>NC_062982.1:16010667-16346806 GCF_023078275.1 Leguminivora glycinivorella
TTGTAGCATGATATCTACATATTTCAGTTTATAATATTTTAGAAGTTACTAAAACCCAGTACGGCGAGTACATGCACCGCGCTTGTAATTACCTGGAAGATATAATGTGTTGTTTACCTCTAGTAAATACTCTAAATACCCAGCTACAGCATGGACTACAAAATTTCAACTGAAACCGGAACAGTTATAATATAATGCACTGCTGTTTGTGCTGGATACAGCGGAATGAACAATACAACAAGGTTACTAAACTTCTATGAAGGATATATAATTTCTGCAATATACGATATTCAAATCAAGTATACCTATATAAATCATTCCTCGTACCTACGAGCCTTCCAAATATGGCGCTATTTTAAACAACCTAGGACATTTTGGGAAACCTAGTGGATCTTGCTCAGCATCATGGACTCTATCATCCTACCAATTTTTATCAAAATCGGAGACGTGATCCAAATGTACAAACTTAACGGGAATTGCTCATCTATGACAATTGAAAAGATACCATTAGTTATTTTTACAGTTCTTCAGGCGTGCAGTTTTAAAAAAGTATGAATTTCTTTTTAGTTTAGGAATAAACTATAATTTCCAAGCAGTCTAAGTATGACAGTCACATTAGACCGGGCCAAGTCCGGATCGTAGCATAATTTTCTATGACATGTGAAGGGTACCTAGTCAATGTCACAATCTAAGATCGCTCTTCCGTTTTGGCACGATAGAGCCAATTGCGTTTCGATTGACACGTAGCGTCAACGATTGTTATCGGCTAAGCCGGCAGATGATCACTTTCTACAGAAAACGAAGCGCCGAAAGCTACAACCCGGTCTAAAGTAAGTCATCAGTTACCCGCTCCGCTCATGCAATAGATCCTAACCTTTACTCTTTCTTCCCGTACTAAGACGGATGGCGTTACGTATGGCGTTGTACCGTGGCGTGTTGTAAATTATGACGCACCGGCTACTGTGTTCTGTTCACATTGCAACTAATGGCTCCGACAACTGAGCAAATCGGAGCCGTGATGAATAGGCTCGAAGCGGAGAGCTCTAATTATTTCGAAGCGAAGCTTCTCAATTTTATGCCACTTTTTTGTGTTTTTGCTAGACGCGTCACTTGGAAAAGTTTTAAAGGAATGCTCAGAGAATTTTAAGATAAAAAGAGTTATAATTTGTGAGCTAATTATGAAATTGCTGTCGGATAACGGGTTGGTTTAGGTTTACCCTTTTTTTAAAGTTTCTTAAATATTTTGCTCATAATCTTACTGTTATTTCTTCAAAATAAGTTTTGTGTTTTTGAAGCAGAATGTGCTGTAAGCATTCAATACTAAAATTATTTATGCAAGATAACAAACTAAAACTATTTGTAAGTATTTATATAAAAGTATTTTTTATGTGCTGTAAGCCTTCAATACTAAAATTATTTATGCAAGATAACAAACTAAAACTATTTGTAAGTATTTATATAAAAGTATTTTTTATGTGTTTACAATATTTTGCTCTTATTCTTACTGTTATTTCTTCGAAAAATATTGTTTTAGAAGCAAATAGTTCTGAATATATTTGGGACTTTCGCGACATGCATTCTAGATCTTAAAATAAATAATTATTTAAACAGGGTAACAAAACAACTATTTGTAAGTATTTGTAAAGGGTCATGAAAGGGTTGAAACCAATACGAATTCCCGAAAACTCGAAAAGGCCCGAACGAACGCACAACCCCACGCATTCCAGTGTCGTTATACCGCGTGGAAAATATCACCAAAGAATACAAAACGGAACTTAGCGACACTACTCATAAAGTACATTCTAATCCTTATTTTCCTTGTTAAAAAGTACAAAATAGTATGTGTTTGTATGCTGTTGATGTTGTTTTTGTTTTAAGTATAGCAAATATGTGTGCGATGTCGATAAATTGGATGAAACAATACCTGCGCGGGCTTTATGTGAGTTTTGCGTTTACGCACTTTTGTTTATCCCGAATGGGGCGTTAGAATGAGGTGATTTAAGGTCGTGAGCATATTTTGAGAGCATTTAAACATAATATTTTATATTATAGAATGACAATTCTGTGAACTATATGTATACCTACACAATAGTCAAAAGTAAATTTTTCGATAATTTAGTACATCTACATAAGTAAATATTTGTCTTAAATATAGTTTGTAAGAGCAGTGTCCCCCAATATTTATTTTATGCATGGCATTTGCTTATACAAATATGGTCACATCATCCGTATAAATGAGTTATTGACATGACAAAATACTTAACGCCCTTTTTGCTTGACCGTTGACAAGATAGCTTGAATTGGCTTTACCTACTGTGTAGTGTACAAAAAATGATTTCTGATTTTATTATACACCGTGTTTTTTTTTGTTTTTCGTTAACTTCGACACGCAGTTAGGTTCATCATCAGACACATATATCATAGTTCGCCCTGTATATCGCAGTTCTTGTTAAATTCGATATATATATATTTTTTTCATGTCCATACCATAATAAATGGATTAATAGTGTGAGAGGACCTTAATCATAATATTAAAGTCATTGTCAAGTGTTTGACGGCACATGTCAAAACAAATAACATTAGGAAATGGTAATGGATGCCACACACGTGTTCAGTAATTAAATATTTTTTTTAATAATTCGATAACCGTAAGAGTTAAGAGGCCAATTTCTTAGAGAAATTGATTGTATTTAATCTAAAGAATCTTCTCTCTTGCAAATAAACGATTTGATATTTGATATTCTTTTAAAGTTAACGGATTCCAATAAAAACAGGGTGTATTTGGTATGTGCGACTGTGCGATTTTCTCAAACAGTCACTTTTTCCATTCACTGATTATAATTAAACATTTATTCCGCCTGAATATTTTCTAAATTAAGCTTAATTGTTTGAGTAATCGCTGCTATTAAATTACGTCTAAAGCCCGCTGCCCTTGCTACAGCTAAAAGGTCCTATGTCTCATGTTGTAACTAGTACTATAGGTCTTTTTATGGTGTAGTCATCAAGTGTCGGGTACATTCATCAGTGTCAAGTTCGCGGCGTGATACCGCCGTTGATACCTGAAGTTCATGAACCGCCGATAATTCGTGTCTGTAGCGTTGAAAGGACGTAAGGTAAGACGGGGTAAGATAAACACTCTCATGCTGAGGTGAGGCCATTTCGTGGCACTTTATTCTCCTATGTCATTCATAAATATTGTTTATTGTCTGTGTGTTTACGAATAAAACTTTTTCTATTCTATTCTATTCTGTTGCTCTTGTCCCGAGTAAAATAAACTATGATTGTCTTACGCTACCTGACCTTGATATTTATCGTGATGAAAGTGGTACCTATTCATTGGGGATACCTACTTGTGGTTTTTAAAATAAATAGTTGTTGTGTGACTGTAAGAAGTGGATAGTAGAAAAATGAATTTCATAAGTAGGTACTTAAACAAAGTCATAATACTTCACTAACTATAAATGTAACTATAACTTACATTTACCTTCTTGAGCTTACCGTGGGGCTCAGTCAATCTGTGTAAGAATGTCCTATATAATATTTATATTTTATTTATTTTTATTTATAGATAAATTAATAGAATACTCTTTATTGGCACACCTCAGCAAAAGATACAGTGGTAACAAAACAAATGATTATAAATAGAGGCAGACAACAGGCGGTCTTATCGCTAAAGAGCGATCTTTACCAACCTTTGCGTACGAGTAAAATAAATCGGGTGCTGGGGGCCGATGTTTGAATCTCGGCCATTCGATTTCGTGAAATTTGTTCAATAATATCTCCACTACTAGCGATTTCAATTCTACTAACAGAATCGAAAACGAGTGGTCACTTGTTTTAAAATGACTAGCCGTCCTTTTCCAAAACTAGCATTTCAGCAATTCCCGTTACCGAAAATGTATAGAAATCTGGTAACAAAAAAGGAAGGTTTCATGCAAACTACATAGGACATTTTGGGAAACCTAGTGGATCTTGCTTAGCATCATGGACTCTATCAGCCTACCAATTTTTATCAAAATCGGAGACGTGATCCAAATGTACAAACTTAACGGGAATTGGTCATTTACGGCGTTTTCCACAGACTTTCGAACGGCGAATTCGGGTGTTCGAAGTTCAAAAATCGATCCCCTGATCGGAAAATCAGTCCGATACGTATATACAGTTTCCGTTTGTCAAAATGTTTTCACGGTGAACGCATTAAACCAATAGAAAGGTAGGTTGTAGGTTGGATATATTCGTAAGGTTTATCTGACCCCGTAGCCGAATGGCATTTCTACGACGCGAAGCGAAACGCGATAGAGATAGATATCTACGAGCGCTTCGTTTCGTGAGCGTTTGTGCCATTTGGGTACGCACCCAGCCGTTCTAACCACTTGCGCTTTAAGAACGAAAAATGTTACCTATGTCTTCTGTAGCTGCATTTTAGTTCGACAGTTAGAGCGTTTTCACATCCCATCCGGTATGGGATATCGGTCCGACATCCGATATCCGATCGGATAATGTGAAAACGCACTTAGACGATTGGCACTTTGACTATGCAGCCTGAAATAAGATTCGGGGAAAAAGCCAAATACACTTATCTTACTTTTAATGATATTACTAACCTAACTGATTATAAAATCTGGTTGGCAGTAAGTTTGTTTGACATAGTATCTAGTGAAGTTTATTATATTAGAAACAAAATAAGAGCGCAGAAAATATTTGAAGAAATATTAATGTAGATTTCTTATTAACATAAATCCGTTTACTCGTAATGTTGTCTTTTCTAGTTACTCGTTAAAGAATAAAATTCATGCATTATTAAGAAGTTGCTAGTTAAGTAACATTATGATAAAAAATCTGTGTTAAATTGATATAAAAATAAGAATCTTGCCCTTGGTCCTCGTTCGCCCTTCTCTCCTCTAAGTGCCATTGGATAACCTGAAAAGTAAATTTAAGGTTAGGTAAGTTGATCTTTTTACTAGTCACAAAACCTAAGTTCTATAGGTAAATGTCGAGCAAAGTAAAATCTCGCTTTAATATTATGTGTGCTTTTTAGGGTTCCGTAGTCAACTAGGAACCCTTATAGTTTCGCCATGTCTGTCTGTCCGTCCGTCCGTCCGTCCGTCCATCCGTCCGTCCGTCCGTCCGTCCGTCCGCGGATAATCTCAGTAACCGTTAGCACTAGAAAGCTGAAATTTGGTACCAATATGTATATCAATCACGCCAACAAAGTGCAAAAATAAAAAATGGAAAAAAATGTTTTATTAGGGTACCCCCCCTACATGTAAAGTGGGGGTTGATTTTTTTTTTCATTCCAACCCCAACGTGTGATATATTGTTGGATAGGTATTAAAAAAGGAATAAGGGTTTACTAAGATCGTTTGTTGATAATATTAATATTTTAGGAAATAATCGCTCCTAAAGGAAAAAAAAGTGCGTCCCCCCCCCTCTAACTTTTGAACCATACGTTTAAAAAATATGAAAAAAATCATAAAAGTAGAACTTTATAAAGACTTTCTAGGAAAATTGTTTTGAACTTGATAGGTTCAGTAGTTTTTGAGAAAACTACGGAAAACTACGGAACCCTACACTGAGCGTGGCCCGACACGCTCTTGGCCGGTTTTTACTATGACAGTCTGATTTCTAATTTTAATTGTACTTATTAGATATTAAATATTTACCTATAACCTATATCTTACATGTTTGGTTTATCTGTTAGCGTAAGTTGGTTCATAAAAAATGAAATGAAATGAAATTATTTTGGAATGATTTGAGCAAGTAAAAGCTTCGTCAAATAAGTAACATAAAAAGTTGTAATGTACTTGCTGACAATAACAATTAGGTACAGATGGAGTGCTAGTCTTTCCTTCGTATTATTACGTAAATTCACGATCGTGTCATGCTATTTCAGTCCGTCTCAGAACAAGAAGTGCTTACGTTGACCGAACTAGAACGACACCCCTTTACACCCGGCTGATACGTGAGGGTTGTTAACATATAATTTTATTGTCAATTTTAACACATGACATTAAATTCGAAATTAAGCTAACTACCTATCTACCTACCAGCAGGACAAGGATGGCTTGTTACAGCCACAGACAGAGACACATGGAACACTTTGGGGGAGGCTTTTACCCAGAAGGGGTCCACACATACTTGATTTTTAATATATATTTTATTTTCTAATTAATTTAACTAAAAAAAAAAACATATTTTAAACATTCTTAATCATTTTTGTTACCTACTGTATATATTTTTGTGTGTGGAATTAAATAAAGCTTTTTTATTTATTTTATTATTACCTACCTGGCTAGCTACCTTCTAGCTAGGTACCTTCAAGAAAAGAGCGTAAACCCATCTTAATGGCCAGCAACGGACCCCCAACATTTCTGGTGTTTCGGGTGTCCATGGAAGTGGCAGTGATCGCTTACCATCAGTCGACTAACTGATGTATGGAGTTACAACCCTTAAATGCATAGTGATGTAGATATGCATTATATATTTTATGACCCGTGGCTCGATATGTAGCTATCCAAAATCACATTTATTGCTTAATTATTATTCATTATTTATTATTATTTAATATACAATTAAATAAATTAAATAATATAATGATTTACTATTTATTATTTAAGGATTAAGATGAAATGGCGGAAAAGTGTGAAAAAACAGGACGATGGCGATTTTTAGTATGTCATTTAGGCTGATGTTTTCGGAGTTAGTAATTAGTTTATGTTTAAACATTTTATCATAATGGTTTCACAAATAGTGTACCTTTTTAATAGTAGTATTTTTTTTAAATAAAACTTACAAATTACGATATATTTGTATAAATAAGATTTGGCCTATTTAACTTCTAACACTGATTTAGTATAAAAATCGATCTGAAATATTTTTTTTATTATTTTTCCCAGAGTCAGAAAACCATTGTCTATCACATATGTTAATATCTCGAAAGAAAATATCATGCATTTAAGGGTTGAATACCGTCGAGTCCTGGGGGCGGGGGCGGGAAAGGGGGGATCGTCCCGAAGCGCCCTGAGCCTTCCGCATCACCTTCTTCTTGGTCCACCTGTGTGAGTAAAGTCATTAGTAATAATAGGGTTATACAACGAATATAACTTTGATGTACACGTGAAATGATAAACCCCCTTATTCATAAACGTACACTAAAGTTATCAAGCCGATAAAGTTCGTTTGTCCCTTTCCGACGTATAATAAGAATAAGAATAAGAAATTTATTTGCTAGAATACTTATAACTAAGGTACAGATGTTCGTGTAAGAAGACAAGTAAAAGTATTCAGTCATCGTCATGACGACATGCAAATGTTTCTTAAAACTAAGTATTAAATTTATTAATTATACAAAATATATAACTAATATTAAAAAATTACAAAATTAAAATCTACACATTCAACAACAACAATAATTAACTTCATTCCATTGTTATATAAATAAAAAAGTATGTCAACGACTAAATATAATTAACACTTTCGCTACCAAGAACCCGACTGTCGGGTACACCGCTCGTAGAAGCGTAGCCGATTACATGGGTTTCCCCGTATGTAGCGAAAATGTCGTAGCGCCGCGTAGAGCCCGGTTTCGAAAGTGTTAAAAGAGTTAATCTCACGTTAATCACAATTATTATTATTCAATATTTCAATATGTTTTAAAATTACAATAAAAAAAATTCAAATTGATTTATAAAATTATTGGTGTGATAGAAAGGGACAAATGAACTTTATCGGATTGATAACTTTATTGAACGTTTATGAATAAGGGGGAAAGACTGTACACGATAAAATCCGGCCATGCATGATATGGAATATTTTTTTCCCGAATCCACATTTTGAAGTAATGTTTGTACTTTTATTAACCAGTATATCTTAAACTGTGTAATAATAGTAGCTATTCGTTGTAATGCATGAGTATGTCTGAGTTTTCACCGAATACAGTCCATAGTACATTTAATTTTTTGTCCAGCGTTTTTTGACACTTCACAGGCTTCCTATCCCACTTTTCACAATAGTAGTTATATTTTTAAAAGCCGTTTTACACGCATTAGAATATCGTCATACCAAAAAAATAGTTACTGTAACTGATTTCGACATTTGGGAGTCAGGAAGGCTTTCTACTCCAAGCACTGAAAGTTGTTTTTGTATGGGAAAGCCAAAATCAAAAAGTCGAACTCAGCAAAGTTAGAAAACCTCAGAACTTTCTTAATCTTATTACAATCAGAAAAATGTTTACTATTGTGGAATCAGTATATCATCAGGTATATTTTGGCTAATATAATTAAACATTAAAAATCTTTTTAACAGGAAAGTTTTGTAAAAACTGCCAGAAGACAGTGGACAAAAAAATATTGGTACCATGAGATATACACTGCTAAAATTCATAGACCAACTAACGTTATGGTATGTTTATAATATGTATCTTTAATTTGTAGGTTGATATCCACAAATTATATGGAAACGGTCCTGCTTGAAAATTAACTTTCTATTAAAAGATTTGCCATATTATGTATGGCCGGATTTTATCGTGTACAGTTTTTATTGAATACTGCGTGAGGATAATCGCACGTACATTCATATACCCTGGTTAGTTTGAGTGAAATAATAGATACGTTTAATTGTATGTAGCGACATTATAAAATACACACGGGCGACGAGAGACTTGTGCCGCGTCGCTTGAGTGTAATTTAAAAAACGTCTTCTTAGTACATTTTGAATAGGAAAAATGTCAGACGAGCCGCCTAGAGGCGCGGTGGCGCGGTGGCGGCGGCGTAGCGCCGCGTCGCTTGAGGCGCGTTTTACGTCTTTCCCACACAATTATGTACTGAGGAGACGTTTTTTAAATTACACTTGGGATGCGCGGCGCTGGCGTCCGTTCGGCGTCTTACGACGTGCGTCGCCTGTGTGTGGATTGCCGCTTAGAGTGTCGCTTTTTTTATCGCATTTTAAATGTTCTCTATCAATATTTTTTTTAGAATTTTACGTTACATTTTAGGGGTATAGCTTTAAACACCTTAATGCATTGTCTCAGAAAAGACAAAAAAAAAATTTTGTATGAGGAATCAAAATTTTCAATGTAAAGTTGCGACCCCTAAAATATAACGGGAAATTCTCAAAAACAATTACAAACGCTTTTTAGTGGCAGAAAACATTTTTAAGGGGTTAGACATAGAACATTTTAAATTAGATAAAATAAGCACATCCTAACATACATAGTAACATGAGTCATGTTTATAATGTATAAATACACTTTTATATTTTTTTGTTTTTACTTATAGAACGTTTAATTACGTGCAAAAAATATTTTTGTTAAATGAAAATAACATAGTAGCGTTAATGATTTTAATCATTCATAATCAATTACAATATTTAAAGAACTCGAAACTCTCGAAAGACTGACAGTACCTAGATTACAGCTTAAAAATGTCCATAATTTAAATCCTTTACTCCTTCGCGCCTCACCAACAATACCTAATGCGGGAAGATAATAATAGGCTAGTTTCCTACTAGTCAAATCAGCTTCTTTTCAAGAACTATCAAAACGATTTGCTAATATGAAATTACTATGAAATACTGAGGAGTGACGTCACGGTCTATTCATTTACTTTATATCTTTCTCTTCAACTTATTAAATAGAAATTATGTGAAATGAAATGAAATGAAATATTTATTTTCCAAGTAGGCATATTACAATGCGCTTATGAACGTCAAATAAAGCTACGCCGGCTCTAACCCTACGCCTCAGCCTCGAGAAGATTTCAGTCCCCCCTCAGTTGGAGGGGGGTATCCACTATGGGACCGACAAGAAACTCGGCGGGCCACTTCTTTTCAAAACATAACATCTTATAATTAACATGCATTAAAAAACGAGATACAATTTAATCAGCAAAAGTATTCATCAAAAAAAAGAAATATTAAATTAACAGACTAGGTACCTACTCTTTGGTAATTATGTTTAAACATAACCACTGTCCATCTTTTTCTTCTAATTATCTGGTGCTTTATTTCGTGCACTGCATAAAATATTTTATTTTAAGTAGGAAACTAGCCTATTAACGGGAAGGGATTATTGTTACACGCTGCACATGTCGCGTTGCAACAATAGTCGTTATAAGTCTTTTATGTTGCCAACTTTCCTGGAACCTACCGACTTCAATCAGGCGTATACTTGTGGCTCGTAGAAACTAACGAGACTACACAACGGAAATAAGCTACTTTATTTTAAACCATATATTACTTTTCATAAAGCTGGATTTTCCTGGAATTCTGACAAAGGAATCACTGTGACAGCGCTGCAAGTAGAAAAAGACGTAACTGATATTTTCTGCTATTAGAATACGCCCTTTGTGAAAACGTGGAATATGGATAGTTGACAAAAGTAGCAGCGTAATGATGCCTGAGAAACGAACTGTTCTCGATATTTCATAAACATTCAGGATATTCATAACTTTGAACGTGATGACAGTGACTCGAATTTCTCACTCTAATGAACATGACACTTGCACAGTTTGTAAAAGACTTTTTTTTTCATGTTGTATTAGAAGTGTTCTTAGTGTCTTAAAAGAAAATGATATCAACAAACTTAAAAGAAAATGACAAACTTGTATTTGTCAGTTCACAAGTACAAAAATTACAATCTCTGAATTCAATGCCCCAATATTATTAGTATGTTTCAATAAATTTGGCTTAATAATAGTTTAAATTATTTTTCAATAAATAACTAACAAACCGTCGCTGCGCGTGCAAATTTCGCTATGTGTTTTTAACCTACTTTACAGGAGACACAAAAAACTGTTTATTTCGGCAATTATTGAACATAAATAAATCAATATTTTTATGGCATAAGTATTTTCACTTTTGCATACATTAAGAAATAACTTGAAATTATATTTCAGTTATTATAAGGTTAAAAAAATATTTTTTCATAAATATGTTACATAGCGATTATAATTTGAGTCGTAAAAAACCGGTATGTGTCTTACAATCACTTAACTAGATTTTATTCTTAAGGAACAAAATACAATTTGTGCACTTTATCGTCACATGGTTATTTAATCATATGATTTGAATTAACTATGTTGTTGTTTATTTGTAATTTAGCAATTCATTTTCGAATTAATTATTTCAGAAAAAACACGATTTAATAATATAAGCTTAATACACAATACTATAATAAAAAACTCGATTAAATTAATATATTACTACCAATATATTACAACTATGTATAATAATATATTTTTTCCATTAATTTTTATGAATGTTGTTCAAACATTTTGTAATATACGTTTACACGCACTGAACCCTACACGAAATTTGTCATTATACTAAACACTAATAAATTTTTGACAGTTAATCTTAAAAATCAATTTAAAATTATTTATTTTTAACAAATATTAAAAAATAACTATTCGGTCAGAGTGAGTACTTTCAGACATAGTCTCAATAAAAAGGGAAACTACATTCTCTGTCTCATTTATAGAGGTTATACTTGACTACAAACCCACCTACCATACACCATTTAAACAAGTTTTAAGAGAGTAGGCTAGATTTTTATAAGAAAAGCCTGCTATGTGACGCAAAACACACGATCTGGAAACATTCACGATTTCTACAAATAGTACAAAATTATCGCTGTGTATGAGATTGTACAAATCGGGCACAAACATCTAACACATCATTTTATACAATATTTGCGAAAATATAGCTATGTGTCATAATTCACATAGCAGGCGCAATTCCAAAACTGCTGTTATAAGAAGATAATGTAGTTATGTGATTTATTGCAGTTAGCGATTATAGGAGGAACATTCAATGTATGGGCATCACATACCTACTTTTGATAAAACCTGTAATACTGAAATGAGCTCGACGCTGTTTTTGGAGCATATGTATTTAGAAATAAGGTTTAAAATGGCATTGAAAACGAAAAATCGTTAAAAATCACATAGCGAATTTTGCACGCGCAGCGACGAAACATAACTAGTATGGTTTTTAATCTGGAGACATATTCCGAAATATACTTTTATTCGAAGAGTAGTATATTTTATAACTGAAAAACTTTATTAATACGTATTTAAAACAATACTTATTTATTTATCACATCAAACTTATTAATACCTACTGTCATCGATATTATTAAATTGTCTCATTTCGATAATGTGAAACTGTCAGGCTTTTTTCATCTCCCACAATAAAAATAAAGAGCTATCAAAGATTTTCCAAGAAATCCGATAAATTACATTTCTTTCTGACCGTGCAAAAAATACAGTTACAAGAAAACAGCTTAAAGGCATAGCTGACCTATAATTTGATTAAATATAGTATTAAGTCGGTATTCATTGAATACTTGATAACGATGAACGCATATTTGTTAATTTAATCACCTATTGTAACTATTGTAAGCAGGACGATGGCCGCAATATCGTATCAGATAAAGGAATGCTGAATGCTCAGTAATGCTGTCATCAAGTAATGTGGTATCAATTACGTATTTATACTCATATTTTATTATAATAATTTAATATAGTAGCTTGGAGCTTGGACACAATAAGAAATGAATAATGATTAATTTTGTGTATTTCAGGAATTAAATTTAAAAAAATGTTCAGTTACTAAAACGTCATTTGTATTTTGTGTATGACTAAAATTACTAATTTTAGTTATTTACTTAAAAATAAATTACACTGCTAAATATTAAATTATAACTTATTTTTAAGTAAGAAGTAGAAAGTAGCATTCCACGGATTCAGTCTACGACTCTTTACTTCCCGCGCAGAATCTATTGCCCTTCTTGTATCACAAAATATAACTATTACTTGATAATAATTTTATTCAGATTCCCTTTATAAGAGATAGGTAATTTTGAAATAAAACTTTTTTTTACAATCATCATTAAACAGACTGATATTGAACGTTCACAATAGCGTTGTTAGTAATTATTGTGCAAAAAGCTTTTAGTTTAGACACCACAAAGTGCATGTGTTAATTCGACACATAACTTATGAATGTGCCCACACGTATTAGTGAGCCAAATCTAACACATAACTTATTAATGTGCCCCAAGACCTCTTAGTGTTAGTGACTGAAACCACAATGTGCATGTGTTAATTCGACACATAGTTTATGAATGTGTTAGTGAGTTAAATCTAACACATAGCTTATGAATGTGCCCCAAGACCTTAGTGTTAGTGACTGAAACCACAATGTGCATGTGTTAATTCGACACATCATTTATGAATGTGTTAGTGAGTCAAATCTAACACATAGCTTATGAGCCCAACCCAACATAAATAGTAAAATCATAGTAATCACCAAAAAATTGTCAATGTCAATCTCGTCTGCTCCACTGCCTTTACCCATTTCCTGTCAAAACGTTAAACATTGTAAATTTCTGTGGAGCTGGAGTAAGGAGTTTTATTCCTAAGTGATTTTTGCCTTGATAGGTATAAAGATAAAAAAATACATAGTTTCAGTCAAGTAAAAATATACCAAAAAATACGGGTGAAGTTACTCGTACCTTCATTTTATAAATATACCGTAATAGCTGTCAAGGACATGAAATTTTATACATATTATACAATTTTGTACATTATTATTGAAATTGAAACAACACATTGGTATTATTAAAATTAAAACAACACGGGTAATTGAATCGGACATGTCTATATTGTCTATATTATCCGAAACGTGTTCTGAGGATGTTGTTATTACCACGTACTATGCCAACGTGTTTTCTCTGTTGACATATGGTATAATATACTGGGGCAACTCAATGGACGTGCAGACCACTTTCATTTTGCAAAAGAAGTGCCTAAGAATTATTTTTCGCCTTCATTATAGCCACTCATTAAGAAATGTTTTCAAGGAGAAAGGTTTTCTAACCCTAACTGGCATATATATATATACGAGCTTTGTAAATTTCTGAAGAGCAACAAGAATTATTTCATAACATTAGCTTCCCTCCGTGACAACCTCCGCTCTCAATATAAGTATGATTTAAAACTGCCTCAAGTCAATAACAAAATCTTTGACAAAAGCACATACATCTCTGCCATTCGAGTTTTTAATCAGCTGCCAGATGAATTAAAAATGTTAGAGGACTCCAAATTTATCCCTAGTTTAAAGAAATGGTTAATTAACAATGAATTTTATACCTTAAAAGACTTCTTTGAAAGATATGACTGATAATTATGTTCGCCATGACATGATTGCTAATAATGTATACCTAGTATAGTTTTTTAGCTTTAAGTGATAATTGTATACCCGAATTGGGTCACCGTTGTAACCTACTAATGTAATGAATTAACACCTGTGTAACACGGTTGAACAATAAAGATCTATCTATCTATCTATCTATCTATCATGTTTCAAAATATATTAAATAATTCAATGTAATTTGACTTTAAAAGGAGCCCGCAGATTACCAGTTCGCCGAAAGATAATTATGGGCCAGTCAGTTATTTATCATTGTTACTTATTAGCATGTAATATGTGGGCCCCTTTATATAATCTTACTACT
Organism: Leguminivora glycinivorella; assembly: GCF_023078275.1. NCBI lineage: Eukaryota > Metazoa > Arthropoda > Insecta > Lepidoptera > Tortricidae > Leguminivora > Leguminivora glycinivorella. The sequence continues at coordinate 16,025,183 of NC_062982.1, forward strand.
CACGAAATAAACTGATCACATTCGAGAAATAAAACTATGAAAACGGATTATGTCGCGTATAAATTTATAATACATATGTACCTACTTCCCGACGTTTCAAAATTTTAAAGCTTTTAATACGCCATATATCATTACAATCTGGTTCCATAGTATTTCATGAACAACTATCGCGCTAACCGAAGGACAATATTATGATAAAAATAACCACAAAAGTCAAACTTACCTCGAAAGTGTTGACACATTGCACTTCAGCCTGCGAAGGGGATCCGTACAACTTCAGTTCTTGAAACGCACCCTGTATGACAACCAAGGTTACGACACTTTTCCACATCACTGTACCTTAGTTAAGTAGTCTGACAACTTATCAACCACTGACTTGTAAATGGTTACTTTGTGTACGTTTGTCCTTTGGAAAGAATAGTTATTTGTTACCATAGATTAAAAATTGAAAACATTTTTTATTAAAGTCTTTCTACCTACCAACCCACATGTTAATACATGTCATTTTATCCGCAAGGGTGTAAGAAAAAATAACTTATTTTGAATAAAGGCAGATGACATGACCACACTGTCAAAATTTCTAAGTTCAGGCAATCAATCATGGTCGCGTTATAAATGATAATAATATAACATCAGGCCGTCCCTTTCGCACTATTTGTAAGTGCGATATACGGCCTGATGTTTTTATCGTTTATCGCGCGACCATGCTATCCGTGCAGTTTTCAACGGTTTGATAGGTGACAAAAATTTACAGTTTGATCAAATGAACATCTACTCTTGGTTTGGTACAATGCACAAGAGCTGGACCAAATGGAACGAATGAGTGAATGAAAATATGCATAACAAATATGAAAAGTAATAATATAATTTTCGTTATGATATAAAAAAAAAAGTTGTAGGTCTCGATTTACATATATCGATATAGGTGAGAGCTACAAGTTATCATACAATCAAAGTTTTGATCATTCCATTCGCGCCAGCATTCTTGAAACTATCTGTACCTATGACTCTATGATTATGAGGAGCATCCATAACTTTTGTCACTTCCTGCTCTACTTGTACAAGTATGTAATGTAATAAGTAATAAAAACCCAAGAGCTTTAGTAAATAAACAAAAAAAAAAGTAGTAGTAATTAAAAACTTTCATTATGTATAGGTACCTGCTTGTATAACGTATGTAAAGTTTACTATAGAGTGCGATATTATTTTTGAAATTACTTTTTCCATTTTTGGTATAAATATTCACAGTCAGAATATTAATATATTTAAAAATATTTTAAGCGGGTTACTCACGTATTAAGTCGATATAGCGTTCGACATGTTTCGATCCAATTTCGAGGACCTTTCTCAAGAGTAGCGACCCCGCCTTTACATGTCCAGAGCGCGACATGCTTAATATGTGAGTAACCCGCTTAAAATATTTTTAAATATGTATGAGTCTCACGGGAGTTTTATAGTTAGAATATTAATATTACCAACTGACATATCAATATTGTCCTAAAGCTGAAACGTTCTTGCCATTATTAATTTGCTCATGTAAAATTGAGCAAGGGAATATCTGTCAGATTATAAAATAAATCTGTAATATTTGTATTCGTAAGAATTATTAGCGTGCTCTCCTATGGGAAAATGGCTTTTAAGGAGATGAAACGTTGATCCAAATATAGACTAGTCTCCGTGGAAACAAAATACGAGACTAATGGACGTTTACTTTTGCTTATTCCTTTTTAGCAAATATAGGTCTCGTTTTTAAATGAAATAACATTTTTGGGAACACGCTTCTATCGACAGCTGTACTTTTCTTTCAACAGTCATGTACTGCTCTTATAAAAACCCCTTACTCAATAGGGATACGACATTTCATTATAGAGTTCCTATGGCCACCTTTCTGCTCTATCATCAAATCAGCTCCATGATACTATACTATATTATTGCATTATTACGCGATTTACATATGTGTGCAAAATTTCAGTTCAATCGGAAACCGGTTAGTGGGTCAAATTTAACTTGCTAGATTTGATTACACACTGACAACGGGACAGGTGACAGGTGAGAGTAAATTTAAGCTTGTAAAAATATTATTCCTTTTATAAATTGAGGTGAAATTTGCTTTAGTATAAAGTGCAAATAAGTCTAAACCAATGTTTTTATGATACACTTTATTTTTGCAAATTCAATTTTACTCCATCCAGACTACCAAAATTGGATCGGTGTGCCAATCAGCAGTCACCTTTCAAAATCCTATTTGATGCGTTGGTTTCGACATAGATATTAAATCGGGTGATATTATACACACACACACACATTTTACGCTATAAATGCTGCAGACAAAATTTTAAATCACACAATTGAGTCACAATTAAATTACTTAATGTTTACCTAATAACCTAATAACCGCACACATTAATTTAACTTCATTATATTTAAGTATCTAAATATTAAATTAAGCAATCATAATAATAGAAGCATCTAATGCTCTAAAAACGTCCCATCGGGTTAATGGATGGATACATTTTTTAAATCATATTTGTATTTGAGAACATTAACGTATTTAGGTAGGACAGTTTTCCGACGCACGCGCCAGTTACGCGCACACCGCGCTTGCGCTGAATTCAACTAAACCCGAGTCCTATAATAATCCAGATAGCTCGTCGCATACTTGCACAGTAGGTATAAAATTGTCATTATCCATGAAAAGGGATTTTGGTTCGGAGTATCCTTAAATGCAGTGCAAAGAAACAGTTTCGTTTTCTGTCAACCCCTTATTTGCCAAGAGTGGCACTGAAACTTGAGTAGTTTGATGTGCTCTGCCTACCCCTTCATGGGATACAGGCGTGATTGTATGTATGTAAGTATGTATCCTTAAATGCACCTCGCAGTTTATTAAAAATAGAATACTGTTTTCAGGCATACGTAATAATGTAGAAAAATGCAACATTGATTAACTATAGAGGCAGTCTTATTGCTGAAAAGCTATCTACTCCATGCAACCTTTTGTATAGTAGCAAAAACAGAGAAACTAATAAAAAAAGAATTGGTTAATACTCTTTTTTAATACAATTTCTTCAATTCGTTCCAACTCTTTGTCGCCAAGATTCTGCAAAAGATAATCTTTTTACCTCATTTATCCGTTATTCCACATCACTGCGGAAACACCGCAATAGAAAAGACCTCGCTTTAAACACGTTTTAAAATAAAAATGCCTTTTGTATGTACAACAGCGCTTTTTGCAACAGGAAGACCAAAACTTTTTGTTATATTCCTTTAGCTATTCGGTTTTTTCCATTCGGTGGCGTGGAAAAAGCGGGCACGATAAAAAAGGTATATACCTGAAAATAAATATCGTTCTACGCATACATGGGGATGAGGACATGGTTGTTTTACTGATAAAATAAAATCGTACTATTCGCGTTCTAACTGTTGAAAAATTCTTTAGAAGCCTTTTATTAAGCTTCTATGTTCGAATGAAAATATGAGACTAGAGGAATGTAACTCAGCTTTTAGAATTTGATTTTAAAAAACATCCTTGGATCGCATGTGAAGGCATAGAACACCAGGGCATTTGTAGCCAAGACTAAAATCATTGACGCTTCGTGGCAAACAAAAACTGACTTTCTCGCACCAAAACGGAAGAGTGTTGAAGAGAGATAGATAACCACGATGCGATAAGAAGCGTCAATGATTATACTCTTGGCAAGAGGGCCTGTGTTGTAAAATACATACATACAGTCATACATACATAAAAAAAAATTATTGCTTTAAACCATACATTACATTTTGATATATAATGATAGCACGTAACACGAACATACTTATGTACATATTAGGTTTGTAACACAATTAGGTAAGGGGTTGAGCCTCTGCATCCCGAACTAGGTCAAATCACATCACGCCATACAATCACGCCTGTATCCCATGAAGGGGTAGGCAGAGCACATGAAACTACTCAAGTCTCAGTGCCACTCTTAGCAAATAAGGGGTTGAAAGAAAACGAAACTGTGACATTGCAGTGACAGGTTGCCAGCCTCTCGCCTACGCCACAATTTAACCCACATCCCACAGTCGCCTTCTACGACACCCACGGGAAGAAAGGGGGTGGTGAAATTCTTAACCCGTCACCACACGGTACATTTGTACATTTTCTACATTTTCTGTGTTGTACATTTTCAAGAAAACAATCTAATCTGTATCTTTTAACTCCAGAACTTCGTAATCCGCCAGATAAAATAAATAAGCCTGATAGGATTACACAGAATTTATTTTCATTTTAAAAGTATTCTGCAAGAGGTGTGTGTTTTCCAGATTATTTTTATTGTTGAAATATTTTAGTCAAACAAGAACACAAACATTCTACAGTTGTTTACTCTGCACATTAAATTATTCTACTTAAATGTTAATTTTAAATGAAACTGTCGCATTCATTTCACCTTATCTTTTTATTTTATTTTCATACATAACATAAGAGTACTTTATAACTTTATAATGAGGGGTATGCCACGGGTTGTACGTATATTTGTATATTTCTTTACTTTCTTTATTTTTTTTTCTTACTTTCTTTATTTCTTAATCATAACCAATACCATGTTGACCACAAAACTAATTTATCACCTTGTTTACGGTTTACGGTAGTATTAAGTTTATTAACTCGATGACCTTATTACACACATTGAAAGTTAAAAAAAAAACTTTTACGCCCAAACTATTATACGATCGTAAAATAAGCTAGTTCACAATCGCCCTTAAAATTAAAAGTTCGCGTTCCGACTATCTTGTTTCACTGCTTTATTCCCGTGTGTACTGCATAGAAAATGTCAAACAGACCATCAAACGATAGTATACGAATTAATTAATCGTTATAGTCATTGGATTTTGTAATTTCGGCTCAAAGTTTGAAAGTAGGAAAACGTAGGTAACACGAGTGTACGTTCGTCGCCGAAACGACCTTAGGCACTGGTCCCACCGCGAGCTAGTAAGCTATGAGCTATCGGCTATAAAAACGAACAAAGGATCGCACCGCTGGGCGAGTAACTATAAACATCGGCGTTCTCTTTTATTTACACGTTCGTTTTTATAGCCGGTAACTCATAGCTTAATAGCTCGCGGTGGGACTAGTGCCTTACACGATACGCTCTAAAAGTTCGAAATCACCTTTAAAGTTGTTCCGTTCTGTACTGTTTATAGACTGCATAGAAAATGTCAAACTGCCTGAATATCCATCAAACGACAGTAGACGATTTATGTAATTTGTCGCAGTAATTGGATCTCGTAATTTTGGCTCAAAGATAAAAAGAAAGGAAAAGTAGATAACGCGAGTGTACGATCGTCACCGGAACGATTCGTAGGTATATCCATAGTATCCATACTAATATTATAGATGGGAAACTGTGTGTCTGTTTGTTTATCCGTCTTTCACGGCAAAACAGAGCGACGAATCGACATGATTTTTTAAGTGGAGATAGTTGAAGGGGTGAGAGTGACATAGGCTACTTTATGTCTCTTTCTAACCCCCCCTCTAATGGGAGGAGGATGTTTGTAAGGCGCATTCTACAATTTAAGAATTTAACGGGAGCGAAGCCGCGGGCACTAGCTAGTGGTAAATAAATATACGCTTTAAATGTTCGAAATTACCTTTAAAGTTATAAGTTCTAGTTCCAACTAGCAATGCACGGTCGAGAAGTTTCCAAAGTTGCAGAACATTCCTCATGAGAATTTTCGGTAACTTCTGAGAATGTTCTCGAGAACGAGAATTTATCAGAATACTTAGTAACTTCGTAGTTTATACCATAATTTCGTCGAACTCAGCAAGTCAAGACGTAGTCCCGTGGTAGTGCGCTGGCTTCGTATGCCGATGTTCTCAGGTTCGATCCTGACAGCGATCTTTTTGTTTTTATTTTGTTTGTTTTTTTTTGTATATACATATATTGGCATGACCAAAAACAGGCATCAAGAAATAATAGTTCGGTACCTAATTTTAAAAAGTCAAGACTAAAACTGTGAAGTCTGAAAGTGGAAATGTTCCCTGAAGTATAGTGAGAATTTAAGCAACTTATGGTGAGAATTTAGGTAACTTATCACTTATCAATAAAATAGCTAACTGTAATAGACAATATTATACCTATAATAACAGATAGTTTTATATTATGCCCATTTAAACATTATTTCAAGTATATTCTCTTGTTTAAATAATAAATTGCATGTTGCGGGAATGTTCTGCGAACATTCTCAAGAATGTTTCCGATTTTTGGGAATGTTCTGCAATTTCTACATTACTAGTTCCAACTATCTTGTGTCACTGTTTCATTGCCGACTGTACTGCCAAGTAGTGCATAGAAAATGTCAAACTGCCTGAATATCCATCAAACGACAGTAGACGATTTAATTCGTCGCAGTAATTGGATCTCGTGATTTCGGCTCCAAGCTCGCCTTGACTCAAGTCGAATTCGGCTTTAATGAACACGAGATTGCAGCAGCCTTTGCATCCGGAGCTCTAGGGAGTTTATAAATGCTCAAGGAAGTCTAAGGCTTGTCGTTAAGTCGAGACTTTTGGGATAACAATCACTAACAAGAAAGTATTCATTTCAGTGAATTATTTTGTGTAGAAATTTTAATAGGATCTTTTATGTGCACATAAAGTTATTTAACAGAAAAATATAAATTCACCCGTGTGATGTCGGGTTGTAAATGTCATCACCTATCGTTTTCCTTCGATTGGATGTCGTAGAAGTCGACTTTGGGACATGGGTTTAATTGTGGCGTAGTCAAGAGGCTGGCAACCGCTCATTGATTACAATTTTGTTTTCTTTCAACCACTTAATTGATAAGAGTGGCACTGAAACTTGATCAGTATTATGTGCTCTGCCTACTTCTCATGGGAATTTAGGCGTGAAAATTTGTATGTATAAATTTAGGACATTCCTATAGCTCAGAATTGGATCAACATGTGGATTTAAATGAGCCTGAAGGTTAAGTAGCAGAACAATAACAACAGGACATATACACTGTAGGCACACGGTGTATATGTGCAGTGACATCGTCCTAATACAAAATGTATAGAAACCGCAACGTGATGTCGACAACAATCCGTTTGTTTAGACCACAGAACGTGGAGCCAGATTAAGCGCCATATCCATTATAATATTCTAGCAATAGGGTAAGACCAAAAATAAATATATAAATATGTATATTATATACCTAAAATACCTATAACTTCAGGAATGAGTATTAGGGGAAGTTTGAAAGTTGCGCTTATAACGGAAAAGATGAGGAGTGGCAGGTTGGCGTGGTACGGTCATGTAATGATGGAGAGATGAGTGTCATATAGGCAAAATAATGTTGGAGATGAAGGTTGATGGATGGAGAGGGAGGGGTAAACCCAAACAACGATGGATGGATTGTGTGAAAGAGGATATGAGAAAGAAAGATGTGGGTGTTGAGATGACGAAAGATAGAGGAGAATGGAAGAGGAAGACGTGTTGTACCGACCCCACATAACGTAAAACGGTTAGGAGGAAGAAGAAGACCTATAAATATTCAGAAATGAATGAATGAATGAGATTTTATTCGAAACATATTTACAACATTATCAAAATAGGCTAAACATCAAAATAAATGAAGTTACAGTACTGAGGGAGCAAACATGAACTAATTAATTGAGGATCGTAGGGTTTTTTCTATAATAATATGAGCACCGATTTCTAAGGTCAACTAAAAAGGGTTTTGTGGTCCCTTTTCAAACCCCAATAACAAAAATTGACCAAATCTGTTAGAAACCATTCTTCTTTTTGTTTCAACCCAACATGGAAAATACAAACAGTTCCGTATATTCTGCTAAATAACAAAACCGAAATCGGAATTTACGCATCGAAAATAAAGAGTTAACAAATGCAACGAGGTAACTCTGCAACTCTGCAAGCCTTACAAACGTTTGTTACGGTCGACCCCTTTATCGAGTCAGTAAAAAATTGTCGCGCCCGACTACCCGTACCGATAATAGAATGCCCCGGCTAAATGACGAGTGACCTCGATCCTCAAAAAATAACGCTAATTTTTTCACCAGCCAGTGATTTATTAGGGTTTAACCGGTTTCCGGGATCATCGGATAAGGTCCCACAATACCAGTGACGTGCAAATAAAATTGATAAAGGACTTTGTCGGCGTTTTGAAATATCACTCTGGATGATTGCTGGGTCAGTGAGGTTATTGCCTATTTTGACAATTTTAAAATTATCAGTCCTTCAGTAGGCCTAGCTATGATGGCCGCGAGAGTATGTCGCCGCGAGATAGACTACCCGTCCTTATGTCATTAATACAGTTAGAAGAAGACGTGACATCTATCTCGCGGCGACATACTCTCGCGGCCATCATGTGCTAGGCCTACAGGGTTAGCTAATGATTGTCGCGAGAGTATATCGCCGCGAGATAGACTACCCGTCCTTATGTCATTAATACAATTAGAAGAAGACGTGTGATCTATTTCGCGGCGACATACTCTCGCGGCAATCATGTGCTAGATCTAGAGCTTTAAATTAACATTTTTCACATGTTTTAAATGACAAAATAGTAAAAGTTTAATGAGGTGGACTGGTGTGAAAAATTTACATTTCTGTGTAGACACAAGACGGTAATCACCACTTTCGTAACGTGCAGATTGGCCTATCTGAAAAACTACTTTCGTTTAGTCAAAACTTTTAAACTAGTACAATTTAGTTTAATTCAGTAGTACGTACCATAATTGTATTACCGCTTATTACAAATTTCTATAATTCTATACAGGAGTTCACAACCTTTTGCTTTCGACGCCTGCCTTCTTAAGATGCTTAAAATTACTAAAACACTACGAGTATTTAGACAAAGTGTACCGAATAGAAGCCACTTGTAGTCTGATTTCATTACTACGTTTTAGCAATAAAAATAAGCAGCAAGCAATTATCAATAAAACATTTTCAATGTTAACATCTAAGACCAAATCAATTAAAATCAAAGAAACCACAACAAACGGGACCAACATTTTCAGTTTGCCGCTAGTGAGGTCCCCAATTATTTTGCACCTTGGGACGTCAAAGGGAATATTTGCAAACGCCTCATTATAACACCTCCCGTCAATATTTACATAACGCTGTCGGTGTGAAAAATGAGAGTATTACACGCGTTATGTTGTTCGATATTTACATAAGTTTGAAATTTATTAAATCTTTGAATTATGAATTCTAATACAGTGAAACCTGGTTAATTGGGACCTGGATAAGTGAGAAACCAAGGCGTATTTTATACATTTCCTTGTTAGAGAGAACAACTACATAATAATAATTATATTTAGTTTCAAAATACCTTATTTATCACCTCTATAACTGACACGACGCCTATTGTAACCGCTGTAAGTTGTACCTTTTGTAAATGAGACTGACATTTTATTATACCTGTCTATCTGAGACCCTTTATAAGTGGAATACCTCCTTAAGTGACACAAATTCTTTCGCCCCTTGAAGTCTCACTTATCCAGGTTTCACTGTATACATATATGTAATAATATTATAATAGTTATAATATACCTAGAAACAGCGCCTGGTAAATGATCATTAATTATTTCTATTCGACCAGCAAATCAAGCGCCGGAAATGGAGTTGGATTGGGCACACACTCCGAAGGGGTCCTGACCATATACCGAGGCAAGCCTTAGATTGGAACCTTGGTTATTTAAAAGAGAAAAGTTGTCGTCCGAAGTAAACTTGGCGACGGACTATTATTGCAGAGGCTAAGGAATAAAGACTTGCAGCGAATTGAAGTACGAAGCTCAAGACCGCTCAAGATGGCGGCGCACTGTGGACGCCGTCTGCCCTACCTAGGGGACCTAGGACATTAAGTCAAGTAAGTCAAGAATTATTTCTATTGCATTTTGGTCAAATTCAAATATTATTGCCTATTTTTTATCTGGCGCTATCCAAATTATTAATTACACGTAAATGAAAATCTCGAGCAAACATTATACCGGGTGCCCGGTAATTAATGGACAACCTTCTAACCACTAAGAGGGCACCTTATAGTGGTCCAGAAAATCGACTTTAAGGTTTAGTAAAAGTCGCTTGGTTTTCGAGATTTTCACACTTTTTAAAATTTTAGGTAGTATTAAAATTTTTTCCTTAATGTCGATTCTGGACACTGGTCCAGGATGAGAGATAAGGTGCCCTCTTGGTGGTTAAAAGGTTGTCCATTAATATCCATTGAAATTTTAAAAAGTGTGAAAATCTCGAAAACCAGGCGACTTTTACTAAACCTTAAAGTCGATTTTCTGGACCAGTATAAGGTGCCCTCTTGGTGGATAAAAGGTTGTCCATTAATTACCGGACATCCTGTATAATTTATGGTCCTTCCTATTTATTAGTCATCATCTCACCATTTAAGTAATGCATGAAGGGTCAATAACACTCGATTTTATCCAGGAATCCATAATACTTAATATTATAAATGGGAAAGTGTGTGTGTCTGTTTGTTTGTCCGTCTTTCACGGCAAAACGGAGCGACGAATTGACGTGATTTTTTAAGTGGAGATAGTTGAAGGGATGGAGAGTGATATAGGCTACTTTATGTCTCTTTCTAACCCCCCATTTTCCTGTAATGGGGGATGGAAGTTTACGAGCGGAGCCACGGGGAAAAGCTAGTATACAATAAAAATTGTTTTCACACTTCTGCGTAACGGAATTAAATTTAAAAATTCACCCACTGTTGGCTCCCTTTGCGTAAAGTACACAGCAGTAATGAATATATTGTTCCAGCCTCCAGCAGTATATATCACCCCAATAGCGTAATATTTACACAAACTGTGTGCTCTTAATGTGAACATTTTAATTTATTACTGTTGTACAACACTCTGCGTATGCTGTATTCTTAACGTATGAGCTGTTTTTGTTGCTATAAAGGGTATTTTAAACTTAGGTAAAAATATTTGCGTACTTCTTCCTAATTAAGTTTGCCAAATTACAAAATTTAATACTTATTTACTGTCATTAAACACTTTTAATTAAGACAGGTAACGAAAGTTTGACAAAACAGTCAAGTTACATTGACTAAGAAAGTAAGAATTGACAGAATGAAAAAAAAAACTTTTCAAAATTTTAAATTAAAATAGTACAGGGGGACAAATTTCGACTGGGGGGCAATTGTTACTAATTCATTTTTTCCATTATTACACTATGATGTTGAGTTATACATGTATCCACTGAACACGCCTACCATATATAACCGGTGGACACTATTTTTTAATAATGCAAACATTTTAAAACATGGAAAAAATGGACCAGTTAAATTTGTCCCCCAGTCGAGATTCGCCCCGCTGTACCCTTCGTCGGAAACTTCATCACTTTCCACATTCACAACTCCCTTTTTCCTATTTTTTGTACTTCTCTAGTAATCTTAATCCCAACAGAGACTCCCTGACTTCCTGGTTATATTTTTTTGGGAAATGCTTCGCACTAGTTAAATGCTGTAATATAAGATACCATTTTAAGCCGTCTTCATGCATGATAGTAACATTTTATTTAACTGCAAATTGTTACGAGTATACGTATCGTATTCAAGTGTGGACGGAGGAGATAAGAAATGGAGTATGTGTAAGTAGAGTATCTATTTTTATGTTATATCATAATCATACTGTCGATTCTGACCCACTCAACAAACTATCCCTATACTATCTATCTATCTATCTATCTATTAAGCCCCTTTTTTCTGAATTAGAGAATGTCTCTTAGTTCAGTGTGCCGATTGGCAAAGGCCTCCTCTAGCTCTTTCCATTGATGCCTATCCTGGGCCACTCTTCTCCACTTCGAGCCCACTGTAAGCTTCAGTTCGTCCTCCCATCTCATTCTGGGTTTTTTCTGGCCCCTAGTACAACCTCTAGGGTACCAATCCCTATACTACCTTTGCAAAATAAAATTTAGATGAGTGCAGCATCGGGTGAATTTCCGCCAGTGGCTACAAATTTGTTCGGTAATCTCGCAAACTTGAAATTCCACGTAATATTTTTTTGCACTTCTTTCCGCTATTTTAATCAAGAAGGCAAACCTCCTAAACTAGGCTAAAAACAAAAAATTTGATTTCTTATAACGAAATTTCTTATAACGAACTTACTCATATCTTAACGTGACGTTGGGATATGACCTGCGAGTTATTCATTCATACAGATGAAATACAGTACGTCGTATTAGCTCAAAAACCTACCGTTACAATAATAAGAAAAATCACTTTGAAACTGCATATAATTGGAACTGCATAAAAATGCTGCCAAAAAACTTGGTGTCCTATTTAAGGTGAAGCGGTATTTCACGCCGAATCAGCTTATCTCCCTGTACCAAGCACAGGTCCGATCGTGCGTGGAATACTGCTGTCACCTTTGGGACGGTTCCGCCAAGTATCAGCTGGCGGCCCTGGATGCGATAGAGCGTCGGGCACATAGGCTCTTCGGCGATGACCCTACTATTAAGGCTAAATTGCAGACCCTAGAACATCGCCGTCGAGTCGCTTGTCTGTCGATATTCTACCGGATACATTCTGGGGAGTGCGCTCAAGCATTGCACGACCTAATTCCTCCTTCTCCTTTCCATCTTCGGACGTCCAGGCGAGGGGAACGAATGCACCCGTATGTGGTTAGTGTTCCATTTATCCGCACAAAACGATTTGCCTCATCCTTTGTAATGCGGACCGCAAAGGAATGGAATGCGCTCCCAGCATCGGTGTTCCCAGAAAAATACGACCTCGGTCTCTTTAAACGTAGAGTGAATAGGCTATTACTGAATCGGTAAGCTCCATCTTAGACTCTGTCTTCACTTCCCATCAGGTGTGACTAGGATCAGTCCATAATAAAAAAAAAAAATGTTTGATTTATTATTTGCGTATGTATGTAGTACGTGGTGTGCATTGTAATCTAGGTGTTAGAAAACATCACTATATGCGTCAGTGTTTCGACACTGTTCCGAAAAAAAAATAAAAGCTTTACTAGGATTTAAAACAAAACCGAACACGATAACAATTTTCGAGTTCCGACCGCTAGCCAAAATAGTGATTTCGGATAGCCGCCATTTATGGATTATTTTAAAATAGGGTCAAGCGGAAATCTCAATTTACAAACAAATGAGAGCAAAGGAGAGAAAATAAAGCTTCGATATTCAGGGATTTTTCGCTTTTGTTGATAAGAAATGACGTTAGATATATTTTATTATGAAATGTGAGGACAGTTCCCTACCTGTCTCTTAAAAGTGTATTATAATTATCTTCGAATAATAATAAATATTTACGATCAATTTAACCTCCTGGATCCCCCGGTCCTCACTTGAGGACATAAGATCAAAAAAAATCTCCTGTGAAATTTCAAAGCAGCATAACAAGTTTGTAGGCATAGAACGTTACCGAACGAAACTGTCAACCAAATAAAACAGACACCTAGCCTCAGATGGCCAATCAGCGATCAGTGCGGCTTTGACATCTGTCACTACCGGCTACGCGGTGTCCCGCGGTAAGTAAATCCGAATTTATCTCACTGAAAGTCTATTTATATATTTTTGTTTGGTTTTAATTAATAAATATATAATGCATTTCATATGTCAGTAAGTAGATTTCCTCCATATAGTTAAAAAACTTTGGTTTTATATAGCTCTGAAGTTTATGTACTCGTGTGAGTACTAGCGGATTTAAACAAGTAATTTATGTTCTCGGACGAGTACAACCGGCCTCAATAATGTAAGATTTTTTATTTCACATAAAAGTTCATTACTTTTAATTTCGATTTTCAGGCTTAAAAAACTGTGGAATAGAGGAAAGAAGAAGATATATATCAGAAGATATCAGATAGAATAAGATTGTATTAGAGCTAAACACCGTCAGCTGTGATGAAGAAGATGTTTCTGAGGGTGAACTGGCTCCAAGAGATAAAGAGACGAAGATTGAGATTGCACATGCATCTTCTTCATTTAGACTTCATCAGTAAAATGGCTCGGCATATGCCTATAATGACTGAAAAGCAAACAAGGATGCCTTCAAACTGGAAAAAGAGTAGAACCACGTGCTCTAGATTATAGCTAGAGCATTTGGTACTACTTCTTTGGGTATCCGTGTCTAACTATTCAGAGAAACTGTTATGTATACTGATTTCCATACCAAACAACAGTCAATTTTGCGAGTCTTATTATTTTGTATTGTTAATAAAATTAAGATACAAAATAATTATCTTCACTAGTCACTGATACTGAAAAACACATGTACTAAAAACTAAATTTTAATGTAAGACAAAAGTCCTAATCAATGTAAGACTGAGAATTTAAGTTACTTAATTAAAGCTTAATCTATAAGGTAAGATAAAAATGTCCTATGAAATGTAAAACTGAAGATTAGAGTTAGGTACTGAATTAAAACTAAACTATATGTCCTAAGAAATGTCAGCCATAAAATGTTATTTATTTAGTAAGGAAAATTGTTACTGTACAGTAACAATTTTCCTTAAACTAGAAATTAGAGGTACATACCTCTAATTTCTAGTTTAGTTTTCATTCAAGTAATTTGCTTAATATGCAACTTACGTACCTTTGTTACATATGTACTGTTATACTAATAGTACCTACACAATTTATTCCAGAAGAGTTTAATATCAAACCGAATTTTTATTTTTTGCCTGTACTATCAAGTACCTACAGAAGTATTTTTTTGTGTTTATTATGCAAGATTCATAGATTTTCGGTTTATTTCAGACTGAATTAATATAGTTTTCATATAATAAGTATTTTTTATATTTTTTTATGTAATTAAAGTTGATTTCTGTAGTATTTTGTTTTATTTGTTTGGTGACCCGAGTGAGGACAAAGTCCCCATGTACTCGCCTGAGCCCATAAGGAAAAATCGAGGGGAAAACACTATGATTTTTTAAACTATTTTTCCTACGTTACTGGTTACTTATTAAATCGATTTTTCCGAAAAAAATACAGTTTTTCCAGATTTAATACCTTCAGGATCCAGGAGGTTAATACAAAAATAAGAATTAAAAGGCTGATATGTTTTCCGTGGACACTCAAATGTAAAGAGAAAATAAAAGAAACTCAGCCAAGCGTTCAACTCATAAGTGTCTTTTCTCTTCCCATTTCTTACAAGATCATGCCAAATTGGCAAAGGAGCTATAACATTGTAACAGTAAGGGGCGGACGTTTTATAAGACTACCGCTACGCGGACCTATTCAGTTTTGATTGTACCAATAAATTTCTGGGCCTGATCGTTTATTTGAATCGTATAATGTTAAGGTGGGCGAGTTAAAGAGAGAATAAAATGTAATAGAGGTCACAGAGCGGGCTGAAAACCGATTTGTATAACGTTTATCGTGAGGCTTTGTACAGTCGATATTTTTTAACATTTTGTAACATACTCATATTCAAAGTGTCGCTATTGATTGTCACATATCGATCGCCTCCTATTGTCTTACATTGATTTGTTATGGCTCTTATTTACTGACCAAATTGCGTTAGCCAAATATTTTAATAAATGGCAACATGACATGCGGTCTCAATCGCAACCAAATACGCTAATAGATTTTGATACAGCTAATTATACAACTACAAGTTGGGACCAATACTACACTTTAATTGTTGTTTTACAATGAACTAACAAGAGTTTAAAAAAAAATTTTGAATTTCTGAAATATATCCCTCTAGTTTCACGTGGAGCCCTAGAAATGTTAAACTTTAACAACTTTACTCGTAGAGTGTAGTTAAGAGCGATCATCGCGAACGGCTACGTTTAAATGGCTGCACGGCGCGTGTTCGGACTTACCTAGACTGGCTAGGCTTTATAAATTATGCTCGCAACAGTCGCAACTACTAGCAGCAAAAGGCACTTTGATGTACCAGCTACCATATAATGAGTACTACTTCGTGCATCGTTAGAAAACACACTGTTCCAGTCCAAAGATTAATTAAGCGTGATTTACATTACGAACACACACTCTCCAAAGGAACATTGTGCTCGGCAAAGTCGAAGGCCGACGCTCCAGGGGTGGAATCCCGCTAAGGTGGGCTGAGACCGTGAAGAAAGCTTGTAGTTCCATGCAGATGGCAGTCCATATGGCCCTAGACCGCGTCAAGTGGAGAGAAATCACTGTTGGTCACGATCCTCAGCCATGAGGGAACGACTGAGAAGAGAAGACATTACGAAAGTATCATGATCGCTGAAATAGTTTTCCCAAATCAAAATACGGACACTTCTGCGATCCTAGGTAGTGGTACAGTCACCGGCATAAATAAATGATGATTTCTGTACCTGGTCGCTTTTAATTATTTGACAATTTCGTATGACATTACAAACAAAACGTTAATGTGACAATGACAAGGTATATAAATTATCACTTATTTATGCCGGTGGCTGTAATCGTCACGTGGGAGCATGGAATTAGTTGCATGACAGAAACTTCAGCTAAAGATGTTACCGTGTTAGAAATTGATTTCATTACAAAATTATTAAACGCGTTAAACCGTTAACAAAGACACTAATTTCGTAATGTAAATCCGATTTTTGAGTAGGTATTTCATCACTCACCGCATCCACAGTTTTAGGTTGATGCGACGGGTTCCATAAGCTCAGCTTCTCCGCTGTCCCTATCCGCTGGACCGGGTCACTGTATGGCAACGAAGATATCACCGCCAGGCTGATCCCCACAACCACAAGCAACACTAGACAACATACACATGTCTTACTCGGCGTGTTTGTACCCATCGTTCACTCTCAAGTCTCAAGTTCACAGCTAATATCACCACTTAAACTTGATAAGGCTTTTAGCCTCAAGATATAATTAGACGGTATTAAATCTTGATTCTGGAATTGTTTTCACGGCTAATTACACTTAAGTTTTATTAATTGCGTTTCGCGATGTCTAGGTTGGTATGCCTTGTAATTTTTTCAGCTTTATTCGAACGAATATCTTTGCTTATTTAATGTAATGAGCTGATGCTATCCAATTATAACTAAATTGGATTATATTTCATTATTGTTATTATAAAAATTGTTAAGTTACAAATCAAAAGTTCAAATAAAAAAAAACTAAATATTTTTTTTATATCACGTCGGTGGCAAACGTATACCTGTTTGCCACCGACGTAGTATAAAAAAAATGTTTTTTTTTTCCCTGATGAAAAGCGTTCACTGTAACCTATGGACGCCTGCAACTCAAGGGGTGTTACATGCGCGTTGCCGACCAATTAGAAACTTGTAAGTATACTCCTTTTTTGAAGAACCCCATACGTCTTACTGTAGTTCATCGGGAATACCTCGACAGGGAGGGAGGAAGGGAGAGATTTTAGGCAGATATACAAAACCTTCATGAGTTTCTTGGTTTTATCTAACCTGATATAGTTGTGAAATGTAACAAAAGGGTTGAAAGCTTCTATAAAAGTTTTTTGTCATACTTTAGTTCAACACTCGAGTTAAGTAAATCAGAAATTCCCATTAAGTTTGTACATTTGATCACGTCTACGATTTGGATAAAAATTGGTAGGCTGATAGAGTCCATGATGGTGAGCAAGATCCACTAGGTTTTCCAAAATGTCCTAGGTTGATTGTACGAAACTTTCCTTTTTTGTTACCGAAAATGTATAGAACTCTGGTAACAAAAAAGGAAGGATTCATACAAACTACATAGGACATTTTGGGAAATCTGGTGGATCTTGCTCAGCATCATGGACTCTATCAGCCTTCCAATTTTTATCAAAATCGGAGGCGTGATCTAAATGTACAAACTTAACTGGAATTGCTGAAATAGACCAACAAAAAAATTACTTCGGCCATTCTCGCGCCTTAAAAAACTACTCCAGTACTTACTGTCATTTATTATCACATCTCTTTTTGTGCGAGACGTTTGCTGAATGTGATCGAACGTGTTGTCAACATTTCCTTTCAATTCATCGTTCCACGAAAACTGGCTACACAGGTGAGCGCTTTGAATACAGTCAACGGGCAAACGCTCCGATGTTTGGCCGAGTCCGGTCGATCGTTTGCGGTAACATAATTGTTTTGGACCACCCCCAATCTCGGAGCAATCAGCGGTTTGGTTGGCGAATGGATAGGCTGTTCAGTAGCCTTTGGGTGACATTAGTGCAAGCTAATTACGTGTCATATCATCTAATGACGATTCGGTTGGTGTTGTTTAAATTTGATAGCGATCATGTAGATATAAAAGCTCTCAGATATAACATAATTATATGGGGCTCTATTCGTTCCCATAAACTCTTAAGTCATAATGTATCGTTTGGCCAGATTTTCGTTAGTCATGATTTGATTTTTATCAGAAACGCGTAAGTTTTCAAGATTGCCAAAAAACAAACTTAACCTAATCTAACCAATCTATGACCTTAATGAAAACCTTGAAAAGTTAACCGTTTCAGAATTATGACTAATAATAATCTGGCAATCATGACATTATGACTTGTGATCATTATGGCAAAGAAAGGGATCCTAATATATAAGCATGTAAGCTCTGCCTAATGCTTGAAAGAATAAAAGAACTCTCGGCCAGTCAATCAAACATTTCAAATGTTTCACATTACTCATTATATTGTGTTTTTTTTAATGTAATAGGAGGAAAAAGCAAGGCATACTATTACACAGGTCACCTGACAGATGGTAAGCGATCACCGACGCCTATGGACATCCGAAATACAAAGAAATGTGTATTTACGCTCCTACGGTACCTACGCTCTTTTCTCGAAAGTTTGAATGTTGGTCATATCGGTCCGGAAATACCATAGGCGACAGTTAACTCCATAGTTAAACAGTTCACTCCACAAAGTATACCTTATAGGTACATAATAATGTAATACAATATCCGTTCGGGAGCTACGATGCCACAGACAGACACACACACAGACAGACACACACACAGACAGACAGACAGACAGACAGACAGACAGACAGACAGACACGTCAAACCCCTTCGTTTTTGCGTCGATAAAAATAATCGCTATAAGTAACGCAACTTACCGCAACATTTATTAAGTTCAACACTGCTTATACAGCAATCATTTTACATTTTTAATGAAATAATAACAGTTTACAGTAACTGATTTACTAAATAACCACCCGCTTGATTTAATAATTACTCCACAACTTGACTGCTCCGCTTGGTAGTACTTAGTACGTATGCTCAACCGTTTGCGCCTGGTGTGGCTCTGGCTTTAAACAAGTCTGACGGACAAATTTGCATTACATATTTTAGTAGGCGCTTTAGTTGTTTCACTTGAGTGTATGCAACCACAATTTCAGTTGGAAATATTCATGATTCAATGCAATAATACCTATATCTCATGTCCGAAAGTAATAAAGGCAAATGTTCCATAGTATTACACATAATATATATTGGAATTCACTGACTTTTTTATCAATAGGAATAAAAATTGAAATTAACGATAGCTAAACTTGACCTAATTTTCTTATGTAAAAAAATTGATGTAAGTTCATTTTACAGCAGATAAGTACATTTTATGTCAAGTAGATAATCGAATGGCTTCTTTATTAGACTTCTACCTATTTAAGTATCATATTTAGGTCAGGACGGGCACTAAAACTGTACAGAGCATTAAAATTTCATTCACCTTACGCTCGAATGGCCAGCATTTAAATTAGTTTCCGAGTTGCACATTCAAACTGGACATTCCTGAATCGCCATTCAAGATGTGAAACGAGCTGGAGTCTGTGCACTAAGTTTGCCTGCTCACAAACGGCGGGCACAATTAGAGGCACTCTCTATTATGGCATTGGTCCTACTAATAGCGAGTAAGCTCTGTGCTTTCGGCGATAGAAAGGAAGAAAGAGAGAGCGAGCGATTTATAAAATCGCTCAGCGACGAACTATAAAATATTATCGCGTCTCTTTTATTGAAGTGAAACTTTTGTAGCAGGTAGGGCAAAGCGAATGATATTCCGCTTTGTGTGGTAGGGTCACAGCACAGCGGATATCATCTCGCTCGAATCTAGAGCAGAGCCCAACTGGGGTAGTACCTCCGCCTTACAGAAGACCGCAGCCAAATAGCACTAGACCCTACTCATAGTGTTGTGTTCCTGCAGTTGAGTAAGGCTGCCAGAGCTCAACGAGGGTGCGGTGTGCTGATGGCGGGAGAACTTACGGGACTAACTTGTTCCGTCTACGAACGTCTAACGAACCTTCCTTAGAACTTGTACATTCCTTTTTGCTGTGTAGTTAACACAGCAAAAGGGAGTGTACAAGTTTCTAATAGGGTGGCAACGCGCTTGTGACACTGTTTGAGTTGCAGTCGTCCATAGGTTACGGTGACCGCTTTACATCAGGCGGGCCGTATGCTTGTTTGCCACCGACGTAGTATAAAAAAAAAACTTCTAATGCGACTTTCAACTGACAGCGCGTAACCGGCGTAACACGATAACGCGTTCAACCAGTCACTCACTCACTCACTCAGTGTTACGTTTAACGCGTTAAACGTCAACTCACTCCGTCACTCACTCAGTCAGTGACATAATGGTTTTGAATTTTTGATTGGAATGTGTGTGTTTTGTTATATTTAGATCGAGTGCAGAATGAGTTTATGTTTGTTTTTTCAATAAGTTGAGCAATCAGCAATGGAAAATATTTAAAACAGTAAAAATATGGAAGTAAGTAAACGCAAAAGCGTGACAGTCACTTGACGGAATATTTTTGAGGTTATTTTAAGAAGTTTCACTATCTTTTGTTCGATTCTCTATTGCCGATATAATTCATCGCTACCTGATTTAGACGGCTTGCGAACTATAAAACTCGTATAAGAGTTCTCGTACCGTCTAAATGGGCCCTAACTCGCTCTCGGTAGAGCCTGTGCCTATAGCTGACCGACACACGGCAATTACGAGAATTCGTAATTATGAGTTCTATGGAGCTTGAAAGTTTTCAGAGAAACCTGTAACAGTGGGAAATGATTTGTATAGAGAACACAGTTCTAGTGGCTTCCAATGAAGTCCAATCCAATGGTGAATTTATATGTTTGCAGGAATCTAAGTCAGTAACAACGGGATATACGATATGAGTGGAGAATTGGACATCATTACAGCGGTATTTCATGAAATACAATGGTAAATTACTAATCTGAGAGAACCTAGTCAACTTTTTGTAGGTGAGGTTGGAACATAATACATTTAGATAAAGTTAGTCGTCAAGTAATAACAGAATTCAAGATCAATCAAAAAGCATAAATGTGATTATTTCATTGTAATTCAAAATGAATGAAGCTTGGTAGGCACGTCAAGAATATTACGGTACAGGTGTAAAATATACACACATATAAAAAGCTCAACATGAACTCATCCCTCATGGAAATAAAACTACCTAAATAATATGACAGCCACAATGTATACCAGCAAAATTTACAAGGCATACATTTCCATTGTATAATTTATCTATGTCACTATTTGAAATTACTTATTTTACTTCCGTAAATACGCCATCTATTTCATTAACGCGCTTTTATCCTTATTTAGAATCACTTTCACCACACTATCACAGCCAAAGGCATGGGTGCGAACCTCGGCGTTTCTATCCCAACTGAATCTCGGCAGCATCAGCTGTTGCCAACGTCGATATCTCTGGCGCCGGCCTGTCTGGGAACTGACCTCTTTGCGGAGACAGTCTGACTGCTGGGAAATGTGTAGAGATAAGCCGTCTACGGAGTTTTTGCTTTTTAGAACCCCAAGAACATAGATCCTCCTTCAGATTTACTCGATTCAAGCGATTTTATGCATTTACAACTACAATTTAAACCGGAAAACTTATGTCGAATCACTGCTCATCAAAATATATCTTACGAAATTAACGTTAAACTGTAGAATTGTAATATTTGACAAACGAAAACGATACTACACCTTCATGTATTTTGATGTTCGACTTGTGCGGATCCGAGGACTTTGAAATTGATATGGCCTAACTAAGCCTAGGGGATTCTCGACAAGTCATAGTATTTGCGATACATTTAGTATCTATATAGTACTATTATTATTAGGTTTTAGTGGGATACGAAAATATTTACCCATCGATAATGATATCAAAATCAGTGATACATTCAAACGATCTTAAATAAAAGCAGGTAAAAGAATTTTACATAACCTCCTATATGTATTCCTAATAATCGGAATTGTCAGAGCACATGAAATTTCTTAAATTTCATTGCCAGTAATGGCAATTAATGGCTTGAAAGAAACCATACATAACGTAACATACATGTTCCTTTTATTTTATTCACATTAAATAACGTCAATATCCTCATATTATGCCTTCCAAAAGAGGAATCCCCTTACATAAAGACTAAGAGTTGTTTCACATCGACTGTACAGACAATCAGGCGCCTGTCTGGTGACCTAGCTTAGTATCCTCCTCGGATAGCTATTTCAGGAAAACCAATAGTGAAACCTTGATAAGTGAGACTTCAAGAAACGAGAAAATTTATCTCACTTAAAGAGGCATTCCACTTATTCAGGATCTCAGTTAGACAGGTAAACAATGTCTGTCTCATTTATAGAGGGTATCACTAATAGAGGTCAGAATAGAGGGATATGTCAGTTATAGAGGTGATAAATAAGGTGTTTTGCCCATGGTTATTAAAGGTTAGTAAAAAAGGTAAATAAGCCTTGTCTTTAAATAAAATATAAGACCAACGTCATTGTGTCTTTTTTCATATTATGTTTTCATGTTATTTTTTTTATATTTATCGAGATTCTAGTTTTAATTTCTATAATTTTAATAAGTTAAAAATGACCAATCGCGTAACTTAAAGATGCTAATAATTGTTGAAAATATGGAAATCCATTTTCAATAAAGTCTAAGTTACAGAGGTCATAGATTGACTTTATCTCAGATACAGAGGTAAATTCCTATAAAATTCTTAACAAACAATTAAGTAAAATATAGTCTCACTAACAGAGGTAAAATACACTCTCTATCTCACTTATAGAGGGAAATGAGACTATAAAATCGAAAAGGCTAATCTCAGTTACAGAGGTGTGTTTTGTCTCACTAACAGAGGTAAATCGGTGAGAAAGTGTCGGGACCGCACCTTGAGTCCCAGCTAAAGAGGTTTCTCACTTATTCAGGTTCCACTTAACCAGGTTTCACTGTAGTTACTAATCTCTAATTACGAATAATTTCTACCTATCAGAATACCAAATTACAGTAGGCAAGTTCACTATGGGCTATTGTTTAAGTTAAGATATCTTGTCCTCTAGCCAAGAGTCTGTTGACGGTTTGTGTTGTTTCGTAGTTTTCTCTCTCCATCGCTCTTTATTAGTGCGATAGAGCCAGTTGTGTGTCGTTCGCCACGGAGCAATTATTGTACCTACTTTTGGCTACAGGCCCTGCCGCCCTAGCCGAAGTGACAATCGTTGAAGCTACTTGTCGATCGGAACGCAGTCTGGCTCTGTCGCGCCACTACAAAATAGCCACAGGAAGAACTAGCTACGATATGTTTTCGAAGCGTAAGCGATTGTGATGTTGGCTAGGTACTGCCGGCCTAGCCGAAATCAAATATTAAGAAGTTGCTATTAGGTACAAAGCCTGAATGAAAAATTACCCTCTCATTTTAAAAATAGTTACCGAACTGATTAGTTAAGGGGTGCTTTGTCCCTTTCTCACATATACATAAGTCAACATGACAGATAGGGACAGCGATTTTTTGGCTAATTCAGGTTTTTAAAGCGTTAATGAAAAGCGCCATTAATAAGATATTCTAGTCTTTTAATGTAATTTAAGGTACTAACTTTGAAAATGAGTGCTTCATTTCGCCGTTAAACGTAAGTTTGGCGAAAAAACTAGAAACTGTAATCTTTGTTAAAAAAAAAATGACAATCGCTGACGCTAGATGCCAATCGAAACGCTATATGGCTCTGTCACGCGAATACGGAAGAGCGATAGAAATAGCTAGAGCTACGAGAACGCTATTATCGCGTTAGCGTTTGTGCATTTGGCTACGTATCTTGGCCTCGTTATCCGGCAAACTCCGCAAGGGTCCGCTTTTCCTGTTGCCATTCCGGATTAAGTATGGCTTACGTAAGGCTTATTGGGATAGTCATCGATGTTTGATGTCTGACCCGAGTTTGCCGTTAATTAAGTTTAGATGTTATTTTAGCGAATATAGCTCAATATTAATTTTCCTTCTGATACAGTTTGATACATGAAAGATCAATGAACGGAAATAGTTAGTTAGTAAACTGGCTGGTAATAAGCTCAATCTGACAAAATGTCTCTCCCGTAAACACTCCTGAATACGTGATTATTTTCTAATTATTTACTATGATAATACTTCGATTATTGGAGTTTGTATCAATAGTCAGAACTTATGTAAGTGTTCAAAAAATTTTAATGCTTTTTCTTACTGTTTAATTTTAGGTCTGTGAGACAAACAGAAGCTATGAAACTTGCCACACATATAATATGAGACCATGTTAGTCAATTAATTAGTCCGTCGCAGGTATTAGGGATTTGATTTTACTTTCACTTTACTTTTTCAGGTTGAGATGAAATGAAGTAAAAATGGTGCAAGGGATCCAAACGAAAAATAAGGAATTTATTTACTGTCGTGTCAAAACCCGGTTAGAGCTACAATGAACCGCCAAATTATAATCGGCTTGATAACTTTAGTGAACGTCTATGAATAAGGAGGTTATTATAAATTCATTATTTAACTAGAGATAAAAGCCAAGAGCAAGATTAAGAATTCATGAGAGATTTTTTCTTAACAGTTTGTTAAACTTAAGTAATGTATGATTTTAAATAAACCAACATTGAATCAGGATCCAGCATCATGCAAAACTTTCCCAATCTCGTCAATCAACAAGCCGACGCCCGTTCCCCAAACATTATATCGACTAAACGTCATCCGTGTAACCACATATTCCACGAGCCCGTCAACGTATCGAGTTAGCGGCGTCACACGACGTGTCACGTCACGATGACACGCGACACTTAAAACGTCAGCGTCACGCGTACGCTCCAGTCGCGTGCAAGCGCCGTAAGCGATGGAAATAAAATGGGATATAGCTTGATTCCCCATAGGGCATTCAGATACAAAAACTCTGTATAAAACCGGCATTGGATTGAGAATGGAAACGTAAATCACATTACTTTTTTGGTGGAAGGTGCGCGCGGCTGTCTCGAGATGAAAAGTAATTGGTTTGACTCACGACTTGTCAGCAAGATGAGCCTTTAAAGAAGTTGTGAAGGAGAGTGATCGGGTGGATGATTTTGTTTGATCTGAAGTTAATGAATGCAGCGAGCAAATAAACTGAGATATTATGCAATGGTGCTTGAAAGAGTTCTTCTTACTATAAACTATATTTAATTGACTAGACTTTATTGCATAAAAGGCACACTGAAGCGTTCAGAAGCAACGTGAAATTGAAAAGTTAAAGAAAAATGGACTAATGAAAGTGCTCCATTTCTTAGAGAAAGTAAAGTCTTCTGGTCTAAGATGTTTTTTCTCACTAGACGACTGTTCACTTGTTTATTAGCAAGAAAAAAGAGGAAAGGAAATTACCTACTATCCACTTTTCCACGAAGTAAGGTTGGAATAAAAAGTACTAAAAAGACTTGTTAAAAATCACACCCACCCTTAAGTCATTCAGTGAAACGTGTGAGTGTTTTTTTCAACCGGTTTCCCATTCATCAGTTAGCAAAACATGGCAGTCATCCCTGTAAAATGCTAATCTTTCTTATGCACATGAGATAAGGAGCAAAATAAGTCAATCGGTCAAATTTTGGTGGCATACTTTATGTTTGCGCTCACCGTGCATAGCCTCGGGTGGAGAGCGTCTGAGTATTCGTGGATACGTTTCGAAGCGATATCGTGAAACCTCATGGGGTTTCAGAACGTGTCGAACTTTGTTTGATATCATTCAGGCGTTGGCAGTATAATGAGTGCGTTCGGAAATCACTCTCCGGGGCGACAAAGGCCTCAATGTTGACGAGATTTAAAGGATAAGTATCATCGATATTTTCAAGACGAACGTTTTTGAGATGATAAATTTTAGAATGTATTTACAAACGTGTAAAATTATGTTGCTTATTTTTTTTAGTTTTTCTCTCTTCCTGCTTCTAGTTTTTGACGTAAGCAAAAATGTTTATTAATTTAGTGGTCGGAGAATGAAAGCACTTAGGTTAGGTTAGGTATTTTTGATGAATTATTTTAGCGATCGAGTCAGAATGAGTTCATTTCACTCGAGTTTAATAATTTATTCATTGGCGTAATGTAAACGTCCAATGTATCTACCTATTTTAGTATAACTGTATTCCTTGGAAGTATTTTTAATTCAGTATAATTAAATTATCACTCAGCTAGTGATTTATGAAGTGGAATTCATTACACAAAAGAGTCTGCTATCAAGAAACAAAAATGTACTTTTGTCACATACCAGTCTACTACGACTTCAAAAATATCAAAGTAGCTAACGTTACTTCGAACTACATAAAATAATTTAAATTCGTCCATAAATCGTGCATATTTATATATCTAAATATTTTTAGAGTCAGTTAAACAAATGCAAAAAACCGGCCAAGAGCGTGTCGGGCCACGCTCAGTGTAGGGTTCCGTAGTTTTCCGTATTTTTCTCAAAAACCTATCAAGAACCTATCAAGTTCAAAACAATTTTCCTAGAAAGTCTTTATAAAGTTCTACATTTGTGATTTTTTTCATATTTTTTAAACATATGGTTCAAAAGTTAGAGGGGGGGGACGCACTTTTTTTTCCTTTAGGAGCGATTATTTCAGAAAATATTAATATTATCAAAAAACGATCGACTACCTATCCAACAATGTATCACACGTTGGGGTTAGAATGAAAAAAAATATCAGCCCCCACTTTACATGTAGGGGGGTACCCTAATAAAACATTTTTTTTCCATTTTTTATTTTTGCACTTTGTTGGCGTGATTGATATACATATTGGTACCAAATTTCAGCTTTCTAGTGCTAACGGTTACTGAGATTATCCGCGGACGGACGGACGGACGGACGGACGGACGGACGGACGACATGGCGAAACTATAAGGGTTCCTAGTTGACTACGGAACTCTAAAAAGGGGTAAGTATATGAAGCACTTGACTAAAAACAGATTGGACAACCTGCTCAGTGCTAAAGCAATATGAGTATCCAACACTCAAAAATAAAATTCGCGAATGGTTAATGAAGCACTTTTGGTCGTGTCATAGGCTGACTCAAACGCTCCGCGTATTGCAACGAGGCATTCACATCAAATAAAAGCGACCCCTGAGGCGCGCCTTCAAAAGTCATCGTGTGTACTGCTGAATAGCTTCTATGTACATATAATTAATGTCGGAGGGGATTTGGAGAACTACTTTTGGATGTAAAAACTGAAATGGGTTGTAGTTTCAAGGCAAATTAATTCAAATTAAACATATACACGATGAAAGAAAAAGGATCGTTATAACTTTGTTTAGTGACTTTTGAGGTCATAATGAAATACTTTTACTATGGGCCAAAGAAGATCGAGTGTTATAGAGAGATACTGTCGAAGTAAAATGTGTAATCACAGTGCATAGACTGCCATCTCTTGACACAGGATTAAAACTTTTGAGCCTCAGTTTTGACAATTTGGCCCATATTCTTAGCTTGATATGTTTTAAAACGTCAAATATTAATATTAGCGCCATCTAGCTGAGCGTACCCCAAAGGTGTAACCGTACCTTTTCCTGTATTATGGTACTGAGGTACGTTTTTTTCTTATTTATCTGTCTATACGGAGTTATATATGTCTTTGCTATGGGCCCAATGCTGAAATCGCAAAAAAATTCGCTGTTTCATACATTTCGACTGTCATTATGCCGCTAGTTTCTATGGAACAGCCACAACTTTTTCGCGATTTCAGCATTGGTCCCATAATAAAAGTTGTTCATTATGATCTCAAGAGTCAATATGCAAAGTTTGAATGGTCCTTTTTATTTCACCCTGTACTTACACAATTTAACTAGAAGGTAGGTATGCATATAATAATATATGCTTAGTATAGATAGAAACCTAGTAATTCGGGTCGTCTAAAATTAATTCATTCATTTTATTTTGTGTTGAATACAACGTAATAGTTATTTGTTATACAAGGGTGCAAAGTTGTATTTTAACGCCGAGTGTGGAATTGAAAAACGAGCAAGTGAAAGGATTGCGAGTTGGCTTGCGAGTTTTTCAACACACGAGATGTAAAATACATTTGTGTGTAACACAAAACTTTTCCCCTCACTATAGCGAGGAAAGTACAACGCAAAAAAACCGGCCAAGAGCGTGTCTGGTCACGCTCAGTGTAGGGTTCCGTATTTTTCTCAAAAACTACTGAACCTATCAAGTTCAAAACAATTTTCCTAGAAAGTCTTTATAAAGTTCTACTTTTGTGATTTTTTTCATATTTTTTAAACATACGGTTCAAAAGTTAGAGGGGGGGGACGCACTTTTTTTTCCTTTAGGAGCGATTATTTCCGAAAGTATTAATATTATCGAAAAACGATCTTAGTAGACCCTTATTCATTTTTAAATACCTATCTAACAATATATCACACGTTGGGGTTGGAATGAAAAAAAATATCAGCCCCCACTTTACATGTAGGGGGGGTACCCTAATAAAACATTTTTTTCCATTTTTTATTTTTGCACTTTGTTGGCGTGATTGATATACATATTGGTACCAAATTTCAGCTTTCTAGTGCTTACGGTTACTGAGATTATCCGCGGACGGACGGACGGACGGACGGACGGACGGACGGACGGACGGACGGACGGACAGACATGGCGAAACTATAAGGGTTCCTAGTTGACTACGGAACCCTAAAAACGCGTTTTTTCACTGCTTCCAGTAGTTCCACAGGTGGTAAAACATCTTCATCACTAGATTAACCCTTTATCAATTTTAAAGCCGAAAATTTGCCTCTATTCAAGGTCAAATTACTTTATCCACTAGTGGATAAAATGCGTTTTTACCCGCTGGTATTAAAGAACAAAACACATGTTTCCGAGCTAGTGAGTGGAAAAGTCTATTTATTATCTTTATGGTAAAGTTTTGTCTGTAGTGGAGCAAATGCAAGTAAATAGTGATGATGGTCGGTAGGTAATTATTAGTTAGTCCCTAGGCTTATTTGATACCGTTGTGATAGTGATGAGCACTTAGGAAACACTAACATTTTCAGATGCTTAGTTTAATTATTTGGGAGCTTTCATTTTAATTTAATTTTATAACGTTAGCACGAAATTTGATTAATATAATCCTGTAAAGTATTTTAGTAGGCATTATGCACACTATTAAAATTATTCTTCAATAATCCAATTTTGATACCTCATCATTGCGATCAGCCGGCGTATTATGCTTCCAATTTTATCACTTATCTATCTGGATAAAGTATCCGTCACGCTTTGGCAAGTAAATACATCAGTGTGAGAGTTACATAATTATGTCTTATCCACGTGGATAAGTGATAAAATTTAAAGCATAATCGCCCTGCCGGCGTATCATGCTGCCAATTTTATCACTTATCCACGTGAATAAGACATCTGTCACTCTCACACTGACATACTTGCTAAAGCGTGACGGATGCTTTAGGCCTGATTTAGACGGCGTGCGAACTCGCATGCGATTTTAGTTACATTGCGCGCTGTTGAGGAGACATACAATTTGGCACAGCCATCAAATACCGCAATATAATAAAACTCGTATGCGAGTTCTCGTACCGTCTAAATGGGCCCTTATTCACGTGGATAAGTGATAAAATTGGCAGCATGATACGCCGGCTGATTAAAATGGTACGGCTTTGATCCGTCAGTGTCTAAACTGTCTAATAAAACTCCCCGCTAAATAAAAAACAGTAAAACTATCCCTACTTTACTCCACTACCTATAATTCTAGGGCGGTCTATGAACATTATTCACTTATTAACTTTGCCGATAGTACCTAATAAAACTACTATCAGCAAACAATAACATCGCGATTTATTACTTCCAGTGATTGCAATGAAAGTGGAATATTAAAGGGAATAGGTAGGTATCTAACTGTTTAACATGTAAGGAAGTTATTTCATCATTATTTTTTCTTAACTTTTTCCTTACCTTCTTTGTGATTTTAGTCTGCATAAATTCCTAAACTATTTTTCT
Organism: Leguminivora glycinivorella; assembly: GCF_023078275.1. Lineage (NCBI taxonomy): Eukaryota > Metazoa > Arthropoda > Insecta > Lepidoptera > Tortricidae > Leguminivora > Leguminivora glycinivorella. The sequence goes on from NC_062982.1 coordinate 16,055,332, forward strand.
CCTCTTTTGTGTAATACTAGTTCTAAATTGAAAGAAATATAAGTTGCACCCTTTTGAATAATTAATGAACATCATTTTACGCTGAAAATTAGAATCCGTAGCGACAACGGAATTTGTTTTCACTTTTTCGTTAATACATAAAGGAGATATTTTTGTTATTGAAGATATGTATAATAATTATATAAAATACTGGCTCGTATACAGCGTAGACCGGATAAAGTATTAAATTTCACGCTTTTCTTTCAAGTGAATCTATAATAAGTACACCTATGTATGTAGGAACCATTACTTGAAGCTTAAGTAAAATTAATAAGTTTTCCAAATTTTGTATTTAGAATGATTATTTAATTTATATATTTGCATTTTTAAACAAATAAAATAAGTAGGCATATTAATTGTTATAACCCGCTACTATATAGTCTCCAAACTTAATGTTCATTCCTCATAACATAGTTTATTATGCAATCGTGGTCTACAAGGAATTCTCCAGACGAAGCCCACCGTATAATCTTGGCTTAAACAAAAACAGTTCGGCGCACAATTTGCATACACTGCGACCGCAATAAGACCTACACTCCCAAGAAACTTATTCGATACAATTTAGAGCTGTAGCATAACTGCTTACAGTTTGGTATGCAAAACTGGGCCCTGCGCTTGCAAGTTTGCGTATAAACTTGTGCGAGTTTCACCTGAGAACTTAGGCAGTCGTCTAGGTGCAGCAGAACAGGCAAGAAAAACAACAGAGTTAGTGGCTCAAGCTCTGTAACACAGTGATAGTTGCGGAGTTGCGTCTTGTTGGAACTTAAAGTTGGGTTAAAGAGCCTAATAGATAGTTAAGTACGATGGGTATGCGGGATTCAGATGTTTATACGCTGATTGAATTAAGTATAGTTAAAGCAATTCTTACACTTCATCACATGAAAAATATGGCCTTAAAATTGTAATACCTACGTAAAAGTGGAAGTTTTATTGTAAGATGAATAAGGCAAATAAAATTTTACTTGACAAATAATTAAGTTATTATTCAGTATAAAAAAAAGTTAAAAGTAAGTAAGTAAGCTTGACCTATATATAATTATGTTTGGACCACACGAACCGAATCAAATTCATAACCAAGTATGATTCAAAACCACCACTTAAACATAATTTCTACCAGCCAACATCAAGTTAACATTTGTATGAAATTACTTTGCACTCTTGTGGACAAAATGCAACTTTGACATTCGTTTTTGATGTATCAAGAGAGCCTATAACAGTTGGTTTGGTCACGCCTGGTTGATTAATCCCCCTTGGACAAAAATCTAAAGATGCTTTTAAAATTGCAAATAATCTAACTATTCAAACACTTGCAGCCACTTTCCAGACCCAAAGATAAACTTGGATAAAAATGTCAAGCACGGCCGAATAGTATTCAATTTTCTTGGGCCCAAAATTTGTGTGACAGAATTTTGTTTATCTGCCCCCAGTAAAAGCGGCTTTGTCAACACAGACGCACGATAAACGAGACAAACAACGTAACATAAAGGGATAGGGGACACGAATATTTGCGATGCCTTTTGGGTGATAGTGCTATCTCGGTATTTATTGTTTAGGCAAGATACGTTTTGTTTAAGCTGGCAATCCGCACAAGTACTGGTTAAGATAATATTAGGATGATTTACGTAGCAATATTAATCGTCTCAGATTTCATTGTTACACAGTTTTGATGTTTTTTATGTGGATGTCACGTGCTTTATGGAAATTAAATAAATAAATATTGGGGGCACCTTACACAGATCAACTTAGCCCCAAACTGAGCAAAGCTTGTACTATGGGTGCTAAGCGACGATATACATACTTAAATAGATAAATACGTACTTATATGACATAGAAAACATCCATGACTCAGGAACAAATATCTGTGCTCATCACACAAACAAATGCCCTTACCGGACCGCGGCTTAGCAGGCAGGGTCACTACCGACTGAGCCAGGCCGGTCGTCGTGCCATTCTTATTGAGTTGCCGTAAATTATAACATGACCGAAGGGAGTCACGACTTCCCTCTCTTCACAAGTATCGTACGACGTTTTTGAATATATGCCATATGTCCTACCTACTTTGCAAACCAGTGCAGAACAAAACCACATGTACTGAAAACAGTATATTATATAATGATAACTTTATCAAGGCTATAAAAGTTGAGTACCGCGTTTAGGCCACGAGGCCTTGCCGAGTGGCCTAAGTAAGGTACGAGACTTTTAGCCTTCATAATGTTACAATTGTATACTATACTTTTTCGACGACAGCCAAATACATACCTATCCGAGAACAATAAAATGGGTTAATTTCCATGTACGCTTTCTTAGACTTTTCAGGTAACAAATTGTCAGTCACTTTGAGCGCCATACAGGGTGTAACAAAAATGGTGGTGATCCGTTTAAGGGCGTATTCAGTATCGTATTCTCATCAGGAAAAAGTAGGATAAAAAATTTTTTCGCAAAAAAATTTTTTTATCTTTGTATGGAGATTCGACCGATTCGCGCGGCCCGGTTCATACAAAAGTGAAAATTTTTTTAGCGAAAAAAAAATTTTCTTCTACTTTTTCCTGATAAGAATACGATACTGAGTACGCCCTTAAACGGATCACCACCATTTTTGTTACACTCTGTATAGCCTTGATTTCTTCCGGAATACTTACATTGTTCATCAGAATCACTCATAATAATTAATAACTTAAGATTTTGCACAACAACGTCGACCGATAATAAACTACAAAACACTGAAATAGTTTCGACAAAGTTTACAGATTTCCAACAAAACACGCGCCGAACAAGCCCTAGACAAGACGAATAGGAAAATAAGCCGGTTCTCAATTACGAAAAATGTAGTTGCGTTCAAGAATATTTAAATGTCGAATGAAAAATCATATGATAAAATTATGGTTTTTACCTTTGTTTTACAATATCTAATATATAAAACACATTTCAGTATATTTTTTCATCTTGATTTAAATTATGAACCGAAATATTAATTATTTTTAAAAAGCTACTTATTACTGCAATTGAAAACAACTGTTAAATGGAAGTTGTATTTTAAAAAAATAACAGAATTCCTATATTCATATGATTACTGCTCAGCGCCTACCTATAGACAAATACTTACGGACTTATTGGACACGGTCCAATAAGTCCGAATACTCAAATTTTACCTCAGTTCTAAAGATATAGGGATCACAGGCCATCAAATTCTTATTTAAACTAAAGAGTATATTCCTCTTAATAAAATACAAGCACAAAGTACATGAAATTTCCGAAGTGTCTAAGAAAAACAAAGAGGTAAAGTGCCAACAAAATACTTGCTCGGCACGCAGGTGACGAGTTATTTTTTATAAGGAGAATCTGTATGTGATAAAACAGACGCCACGTGTCCAAAATAAACTATTATGGGTACCGAGGATAGATAACGTTCCGGGCAACTAGAAAAATGTGCCTAGGTTCCAGAGCTCACCATCGGCCCAGGTGTGGGATGCAGTATGTAAGCGAGGTAAACTACCTTCAGTACTTACAGATAAAAGCATTAATATCAACGTTTTTTTATTTAAAACCAAGGTTTTGGAGAAAAAAATGCCTTAAAGTTTTAACTGAACTGAACTGTTTTAAGGATGCTTGGGAATGAGTATCATGTGTCCCAACAAGACGCACCTCCAGCACATTCGGCAAATGGTATTCTAGCGTAGTTTCAGACTAATTTGGCAGTTTTTTATCCGAAACATGAGTGGCCACCCAGGTCTCCAGGTTTAGGCGTATTAGACTATTTTGTATGGTCATACATGCTTTGAAGACTAAATTTTTATAAAATCATAAACCTAGATCATTTCAAAAAGGTTATCGAGAGTATTTGGGATGAAATGTGAAGAAAACGGTGCGTGCCGCGTGTGATCCGTTTGAGAAGCGTTTGAGGCTGGTAAACAAGTTAATGCTGGAGTTATTCCAAAACATTTGTTGTGAATGTAGTAAATAAGAGTGCCATTCATAAAATATAATAATAATGTAGTAACTATTTGTTAATTTTGTTTTATTGGCTATTTGTGCTGTATTCAAACTTATTGGACACGGTGTATACTTTCTTATCGTTACTCAAATGAAGTTAATTTGGATACCTCTGACAATAATCTAATTAACAGATTTAAGTGCTGGAGTAGAACAAGAAAATTATGCTACTGCGCCCACGAGATCAACGTATTTAATAGTAGGTAACTCATTTACTATACCACCGATCCGAAGCAGTAACACTTAAATGTAAGCTAATACAAGAATCAACCTACAGGCTCACACAAATTCCAGAACAAATTTAAATCATCTTGGAACTGAATAAACCAGATGGACTACTTACCATTTAAATGGCAGATTCTGGAGGGCGAATCCGTCTCTAAGGACCCTCGTATGAGATACAGTATCAGAGTGAGACAGAGTCCTACCATACCTACTCATGTTCATCATTCACAGAAAATCATCTTCGTTGCTTGTTTACATTAAAATTTAAGTATCTTTGTGCATGTGGTTGATATGTTGTCAGACTATAATTAGGTAGGTACTTATCTTATGTATTATCAACTTATATTATCTAAGGTACTAACAATGAAAGCTAGAATTTCTGCCTTTCATTAACAGTTATTACTTATATTCAGTGTATTTTTTGTAATAAGTTTTAATATACACTGAATTATACAAAACCTTGGAATATGGCAAAATTTTTGGCTTTTATTGAATTAATTAAAGATAATGAGGTTTCGAAGAACATTTTTTAATATCCCCGACCTCGGAGCTAATTATTTCAAAGTAGGTGAATTAATAATTGCAATAAAGTTTCAGAATTATTAATTAAAGCAGAATTAATTAATAAAAATTCTTCAAATAACCTCGGGCAGTAAAGAACTCAAATGAGAAAAATTAAAGAGTGCAGGAAGTCAAAATTTGGCTAATTTCCGGTAAAATGCTGACTTTTTTCAAGATGGTATTTGCCGTCAGAAAGTATTATAAAATTCAACTTACGTGAAAAGCGCCTCGGATAAGCGGCCCCGCCTGCCCCACGTACAGAGTCGACGCTGAATCGAATACCAACTCCATCGGATTCCTCTTCACAGGCACAGTATCAAATTCGTGACAATTCAGATACAACGTCACATTCTCTGTAGTAACCTTCAATCCGAAGCGACTCCATTTCTTAGAAAACGATGGTATAGCGAACGACACAATTGTCTGCGAGAGGGCATAGACATTTGCATCTGTATATAAAAGGGATATATTTGTGAGATCTCTCCCCGACGGGATCAACTGTACTCCCAATTGGACCACCGTCTCTAAAGGATTTACGACAGAGAATAGAAAGCCGCCGTTTTCGGTGGCGGGTCGGACTGTGGCTGTTATGGAGAATTCTGGGTACAGTTTTTCGGGCATGAAGAGGCGGTAAGGTGATTTGATGTCGGAGCCGGGTTTCAGCCCATATGCCGGGAAGCCGTCGAGGCCTTCGTCGAAGTATTGCGTCTTGGGGTTGCTGAAGGGAACGCCGATTGCGTGTAGTAAGTCGTATTCCGGTATTTCTGAAACGAGGCATATTTTTTTGATTAAGCTGAGAAAAAAGTTTTAAATGTCTACAATTTTAGGATACACAAATAACACATATTATTGGGATTCAACAACTAACAAGTGCAATTTGTGTTAAGTACACGCAAATGCAGAAAAGTGCAAATGTTTTTTCAATATAAGTATACCCTGCATTTGAATATGGTTCATAACTCTTGGATTTACCCTTTGGTCCTTTTCATGTGACATATGTCAGATGATTGTACGTAATATTAGAATTTATTTGGTTTTTCATTTATTTTCTTCCAGCCCTAGTAATATGAATGACAATATAAGAAAAGTCGGTCAAGTCAGTGGCCAGAAGTAGTAAATAAAACTATAGTATTGATCGATGGAGCAACGACCGTCAGGACTGGTGCAATTTGCATTTTAAAACAGTCTTCCTGTCCGCTGCAGTTAGTTTAATTTGGATTAGTATTGTATTTATAAACAACTGACTGCAACTCTGGCAACTTTGTAAACAAAGGTGATGGTATTATTTTTAGTCAGATAGTTCATTGCTTATGCTAGTCAAATTGTAATCGAGTTTTCTAGCAAAATTGAGTATGGCTTACGCTAGACAGAATCAGAGTCGGGTTGGGGATTCCGATACGGCATTTTTATTTGGAACTATTCATAGAAAAAGAACACCAGAATCTCCAACCGGGTCTAACGCGAGGCATTTTTATTTTATTCTGTTTGTAGATCATAAGGGGTAGCACACGATAGGCACGACAGTATCTCGTCCGCCTTATTCTTAAATTATAATACATAATGACAAAAGGACGGGTAATCATACTATATCGCGCCAATCATGTGCTAACTCTGCAGATAGCCGCTGAGTAAAGATATCTTGAATAGCGTTGTCGCAGTGTAACAGAAAGATCTCCTCTCTTTCTCATCTTTTCAAAATAGCAGGTATTAAAAAGAAAGCAGAAGCAAATGAATGTTTCAGTACTTTCAGTAGAACACATTAATATATTGGTAGACATGGATTTGAATCGTGATTGTTCTTGTCTAAATTTATATTTTTTGGCGAGGCGTTTATCGATAAACTTTATCGCATCGGTGCGTCCCTATCGCACTTACAAATAGTGCGAAAAGGACGGAACGACGTTTCATCGTTTATCACGCGACGTCACGGTTTATATGCTAGTCAACATAAGTCACAGAGAACCTCCTATAGAGTGGCAGTCTTGTATATTTGGTTCGCGATACGAGTCACCAGTGTTTGGGGTGCGAGGAGCGGGCGGGGAATGTGTTAAGCGCGCTGTGATTGGCCGTTTCAAGGACGGCGGGCAGTCGCGCCAGATGAAAAGGGACAGAAGTATGACTGTCCCTCTACTGACGCGTAAGTGGCCAATGTAAGTTGACCTATGCCGGCTCTGAATAAATTATAAATATGACTTATTTGTGGAATGTAATGCCGTCTGTTTTTAAATTTGAGCTTCTTGTTACCTTTCCACACCATTTCACACTACAGGTGGACATCTTTAAGGCATCAAAATACCCTTTTCCAATTTTTTTGTGCGAAAAACACGCGCTGCTTTCGGGTCTGTTACTTGGTCGATACTGATCGGGCACGGCGAGCGCCCGCGCTTATATCAGACATAAGTCTAGTGAAACAAACTGTGAATCATTGAAAACTCTTAAAGTATTCGGTAGCAGTTGCATATACATTTCTAAATGTAGGTATAAGTAGGTGTAAGTTACCGAACTTACGTGTTTCTTAGTTACAGAGTTAGCCTTTAACTGAAGACTAACTAGCGCTAACGTAAACTAACTAACCATCCAAGATTGAAAGTTAGGGAGCTACAGTGTAACTGTTGGCTACAATATTAACATGGCCGATATTCGAAGTGCACGCTGATTGCTTGCAAAATTACTTATTGTGTTGTTTCTTGACGATGGAGGAATATTTAAGGCGGTAAATACAAAAATAAGGTGAGTACCTTATTTTTGTATTAACCATACAGGTACACAATTTGAAAATGGGTAGATAATATAATCTTGTTTATACTTAAAACTAGAGAAAAAATTCTGATAATATTTATGGCTCTAAAAATGTTAACTTAAGAAATTAATTTGGTTAAAGAAACTAAAATCTAAAAATCGTATTACTTACTTAGAAGTAAATTAATAGAAGAGACACTCAGAAAGTTTAGGATCAGATTAGTTGATCTAACAATGACAGCAGATGGTTTTCGCCGCGTCACTTGGGATGATAAACAAATAAATATACCTAGAAAACATCCATGACTTAAAAATTAGGAACAAATATCTGTGCTCATCACACATATATATGCCCTTACCGGGATTCGAACCCGGGACCGCGGCTTAGCAGGCATCACTACTGACTACGCCAGACCGATCGTCAAAACTTATAAAATACCAATTTGACTCATTCGTACATATTTAGGGCTATTTAAGTAAACATGTAAACCGTTCCAAAGCATTTAAAAATAAACAATTCGACATGCAAAACCTCTTTAGTGTAAATCTCCTTTATTTATTCTACACGGATCCGATTCCCCCCGATATGGTACGAGTAGGCAAGCCGTCTTTTTAGTTATTCACCGCTCTAAATTGGGCGCCGGTTGCTGCGGATAAGCCTTCTGTCTATCCTGGTTTGGGGATGCATGTTACATGCTAACGGCACAGGTTGACCTAATGTTTGACGTTCGGAAACATCGTTGTAAACTAATCGACAATAGTTATTTGTTTTACAAGGAGGCAAAGTAGTTGTTTAACCGCACGTGCCAATATTGATACCCGAGCAAGCAAGTGGTTCAAAAAGTGGAATCTTGAGCGTTGCGAGGGTTTCAAGGCACGAAGGTTAAACAAACTTTGCCACCGAGTGAAACACAAAATTTTTCACCACACCAACACGAACAAAATACTAAGTACAGTCAAGTGTAAAAATATGGGTGCGTACAACTTATCAAAAATATGTCCCATAGCACTTTATGTCGGCGGAATAAGGTCTCGGTACATATTTTTGAGCGGATAAAATCGATACGTATTTTTGCACTTGACCCTATAAAACATCAAATTAAATCAAATCCATCAATTTATTCAATATTTATGTTTCAAAATCATCATTTATGGGTAAATTCTACCAGCCAGCTTAAGACATCAAGTTAAAATTTGTATGAAATTACTTTGCACTCTTGTGGATAAAATGCAATTTTGCTATCTGTTTTCGAATAGCAAAGTAAGCCTTTAACAGTTGGTGTGGTGAAATATAATTTATAAAATGAATCGCTTTATTCTTCATATTACTTGAGTAGTAAAACCTACAATAACATAGTATATTATTATAGTAAAAACACCGTAAAACAGGTGGTACACTAAAAACTTACAAATAAAAAAAATACCTAAGTCCTCGCTGTTCGGTATGATTCCCAGAAGGCTGGCCATATTGCCCTGCTGGATAGCAATGCTGATCCGCTGAGCGAAATATTGGCCAGCTCTCTGGCCACCAAATAATTATGAAACATTGAAAGAGCAGTTTGACTAATTACTGTTCAACACGTTTCTCATGCATAAATAGTAATAAATACCACGGAAAATGTATGTAATTTTTGGGGTTCTTACCCGAAAATTACATACACTTTCCCTTATTTACATTTCCAATTCATTTTATTACAGCACTTGAAACGGCTCATTCTAAATAGCTCCACAAATACTGCCAGGCCGGCGCCTTTGGGTGTGGTGTTCATTTTCTTCATTAAATTAACGTAAAAGTTATACTTTGTGGTTTTCTTAATATCGAGTAACGCATTAAAACTCGATAGAAACACTCTATAAAAATCTTTGCGATATGTAGGTATGCACCTATAGACTAACAGACTAACCTAGTATTTCCAGCAAACAGCAGCAGGCGTCCATAGGTTACGGTGACCGCTTTCCATCAGGCGGACCGTATGCTTGTTTGCCACCGACGTAGTATAACTTAAATATAAACTTTTAACAGCAATAAATGGCCCCGAAAACTTAGAGTTTCGTTTTCTTTTAACCCCTTATTTGCCAAGAGTGGCCCTGAAGCTTAAGTAGTTTCATGTGCTCTGCCTACCCCTTTATGGGATACAGGCGTGATTGTATGTATGTATGTATGTAAAACTTAGAGTTTATGAATGATTCACAGTCTGTTCGTTTCACTAGACTTATTTTATTGACTGGGATGTAATGCACAATGAATGTAGGTAGCTATGACATAAAATCTCAGCAAAAAACAAAAATGTCACATATTATCTCGGTCATTATCATAGATATGCGAAATAGTATTTTATGCTCTGAGTTCAATATACAGTCTGACCAAAAATAGTAGAAATTAATAGGTTTTTTTTTGCAAAAATTTCATTTTTGGCACAAGCTTTTATCACCAACTATACCTTTCTTTCAACAGTCATCTACTGGTCCCCGAGACGTTTCTAAAAACCCCCTCACTCGATGTATACCACTCACTCACTCGAATAACAGAGTTCCTAATGACGTATGACCACCTTTCTGCTCCATCATCAGATCAGCTCCATGATACTATAATATTGCATTGTCACGTGACTTACATGTGTGCAAAATTTCAGCTCAATCGGAAACCAGGAAGTGGGTCAAATTTAGCTTCTACGTCAAGTTGAATAAAAGCTTGTAAAAAGTGGTGGCAACATCGTAATAGTGTCGCCCCGTTTTCTGACACATATTGATTTCAAAGAGTTGCCACTTTATTTGGTCAAACTAAGTCTAGTGCAAGAAAATTGTTCAAAAATCTTTTTATTTTCAGAAGATCTCAAATTGTGCAATGCCTTACCGTTAGGATATTTAGAGGAGCCGAACAATCCATCATTAGCGGCCGTGAGCGTCGAGAGAAGAGCGAACGGTAGCGTTCGACACCTGAAAAGGATAACACGTTCTTGAAACATATCTTGGTACAATATAGGTGAGGGCAAAATAAATGGGTTTCGTTCAAATGCTTTATTCAATTCATAGTTATTGGTAGTGTTTAGTCAAATTCTTTAAAGACACGGCCTCTGGCTGATTTAGTTACAATATACAACGTTAAACGTTTGACATAATCACATTAACACTATGTTTTAGGTAGAAAATTTGTTGTTCAGTTTTCTCAAAAAAAAAAAAAAACATAACGCAAAATCTATATTTTTTATAATTATATACACCCAAGAACGGAGTAGGTATGTAGATATAGTTAGACGTTTATTGGTAAAATATTCACATTTACACGTCAATTACATACAATGATTATTTACAAAAAAAAAACACATTTCACATTAGGTATTCAAAGTAATGCTAATACTTAATACAAATCATTAAAACACACATATTACATTAGTAGGTACACGATCCAGGCAATGACCCGTAGGTATGAAGGAACTCATCCAAAGTATAGCAAGCCATTTCGAGTAGGATGGATTTTAGTTACATAATATCATGTGTGTACCTCGTGTGTTAAAATATCTGCAACTAATTAAGTAGGTACCTAACACATTAGGTCTACACCTATACATACAGGGTGGGGCCTGTAACAAAACCAACAAATTTAATTGTAGGCTATAGGTACTCTACTCCGTAAACTAACCAACATTTGTTCAGCGACTTTTAAAAATTATGAAGACTTTGATTTTTTAATTCTTCGATTCTTCATACAAAATAAATTATATATTAGCTTCAATGTACGCCATTGTTGTTGTCATTGACGTTGTCTGTCACGCAACCTCTTAGAAAAAACTTTCAAGTGTTATGAAAATAAAAATACCCGTTATTTTTAAAAGTCGCTGAACAAATGTTGGTCAGTGTAAGGAGTTCATTTTTTCATATTTTCAGAGTTTCATTTTTTGCTTTTGTTACAGGGTCCACCCGGTATAACATTTTTTTTACGGGAAAATGTTACATTGAATGGTCAGATGTTTACAAAAAAAAATCCTAGGTATTAATATTACTACTATTCCTACTGACATTATGTAAATTTATCAATTTCCGCTACCTTAAGGTTGCCTGGAAGAAATCGCTCTTTAGCGATAAGACCGCCTATTGTTTACCTTTGTTCGTGTTGCTTCCTTGTTTTGTATTGTTGTATTTTATCAAGGTGTGCAATAAAGAGTATTGTATTGTATTGTATTGTATTAGGATAAAAAATAGAGTAAACATAACGACGTTTTACTCGAAACATAGGAGCTCGTTTCACATTGATAAATGATCAAAGTGTGCAAACGAACCAATTCAGCAAGCAAAACAAACTTGAACCAGCCACGGAGAGGCGTCGCATTTTCAATTAGATCCGTGTAGTGATGTACCAGGAACGACATTTTTAGTCCCCTATTTGGCACTGAAACTTGACTAGTTCATGTGCTCTGCCTACCCCTATATGGGATACAGGCGTGATTGTATGTATGTATGTGTGCATGTATTTATTTAAAGGCAACAAAGTTTTACGGCATTAAGTTTTTGTACATTGTATTTCTTTTGTGCAGTAAAAATAAAAAAATAAATCCATACTAATATTATAAACGGGAAATCGTCTGTGTCTGTTTGTTTGTTCGTCTTTCACGGCAAAACGGAGCGACTAATTGACGTGATTTTTTTAGTGGAGATAGTTAAAGGTATGGAGAGTGACATAAGCTGCCTTTTGTCTTTTTCTAATCTCCCACTTCCCTAAAATGGGCGGTGGAAGTTTGTATGGAGCATTCCACAATTTTCGAATTTAACGCGAGCTAAGCCGCGGGAAAAAGCTAGTCTTTTAATAAAAATTACAAGAAAAACAATACAAAATTAACGAGGTGAATATAATGTATAAAAAATGCTTTCTATTTGTGTTGTTATGCGTGACGAGTGGCGCTGATTCTCACAAAAACACGCAATCTTATGAAATATCGAAAAATAGCAGCAGGCTTTGGAACTAATTGACTCCCAGAAGATTAAACATAAATATAAAAATGTACAAAATGAGGGCAGTGACAGTCGACAACAACAAATTCACAATATACTTCATAATGAAACCAGCTTTAAGGACATTTGTGTACAGCTGTGCAATTTAACTTTCGTAGTAGTGCAGGTTAATAAAAAGGCTAATTGAATTACCTATACAGTTTTATATTAAAATAAAAATTTTAAAATTCACACCACCCGACTTTTCCCTTTTTTTTAAATTTAAAAATATGTGGTATCGCTAGCAGACATCTCTGCATGACAATAAAATAAGTTTACGTGTAAAATAACAATATTTAAGAATATTCCTAGAGTTAGCCGGGAATCTTTCCCGGGAGTCATATTTCCCGGGAATATCACTCGAACATCACTACAGATCCATGTCGGGTTTGGACTGCAGTGGGGAAGGAAAAAATATCGATTTGCAATTCAGATGGAATCGTGTTGGGACCGTGAAAAGAGCATTAATTGACACGAATATTGGATATTTTAGCGCAATTAGTTTTGAATGAAGGCCGTTCATTTTGTGAACGTGCATTGATTACAAATGGGTTATAATTAAACGGATCCGTTGGGTGTGTTAGGGAATTAATATAGGGAAGATTTTTGCTGGTTTAGTTGTTACGTTGACTACCATATTGGATGCAAAATCTTAGTGCTGAAGTTTGATGTTATTCACTTTCCGCAACATATAAAGCCTGACCAGAAATATATAACTACGCGCCATGTTGCGGAATTTCATTAGAACTATTTCCTTCATACCATATTGAACTGTCACTGCATACATCAGTATAACAGCGCCCTCCTAGCAATCATAATATATTCCTGGCGGCGTACCATGCTTCCAATTTTATCACTTATCCACGTGGATAAGACATCTGTCACGCTTTAGCAAGTATGTCAGTGTGAGAGTGACAGATGTCTTATCCTCGCGGATAAGTGATAAAATTAGAAGCATGATACGCCGGCTGGCTTTACTTTCAGTCGGTTATCGACAAACATATCAAGTCAAGTTAGGATTTTGAAGTTCGGGTAAGTTACAGACGAGCGCTTCAAACCCGATATTTATTTATTTATTTATTTAATCTTTATTGCACAAAGAAAATACAATTGTACACAAGGCGGACTTAATGCTATAAGGCATTCTCTACCAGTCAACCTTCGGGCAAAACAGAGAAATTGTAGGCGGTGCAACATTAAATTATATTAAGAACAAAATAGTTAAGTTATTTGCACAATATTATTAAGCTAACCTATATGTAATATATAAAAGAATAAACATACTTACACACAGATAATAATATACATACATACAATATATTTAAATACATAAAAAAATACATACATACATATGACATCAGATGAAACTTACAAAAATGAAATACTAAGGATTTGTCATTCTACCAGCAAAGTACTTAATCAGGGATTTTTTAAATGCAAATCTATTCGGACATTGTCTAAGTTTGACTGGGAGACTATTCCAAAGACGAGACACCTGAACGGAGAAAGAATTGGACATAAAACCTGTTCGGTGAGATGGTATTGACAAGGAAAGGTTGCCAGAAGAGCGCAGTTGGCGAATCCGAGAAACACCGTAGTAGTTGAAGAAGGATTTAAGATATTCTGGAGATTGAGGATCTTTAATGATAGAAAAGAGCGTGCAGAGCATGCGAATGTTGCGACGTACACGTATAGGGAACCAGCCAAGTTTAACACGGAAAGATGATACATGGTCGTATTTACGAAGACAGAAAATGAAACGAATGCAGTTGTTAAGTAAACGATCTAAGTAACTTGTTCAAGAGCTCTACAGTTAAGTCGGGATAACACACATCGCCGTAGTCAATTATGGGTAGAATCAATGTCTGCACTAACAGTATTTTTGTTTTGATGGGTAAGAAGTGCTTAAGTCTATTAAGGGCATGTAGTGATCCAGTAACTTTACGGCATATTTCAGCTACCTGTGTTTTCCAACTCAAGGTACTGTCCAGATACACGCCCAAGTCTTTTACGCTCCGGCTGTATGGTATGGGAGTACCGTTAAAATAAACGGGGCGTGTAACTTCTATTTTCGAGAGCTGGCGCTCGCTACCTATTATTATGGCCTGACACTTGGATGGATTGACAAACAAACCGAACTTCTCAGACCATCGCTGGATGTGCAAAAGATCGAGGTTTAATTTGTCAATAGTAGCAGGTAGATCAGTAATGCTACAGTGGTCATAGAGTTGCAGGTCGTCAGCGTAGAGATGGTGCGAGCAGCGAAAGTCCGGAGTAATGAAATTGATGAAGATGGAGAAGAACAGTGGTGAGAGGATACCTCCTTGAGGCACTCCCGTGGCCAGGTCACACCATTCCGACAGAGTGCGATCCACCCGTACCGCTTGCTGACGCCCGCAGAGATAGGTCGAAAACCACTTAAGGGCACTAGACGTCACGTTGAGATGTTCAAGAAGGGCAAGGAGAATCTGGTGATCGACGGTGTTAAAAGCGTTAGAAAAATCTACTAGGATAAGTACAGTGACCATTTGGTTCTCCATGCCACGCCTGATGTCCTCGGTCACCTTGAGCAACGCAGTACTCGGAGCAACGGGATATTTCATACGAAGTTAGTCCTTATTCTCCCTGGATGACATTTTTTGGAAATATTTTTTATTTATTTATAAAGAAAAGTACCTAATCTAATGTACCATCAATTTTTTTTCCTTAAAAAATGGTACTAAAAATAGATTACACAAGAAAAATACGAACATCTTATTTTTACAACGATAGAATATTTTAAAAACCTAGGGGGCACAGGACAATCATGTGAATCGACTCCTACTTATTCTCTGATTTGTATAAACCCAAACTCATACTCATAAACTCATACTCATTTGCTATAATCGAAACTCATCAATAACTTTTTTGTTTGTATTCACTTGAAATTATGATCCGAGTTTCTCACGCTATTTTCACATTCCGTTTAATATTAAACTTTTCCTATCATTCAGGAAACGAGTACATGAAACGTTTCAAAAAGAGGAACAAGCGAAGTTTGAGAACAGTTATTAAGTAGTCGTAAACTATGTGCCCTATTGTGCTGGACTTGAATCATCGCTTTAGTATTGCAGCGTTTCAATTTTGCAGTATAATATTTTTATATAAGTTCTTTCTCACAAAACAGGAACGAATAAAAATGAAATTTCGTAATGGTGATCCCACACTGGCTGTTATTATATTATAACATTTATAACATCCCAGTGTGGGAGAACCATTAAGTAGGTATTAATATTAGTAATTAGTAATCTGTCTTTCGTAAAATAAAACTTAAGTATGTAAATTAACAGGCCGTCTAACTAGAGACGGCTACACTGGTTGGGGCACGTGCACAGGATGGAGCCCTCTCGTTTGCCACGTAAGAATCTCCTGAGCGAAATATAGTGCTAAACGATCGGTTGGGCGACCCATGCCTCGTTTTAAGGCATGATATGATGATGTTTCGTGATATATTGTCCTTCCCGATCAATCTTATCGACTGGGAAATGGAGGCTGAAGACCTCGATCACTGGAGGAAGACCCTGGGTGAAGGAGTAGTTGCACACGACCAAGCATGGCCTTCTTCACTCTAGGCGAGAATTGAGACACCAGCGCGCTTACCAATCTTTGTCACTGGACACGGCCACATTCTCCTGCCAGCTTTGCGGTTGCGGCTGCCGCTCTCGTGTTGGGCTAACTAGCCATTTGCGGAAGTGCCGCAATCTAATAGACGCTGCTTAACCCATCATATTATTGATGTTGTAAATTAACTATTTAAGATTTTATCATTTACTCTTAAGCTATCATATCAAGTACCTACCGTTTAAATAGTCTGGTATGTATGATTCAGTAAATCCATTTAATTGAAGTCAATGAAGCATCTATTGTAATAGTCTGACAATGTTACTCGGACAAGTTGGACACTAATTGTTTTATAGGATTTCAGACGCCTAAGCCAATTGAAGTATGAACGGATAAGATCTTCATGTCTGGTTTGATTTGCGAGAATTTCAAGACCGTAATAGAACTGGTAGTGGGTTACTAGGCGTCATCTTTAATCAATGTTCTCCTTTTGAAATTAAATAAATATAGTCACTCCTGTGTGGTTGAAGTTAGCAAATAAGGGGTGAATGAAAACGAAATTGTGGTATTGCAGTGACAGGTTGCTAACCCATATAACTGTGTGGGCATAGCAGTTGAGCCCACGGTCGGCTTCTACAGCTACCAACGGGAGGAATGTAGACGAGGAATTTCTTAGTCTATCACCATACCTTTTTAATCCATACTTACTTCCTTACTTACTTGGCTGGCGCGATAACCCAAAATGAGTACTGGCCTCCAACATAAGAGCACGCCACTTTGTTCGATATTGAGCGGGATCGCGCCAGCTTTCGCCGATGCCGAGCTCACGGAGGTCTACCTCCACTCTAACCCCAACGACATTTTGGGTGATCAGCAGAACGGCGGGCGTCCATTCGGTTTTAATCCATAAAAATGAGGCACACTATCAAAAAAATCTGTATGTAGGTTTAAAGATATTTATTCTCATAAAAGATATACCAGTCACTTACACGAGAACAGAATTTCAAAGTAAAAATAATCTTATTTACGGTAGCATACAGTCGCTCAAGTCAAGAGGTACACGCTCAGGCAACTTTTTTTTTAAGGTGGGTATTGGTTTAAAATGTGTTGCGATTTTAGTTTTAAATGTCTTGAATAAGCCTGTGTCTCTTAAATCAGACGGTAACTTATTATAAAGCTGTGCACCTTCATACGTAAATTTTTTTCCTAACTGAGTTCTTATCTTCGGCAACACAATGAAACTCGCACGACGAGTAGTTTGTTTAGATACTTGTTTCTTCGTCATAAAAATCTGTATATAAAATTTTAAACCTTTTTAGTACCATAATTGCCAGGAGTGGAACTGAAGCTTACAGTTTCATGTGCTCTAACCAATCCGTTTGGGAATTCAGGTACGACTTTATGTACAGTCAACCAATTAGAATCCTAGGCCACTCTAGATAACCTTGTCGTATTGACACTGCGCATTGTTGGCCATAGAAGTCACTTTTGACGTTGACTGTGAAAGGCTTCTACAGTGGCCTAGGATTCAAATTGGTTGACTGTACCTACGTATTGGTGCCTCCGTCATCTGTTGAATTAGGGAGCATAGGCTTTTAGAATTTTGGCTAGAGTGAGGTGCTGAGGGCTTGCCAATGCCTAGTTAACATGTTCGGCCCAGCGTGCCATATTTAGCATATGATGTAGTGCTGAATGAATTTACGTTTTTTATGTTCGGTTATAGATGTAGCTAAAAGACATACTATTTATTATTTATATATTATGCAGGTATGTATACCAATTGAATGGTAGGTTTAAAAAAAAAACCAGTTATGTCACTTACAACAATGTAATTAAGTACATATTTACCTACATGCAAAATAAAACTGATGTAAAATGACTATATTGACTACAGAGTAGCGCTAGTTATTATGCGTTAAGATTTATTTATACGACATAAATTACAATATGGCAAATTAGTACAAATGATCATCACGGAATTGTTACAAAATAACAGTTAAAAAAACAAACTTACCTCGGAATCATCATGAAGAAAAATGTACGGTCGTAAAGATGGTGCTACACTACATCTTTGGTTGATTCGCGGCTAGATGGCGTTAATATTAATATTACATTTCAAGTTAAAAATGTGAGTCAAATTGTCAAAACTGAGGTACAAAAGTTTTAATCCCAGATATGCAGTCTATGCACTGTGTGTGCATTTTCCTTTGACAGTAATTATCTATAAAACTCTATCCTCTTTGCTATAAATAATAATTATAAAGTTGGGCAATAAGTCCTAAACTTTCGAGCATAAACACAAATGGCGACATTAAGTACCGCTAATACTGAATATTGTCTACACTCAGGTACCTACATTATGCTAATATTACATTGAATCTAGTAAGTATTCTGAGAATACAAATAATCAATTCTCATGCAAATAATCAAATCCAATAACGGTAGCAACAATACTTCAATCCGACGAAGAAGAAAAAAAACGAAAATATCTGCTCCCATGCGAAAAACGACATGCAACATTTACCCCCCTCGACATCCGTTGATGGTATCTTCGCACCTCAAATGTCTGCCTTTGTAAAACATCTGGGTGAAGCAATCGCCGAACGATGGGATAGATCCCTCAGCGTGGTTATGGGTTGGCTAAGATCAAAAATTACAATTTCAATAATCCGTGCTACAAGCATGTGTATCCGGGGTACGCGATACAAATTTAACACGTTCAAAAACTTCTTTGGCTTAAATGGAGAGTGTTATGGAATAAGCGATCAAGCGACAGTTAGTTGAAATCGAGAAAATGAGCTAGAAAGATTTGAAATTTGAATCAGTTATTGTAAGTTCATTTATAAAGCAAAAAAGTTAATTTTGACATTGAACCTATAAAAGTGTTCATAATTTAAATAAATAAAAAAAGTAACACCATACCTAATCAAGTTTCGAAGTTATTAACGTTTTTCCGCTTGATTCTTTATTGAACTAATACTGCGATGAGGTTAATTTATTTCGCCGTAGCGTACTATGAGACATATTTTGTCGCTTGATTCTTTAATGCAAATTGTTAGAGGTAAAGTGAATACTGGAATAAAATAAATTCCATATATTTGAGTAAATAGTTATATTGTAAATAAATCAACAACAATGTTTTCCCCCACAATGATTAGGGCTAATCCGTCTAACAATTTAGTTTTGTTCTGCAATCAACTTTTTTTAATAAATGTCAAAAAAATCAGCATAAATGGCAGAATTGGCGTTGTAACTAATAATAATTCATTAGTACTAGCCAGGATTACACACATAAGATATTATGATATAACAAAACCGCTTGATATTTTTCATGCCTTTAAACATGAAAAAAATATTCTGTTTATTCTTCTTCTATATCAAAATCTAAAGGTCCATTAAAACCGTCAACATCTTCATCAACGTCTCGAGATCCAGTTAATTTTTCATACCAGCATCTGGCATCAGAAGGAATCAGGTGCAGCAGGGATTTTATATCATCCAGTTTAGGTTGTGCAATAGGTTTTCCTTCAGGCCAAAGTTGCTCGTAATGACTGGAAAAACTTAATGAGGTACAATTTTGACCTCTTATGGGTCTCTTGTTAAGGTTGACTTCTTGAGGGTGACCACCGTGAGTAGTTGAAAGAAATATCCTTCCAGGTTTATTCTTAAAGATAGATATTTCTTTAGTTTTAAGCCAACTTACAGAATTTCCTTCTAAATCTTTTTTTCTGTTTACTATTTTCTTCATCATTTTAGATACTCCCACAAAGTCGTCTTTTTCCATGTTAAAAGCAGTCAACTTGTTTTTTTTGCGACAACTGGTCATCACATTGATGTAATCTTGAGGAGTATAAAGTCGCGTCTGAGTTTTTAAGCATGATTCAATATCACTAAACTCACTATCGTTTTCTAAGAAGCTGTGGCCAGGAACCATAAACCGTAGTGTGATTTTCTCCAAGTTTTCATTTTCTTCCATCACTGCAAAGAGTAATAAAGTCACTTTGATATTGCGGTTTTGGCCACCACACGAATCTGACCAAAGAATGAGCTCTTTGACTTTTGAATCTAGGTTTAAGGATATATGTTTGCGTAAAGAGGAACCCACTTCCTGTGCTCCCCTGCCTGCTGTACCTTCTACCCACACGTAGCAAAAGCCTTTGCCTGTTTTTCCAGAATGAACACCACAGTTATAAAGCCAAAGTTGACGTTTGTAAAAAACAATATTGGTGGGAATCCTAGGTAGTGGCAAAGTCTTTTCCATGTCAAATGTAAGGTTTCCAGGTGTTCAAAAGTCTTTGCTAACTTCAAGTCTTGTTTTTTCATGGCTCGTGCATCTTCTGATTCTTTGTGGTGTTGATCTCTTTCCCTTTCTAAATTCAGTTTAGTTTCTTCTGAAGTAGCATCTTTTATTTTTATTGCCAACAAATCACACTTATTACATGTATCTTTTTGTGGCCGTTTTATTTGTAAATTGAAATTGTTGTAAAATATTTTTTATATGATGCCAATGAAACTTTTTTTGTAGAAGTGTCACAGGAAGTTTCCGATAAATATAACTCGTGCATCTTCAGTAACGTAATATCCGGTGGTAAGAATATCCTGTCTGTCTGAGCTCTACAGTAATGTGATGTATATTTTGGGAATTTATCGATGTGCTCAATAACACTTTGTTTTACTTCTTCAGATAACTTGTGATTATTTTGTGACGATATTCCTCTTTTGTCTTCTATTTTCTCAGCACTCGAACATTTCATTAAATATCTGTGAACCCTCGCTGAAGAAATTCTTAAGGTGTCAATAAACATTTTAGCACACACGATTTGGTTCTTTAAGAAATATACTCGCGTGCATTTTCTTTTATTAGAATTCTTGTTTCTTTTTCTTTTTATATCAGTAGTTTTAACGTTACAAGATATGTACAAACACTTACCTTCAAACCCCAATTCCCAAAATTTGGAAAATTCTTGTTTACGCTCTGTTACTGTCACTTTTTCATGACAACCATCCTTACACTGAACATCATTAAATTCTCGAGAGTCTACAACCTTTCCTTTATGGCTTATATATTTTTTATTACTTTGACATAATTTTTTTCGAATTTCACGAGTTTGGTCTGGATATTTTCGTTTTCTGCCCTTCTTTGGTCGGCCATTTCTGTTTTCAGTTTCTACCGGCATGTCTGTATTGGGGTTGAAAACAGTATCTGCATTATCAGACTGATTTACAGTGGGTGAAAGCAAGTTTGCATTTTCTTGATGGAAACTGCTCTGTTCAGGTTCTTGTTGTGTCACATCAGGTAACTCGTGCTCTGTTGTATTTAAAATTGCTGAATCTATAAACCTGGAGCCAGATTCATAGTCATCCATATGAATTAAATTCTGAAAGGCATCATTGACTTTATTGATGGCGCAGCCCTACCCAATCCTTCCTCCACTTCATAAATTTCCGTAAATAAATATTATCTACTCCTGAAAATAAGATAAACTACAAAAAAAAAAAATCCAATGACAAGTGTCTACTTAAAATTAAACATTAAATTTGTAATTGTTGGTATTGAATATTAGAAGGAAAATTGTTAGTAAAATTTTCTCTTTTACACAATCTCTTTACAAATCAAGTATTTTTTCTTATGCGGAAATTTAATTTGAAATATCTTATAAAATTTACTGACGAAAAGCATAATGAAAAAATACAGCCCTAGGTCAAACGTTGCTATTTACGGATAGCTTTCCTTCGATCGTGTTTTAATTTATCGCCACTCGTTTCGAATTTCCTCTTTTCCGCACTTCTATCTTATGTAATATTTTAAATGTTGGCATGTGAAGAGTTTTTAAATTCAACCGTAAGGTTAGACTAAAAAAAAGTAAAATTAAAAATTCTTTATTCAGTTTAAGAATTACATAATAGGTACCCCTTTTTAAGTAAACAAATACCTAATCTAAATAAAAGAATCGATGCATAATTTAGCAAATCGTGTTTAAATTGCCATTTCGAATAAACATGCGTAGGCTGTGGGATTGTATTTCAAAGGTGATTTGCATTTGCATAATGCAATGAGCAGGCAGGTAAATATCAAGATTTAATAACATTTAGTTTCTATCGGTAAAGATTATCTTAGTTGAGCAATTACTGTTTGAAGTTAATCCTAAATGTTGTCCCTGTCAAAATGTTTCCGTTTTAAAATTGTGATATATCTGATGCCGTAGCCGAATGGCATTTATGCGACGCGAAACGAAAACGAAACGCTGCGAAAGGTAGTCAGGCTCTGTCGCGCCAATACGCATGAGCGATAGAGATAGATATCTACGAGCGTTCCGTTTCGTGAGCGTTTGTGCCATTCGGCTACGGGGCCTGACCTTTTCACTTGTCACAGGTGTTTCCACGAGTTCTTACATTTGCTATTCGCATTTAATAGCATTCTGGTGTTTCGGGTGTCCATGGGCGGCAGAGATCGCTTACCATCAGGCGATCTGTCTGCTCGTTTGCCCCGTATCTCATAAAAATATGCCTACTTGAAAAATAAATATACATGCATTTAGAAAGCAGACTTAAAAAAGCATACTTTGTGTCGGTCAAGATGAATATTATATGACATTAATTAAAGTGATTAGAGCTCGATGTAAAATATAAAAAATGAAAGTATGTTTCCCTTACCCTACCTGACCTTATTCCATTTTCAAATATTTCATTTTAATTTTCAAAAAAAACTTTAATCCATACTAATATTATAGAGGTAAATGAGAAAGTGTGTGTGTCTGTTTGTTTGTCCGTCTTTCACGGCAAAACGGAGCGACAAATTGACGTGATTTTTTAAGAGGATATAGTTGAAGGGATGGAGAATGACATAGGCTACTTTTTGTCTCTTTCTAACGCGAGCGGAGCCGCGGGCAAAAGCCAGTAAATAATAATCATTGTTTAAATATGAATGGCGACATACTCCTTGTCGCCTTCTGACACAATTACCCAGATAATCTGAGATAGAAAATATACGAATGCATCAAATGACTGTAACATGTACTCAAGGTCGTCACAAAAGACTTAATAAGCAACACAATAAACTTTCCGTTCGATAGTATCGACAGAACTAAAAGGAAGCCAGATGTCCAACCTCCTTCAGGCGTTTGATGGATTGGCCCATAGGAATTTTGTTCCAACTAAGATAATTAATTTGGCCCGTTTATAGGGTTGTCGGTCCAATTGGGGTTGAGTTAATCTAGAACACTATGACCGACAAGAGAATGGTCCCGTATCTCGATTTCTGACATGTGAATGAACAATACGCTATTGGTTAATTAGGAACTGAATACAATTGTTCAGGTGGCGTGGATTTGGTATATCGAACTTATTGTATCGTGTCATATACATGGGATCATCAAGTGAATAAGTCGGAAGTAATATCGAAATCTCAAAATATTCTGAACAAGATATTTTGACACAAAATTATTCGACAATCTTTGTAGTAGCAAAATAGTATACTGCCTAAATCCTGAACGAAGCAAAGGGAAAATCTTTCAAATATTTGTCTCCTGAGAGTAGAGAGGCGCATCTAGCATATGTATACACTTCATGTTTCCAATAGTACAAATTTCAGAGACTTCTCTGAAGTCTAAATTAATTATGAATTTTTCTCTAATGCTATTTTTTAGTCGATCCTCTCGAATGTAACCAAAACTCTCGAGCTGACTCGAGTTCAAGAAATCTCGATCACAAACCCAAATGTATACCTACTAACGCGACTGTACAACTTAGGTAGGTATAAGTATAGGATAAAGTAGCTCAAAATAATACTCACTCCCTCCTTCATAGTCAGTCGAGTAGCACTTTTAAATATTATTTTACTGCCTTAGCCTCTGTAACGTGGAATAAAAAGCAATCAGCCAGCCAAAAGCACCCGAGCCTTTTTAGCAGGTCGGCTCTCGCAAAATTTATGTATGTAGGTGTTAACAAATTCATGGTTTGCTCGCCGGTGAAAGAAAATATCGCGGTTACCTTGTTAGCCATGAAAGTTTAAATTGTACTTATTTCGGCCCTTGAAGATTCGAGTGTACATACACGAGTAGGTATTAAGGTCTATGCGGTACATGTGAAGTGAAATTGGTTGCGGGACGCAAGTTCTTTAAATAAATGTTGGGATTTCTGTGTATGCAAAATTGTTTGAGATTTCAGAGTTTTTGACCTGTAAAAATAAAGAAAGTAGATTTTTTTGAATTTGGTTTAGTACGTTGTGATGCTGCTTAGTACGTGTGTCCGAAACGAGGCTG
The DNA here is from genome assembly GCF_023078275.1 of Leguminivora glycinivorella. NCBI lineage: Eukaryota > Metazoa > Arthropoda > Insecta > Lepidoptera > Tortricidae > Leguminivora > Leguminivora glycinivorella. The sequence continues at coordinate 16,079,733 of NC_062982.1, forward strand.
CCATTTCATGATTGTTTTTATATAATATAGGTGAGGTTAACCTACCCACAATCGGAAAAGGCAATAAATTTGTAAAGTGGTAAATATAGGTATTAAGCGTAAAATTAAGAGTATACAATATGTTTTTATGTCACAATTGATTTTAAAAAAACCCTTTTTTTCGCGATTAAGTCCCGTTTTAATTTAATAATATGCTTTACAATATACAGCGATTAACTGTCTATTCTCCTTATACTGATTTTGTTCACTGATTTAATAATAAATTTTTAATTTTTCATACAAAATAAATATTAGAATGTGAAGATCATTGTCTGTTAGTTTAAATTACCTCTTAAAAAAACTTTCATATTATTAAAATATTTGTTTGTTACGTTATTATTAAAATACGTTACTCTATAGCGCAAACATCACAAAAAATGCATGTAATTCTTATTTATTTATTTGTGATGTAAGTTTCTATTTTCATCTTGTGTTGTCTCAATAGAGTTTCGCTTACGTTTTAATTCATAAATGTGAAATAAAGTCGACATCTTATGAGTCATTCAATTAACGATAGGAAAATATATCAACGCGCACATTTAAAAATATTTTAAGTGGGTTGCTAACGTATTAAGTCGATATAACGCTCGACATGTTTCACTCCATTTCCGAGGAGCTTTTTCAAAAGTAACGACCCCGCCTCTACACGCGAGATCGGAGGTATCCACTATATTAACGCGCATATCATTATACCGTCAGTCAGGGAGAATGCACTCTCAAATAAATTAGTACTTATAAGTTGAATTCAAAGAAATCTTTCAACAACAACTCATCAAATAGGTACATCAATAATAGGTCAAAAAGTCAGTTACCCACTTAAAGGACCCTCATGTAATATGATAACAAATCAATGTTATAAAGTATTATGTCAATCAATTTATTCATCCTCATATGTCCTTCTCATTTTAGGTAGGTATCATATCGTTGCGATCACAGATGTCATGTCCTTAAAAAATGCCTCGTTATTTTAGGTAGGTATCATATCGTTGCGATGCTAGGGACTTGGTAATGACTTAAGACGATACAGGAGGGGTCGATTCTCCATACAAACGCTCTCGAATATTTCCTCCCTGGTTTTTGAAGATAGAGCAATTTTTTTTCAACACAGATTGTTTTTATTTTTATATGTGTCGGACCGCTTTGATTTTTATTTAATATTCTTATTTTTAAAGACGCTAGAACCCATCAAAAATTTCCAAAAACGGCCTTATTGATTATGGCGCAAAAAAAGTGTGGTATTCAAAACTGGTACCTAACAATTAGCCAAATTTCATTGTTTTTCAGATTCTCAAATTACGTTACGATTGTTTAAGTTTTGAAGGAGGAAACAGTCGAGAGCGGAACCTCGATTTTAAAGATTTCGCAATATCTTTTAACTGAGTTGTTCTGAATGGACAATTTTTTACGATAAATCTAGTTAATAACACTAGTATATTTAAATAAAATTCCCAAATGAGAGGGAGGCTCCTTTCCATTTTAGCATTTTCACTCCTGTAGCGTCTTAATTTATTGATGTATGAGGTATAGGGCCAAGAAAGTGATATGATATCTCAATATATTGGAACGGCTATGAAATATTTTGCGTACATTACAATAATACAAGTGCGGAAAAGAGGAAATTTGAAACGAGTGGCAATAAATTAAAATACGACGTACGAGTTTTTTTAAATCGACACGAGTTACGAATTATTTGATCTTGGTGCTGGTGGTGCAATATAGAACATTACGATACAAGTGCGTAAAAGCTTTTCGCACGTGTATCGTACGACGTTTTTCAGTACAGATGACCCTCCGAAGTTTCGACCTGTCATATAATGTACCACTTCTCGCACTAGTGCGTATAAAAACACCATCTGTAGGTACTGAAAAAAAATATACGTAGGTACTTACTTACTTAAATGACCTCTTCGCACGTGTGAATCAAAAGTGATGTAAAATAATTGATCCATAGAAATATAATTACAATACCTACTCTATTATTACCACAATCTGTTACCGTTCAAAATTTAGTGCAAATTATTTCAAACCAATTATTTAATGAAACAACATAAACCATTTAAGCAGTTTTAAATAAACCAACCCCCTACCATCAGAATAATTAAATCCTATTAAGTTTCAAGTAATAATTCTATGAAACTTCAATTTACAAGATTTCGTTTGAAAGCGTCTACTGTAATTAGTGGAGTTTGCAGCAAATATCTAAAGGTTACTGTAAAAGGCTTGGGGTATTTAAACCAAAATCAAATAAGCAATAGAGATTATTAGTTGCAGTTCAAGAAAAACATCAAAATTACATGTCAGTTAGGGCCGATTTAGACGGTACGAAAACTCGTATACGAGTTTTATTACATTGCGGTATTTGATGGCTGTGCAAAATTGTATGTAACCTCAACAGCCCGCAATGTAACTTAAATCGCATACGAGTTCGCACGCCGTCTAAATCAGGCCCACAGAACTAAATCAAGATAGAAGGAAAATGCTCGGCGATTAACAGCGAAACCGAGCGTGTAACGTTTTGTGTCGAGCCTATGACGTCACGAGTGTACTTTAGTGATGGGAACGTTGTCGCTGCGTAACCTATGCGATCGATTGTGGAGGTTGCTTGCGGGATGCCCGCCGAAGTTAAAAATATCGGATGTTCATCTTCGTTGTGAAATGAAGTAAGTATATACCTGTATTCGTGTGATGACAAACAATTCACTAGTAGGTATATAATTTGCCTAAGGCCAGGAACAAAGATTTTAGTAGGTAGGTATTAATACTAATTAATATTTCGTAATATTTTTAAGAAAATCGACTCACTTCATTATCCTCATGTTATTTGTTAACACTTTTAGTAATTTATAAATATAATTAACCATTAACACATTTTTAGAGTTATTTTTATTCATAATAAATATAGAGCGTATTATGTTTGTATTTGTTTTTCTGCCGACCACAAATTCAACGTTAATACCGTAACTGTAACCTATTTTAAAGTTAAATTTACTTATTACTCGTACTTTATATGTATAGTTTCATAACAATATAAAAACATAATTATAATTTCCACTGCTTCGCAAAATCGATTTAAATCGAATAAGGAAATCGCAGCATACATGACGATATAGTTCCGTGGTGCACCACTATTCTTAAGTTCGACGGACAAAATAACAAATCTACCTTCACTTTGTCTCGACAGTTTGAATAGCCTATTTTTATATCGCTTGTTTTAAACGCACGCCAAGTCGGACTCGTGAAATTAAAGCCGCAATGGAAAACTAGTTTGACGGCCGTACGTCAGCTAATGTTTTGATGATAAAAATAAGAAAATCGTGTTTTTTATTTAATAAAAAATATTTTAGGACAAATGGTACTTACCGATGATAGGAAACACTTTGTTTAACACTCTTGCTTTTATTGGTGGTGTTTGAACAGTTAATTATCGAATACCGACCCATTTTGTATTTTTCACTGTATGTCACTCGCGGCCAGCGGTCGGGAGCAGACTGACTTGTGCGGCGAACAATGTTGCTCGCTATTTAACTTTTCCGCACGCGAAGTAGATACACTTTTTCCTTCTATCTTGATTTAGTTCTGTGATCAGGCCTTATTTAGTGATCGGATGAGAATAACACCACACCTCGGACACTGGCGATCAAATATGAAAGAAGCGCGTTCCTAGCACACTAAGCTCGTGTAGGTGAACGCGTGCTATGCTTTTATGAGTGAAATATCACAGATCGACTGTTCGCGTTTTTGACAGGCGGTGGGCGGCATTTGCAGCGGAGAGCGGGAGTGGCCATACTGTACGATTGTACTCTTTATTAGACTGTGATAACACTGGACAAAACTAATACATGTAAAAGTTTTTCCACTATTCTCTAACCCCGAATATACTAAGCTATCTTTGTCTGTTTTGACCTGACCTTTTCACGCAATATTATCTACATCTACATCTAATTATTTCGTGGTTATAATAAAAAAATTGATAGGAAGTTATTTTATCCGCGCGTCGCCGTTATCGTGTCCGTGTCATTTTATCTTATTATATATACTATTTTAAGTTATTGATTTTTTTTATCTTCTGTCATTCGCCTCGCCATCTAGCCGAGCGTTCCCCAAAGATGTATCGCCATCTAGGTCGCCATCCGTACCTTTTTCTGTATGGTTTTGTTTTGAGGTACGTTTTTTTCTTAGACTTTAGCAGTCTATACAGAGTTACTTATGTCTTTGATAAAATATAACACCATATTAGATAAATTTTATCTGCGTTAAAAAAGAATTCGATAGCAAGTGATTCTATCTACGAGTCGCCGTTATCGCGTCGTGTCATGTTGTCACGTCACCGCGAATTTAATGCGTGCGGTCGCGGTCGCGATTTGAATTCCGTGCGCGCCTCTACACGCCTCCTGATTCTGAATATTGGAAACTATTGTTTTTTTATTTGATTTCATACATGAAGTACCTATAGATGATGGCTTTACCTATTTTGTTGTATACTAGGTAAGTTATGTCAATAAATTATACACGCAAACAGAGTTACGTAAGTTTTTACATTGAGTTTTTTTTATACCATTGCCACCGACGGGCAAATGGGTATACGGTCCGCCTGATGGAAAGCGGTCACGGTAACCTATGGACGCCTCCAATTCAAGGGGTGTCACATGCGCGTTGCTGACCCATTAGAAACTTGTACACTCCTTTTTTTGAAGAACCTGTAGTTCATCGGGAATACCTCGGCAGGGAGCTCATTCCACAGCCGGAGCGTCCGCGGGAGGAAATTCCTCTGAAACTGCACGGTACGCGACCATTTAGGTTGCAAGGTGTGAGTTATTTTACACAAAATATACAATAATACAATATAGACAGTGTAGAAAATAATTTAAATACCGTCTAGAATTTCACATGTGTTGCCTACTCCAATTTTTTTTTAAATTGGACATGTTTTTGAGGGTTCAACTTTCATTAGCCAGACACTAGCGCTGTTGGGCAATTTAAAATTTAAAGCCGACTAAAGTTACCAATAATATATCGTCCAAATTATAGTATTTTACCGTATGATAAAACGCGAACAGTACATTTTCGGTAATTATTGTCACTCAACGTCGGCGGTAATTGAATGGGCGCCGTGTCCGCGGAAGTCCGGAAATGTATTATAATGCACGATTCAATTTAAATCAATGTCTTTAATTCACGCGTGGAAACAAAATTTAACGCTAATTAACGGATATTTTTATTGCGAAATTGGATTATGTCAGTTATTGATGTAAATGAATGACTTTGGTTGAAATGGAAATTTATTTCAGTAGGTACGCAATTTACAAGTCGGAGTAAATTGAAATGATAAGTGTATAAATCAAAGTATTTCGTAACTTTGTTTCACGCTTTTTCCAATACGGCACATGTGTAATTTCTTTGTACATTTGACTAGGTACGCATAAGTATGACAACATTTGAGACTTTGCACTATAGAGAAGTTCAACTATTCGAAATACAAAATTAAAATTTTGAAAAAACTCCCGACCCCGACATAGTGGACCGATTTTCGTAAAACATGCACACTCCCGACTAACACAACTTTCAAACAAAAAAAAAAAAATCTAAATCGGTTCATCCGTTCGGGCGCTACGATGCCACAGACAGACACAGATAAACAAACAGACAGACAGACACACACAGACAGACACGTCAAACTTATAACACCCTGTCGTTTTTGCGTCGGGGGTTAAAAGAGTTCATATGATTTGATTGAAATCAGAATAAGACCTGCAGTCGTACGCATTGCGTCGGATTCGGATTCAGTTACCCATTACATCTCATTTGTGGTCAAATGGGCGGGGTGTTTAATAATTCAGTTTGCCCCTTATAACCAAAAGTAAAGTACGCAGCATTCGGGGCGGTTTGATCTGAAATATATGCAAAAATTATAAATAAAATTATGCAAATATAAACATGAGAAAATAATATCATACATTTTATATCAGTTTGGTCGGCAACGAATTTTTTTTGATAAGTATTATACCTACTTATAATGGACACAGACGTAGCGAATATAATAATTGGATAACTAATAGGTACCTACTCTGATCTTCATTAATAGCCGCCTTTATACAGTCGCTCTATCGCGCGTTCCCGGAGCGTACAGGACAGCGCGCAGTTAAGCCTGTGCGCGCAATCGCGCGCAATCGCGTGTTGTTAGTTTTTAAGAGGATACGGTAGCGAAAATGCTAAAATGGAAAGCAGCCCCCTTTCAACTTGGGAATTTTAGTTAAATATACAAGTGTTATTAACTAGATTTATCGAAAAGAAATTGTCCATTAAGAACAACTCAGTCAAAAGATATTTCAAAAAAATCTTTAAAATCGAGGTTCCGCTCTCGACTCATTCCTCCTTCAAAACTTAATCAATCGGAACGAAATTTGAGAATCTGAATAACAATGAAATAATCTATGTCGGACCGTTTAGCTTTTTTGGTTAATTGTTATCAATCTTGAGTATCACACCTTTTTTTGCGCCACAATGTAAAAGGCCGTTTTTGGAAATTTTTGATTGGCCCTAGAGTCTTTAAAAAGCAGAATATCAAAAAAATCAAAACGGTCCGACACAGATAAAAATAATAACAATCTGTGTTGAAAAAATCATTGCTCTATCTTCAAAAACCAGGGAGGAAATAGTCGAGAGCGTTTGTATGGAGAATTGACCCCTACCGTATCGTCTTAAGGTTCACGTTCTTTCGCGCGTGATTGCGCGTCGAAGTTTTTGAGAACGGAAAGACCGTGAGTGAAAATGCTAATCGTGCGCGATAGTTTATTCTAATTAATAGTATCGATTTGTAAAGAGCAAGTAATTCAAACACTAATTCTTTAGTCCACGAGCATATGTCCGCTATGTTGCGTGCGCGAATGAACGTACGTGTAAAGACAACCACAACCACGCGATTGCGCGCCCGCTCCAGCTCACGCAATCGCGCGGTCTTTCCCTTCCCCTCCCGTCGGCTTTACACGCGCATTCTTTCACACGCGATTGCTGTATCACGCGCGATAGAGCGTCTGTATAAAGGCGGCTATTTGTAATTTTGTATTTTGAAATCTCTTCTAACTAACAAGTTAAAGGCCTCACTTATGGTCTGGACATTTTAGTCTTCAAAAATAAATGTTACGAGTACTTGATTCGTTAGTTAGCGTATCTTAGCAATAAGTGATAGGTAATGGGTTTTGATATGATGAATTCTAATTTATTCGGTTTAATCATATTGTTTTCCTATCGCAAGCTGCACAGACAGAACAGTGTGCGTAGCTGAATGCACAAACGCTCACAAAACGAAACGCTCGTAGATATCTATCTCTATCGCTCTTGCGTATTGGCGCGACAGAGCCAGACTACCTTTCGCGGCGTTTAGTTTTCGTTTCGCGTCGTAGAAATGCCATTCCGCTACGGGGCCAGGTAGCTACTAAGTGAAAACTCGCTCTGAAAAATTGACTTGTATAAGTCAACATGGCTTGAAACATACACATCCAGAATTCGAGATATGCACATTCTCTGCTACTAGGCTACCGAAGCTTTAAAGTAAACGCCTAAGAAAACTGTAGACTCTTTTAATATTGTCTTCGGTTACCGCGATAGTTACTCATGAAATAAAATTATGGAAACGGATGAAATCGCGTATAATGAATTTACAATTCATCCCGATGTTTCAACCACTTTTTTTTTTTTTTTTTTTTATACTACGTCGGTGGCAAACAAGTATACGGCCCGCCTGATGTAAAGCGGTCACCGTAACCTATGGACGCCTGCAACTCAAACAGTGTCACATGCGCGTTGCCACCCCATTAGAAACTTGTACATTCCCTTTTGCTGTGTTAAGTACACAGTAAAAAGGAGTGTACAAGTTCTAAGGAAGGAGTTCGGGTTGCCGACGACTCAAAGGACAATAAACGGAACAAGTTAGTTCCGTAAGTCCTCCCGTCATCAGCACACCGCACCCTCGTTGAGCTCTGGCAGCCTTACTCACCGACAGGAACACAACACTATGAGTAGGGTCTAGTGCTATTTGGCTGCGGTCTTCTGTAAGGCGGAGGTACTACCCCAGTTGGGCTCTGCTCTAGATTCGAGCGAGACAATATCCGCTGTGCTGTGCCCTACCACACAAAGCGGAATATCATTCGCTATGCCCTACCTCCTCCTCGGACACTTTACAGCGTTCGTGGTCAACGGGTGACCGAGGAAAAATTACAATGTGCAAAAGCTACCCATACAAGAAATATTAACGAACCATGACCATAAATAATATCTACGAACGCTGTAAAGTGTTTGAAACGTCGGGATGAATTGTAAATTCATTATACGCGATTTAATCCGTTTCCATAGATTTATTTCATGTGTACGTGCCGACTCTTTTCTTAATCTTTATTTGGAGGCTTTTTCGACTGTATACTTAAAAACTTGATTTTGAAATCTATAAAATGGAATTAGAAATAAACAAATAGCCAAATACATATTCAGGTCACGTAACATCTATCTAGCAGCATGAATTATAAAAACGAAGCTTGCTCTACGAGAAAAAAGGGAAATGTCACCTCTTTTCCCCTAGAGGGTGATATACCAACGGCAGCCTTTGGAGACATTTGCGTAAACTACCCTGTATCCATAAAACGAGCGTAATTCAATAGGCCCAGGGGACCGGTGACTGTGGGACGAGTTAAAAGATTCAGGGAAAGCAATGGAATACATTTAGAAATATTTATAAATAGGTTCAAAAGGGTCGCGGGTGAATTTCTCAGTAAGGTTGTTCGGCTAAAACGGGAAGCTGATAGTCCGATTAATAAATTTACAGTCAATAAAAAAAAAACTTACAAATAAAACTATGGAAACGGATTAAATCGCGTATAATTAATTTCCAATTCATCCCGACGTTTCGAACACTTTACAGCATTCGTGGTCAACGGGTGACTGAGGAAAAATTACAATGTGCAAAAGCTACCCGTTCCATAGTTTTATTTCATGAGTAACTATCGCGGTAACCGAAGACAATATTAAAAAACTTAGTTACTTTGGTACTCATAGTTTGATCACATCACATCACTTTGGTTAGTTTGGGGCTAGATTGATCTATGTGTAGGTAAAGTGCCTCCAATAATTATTGTTAATAGTCGTTCAGTAGCATTTTTAGGCATAATTAATCAGCAAGCCAACATTCATCATTCGTATCCCATTTATTTGGGGTCGGCGCAGCATGTCATTCTCTTCCATACCTCTAGATCGCCAGTCATCTCATCATCCACCTGCTTTTGCTTCATATCATCCCTCACACAGTCCATCCATCTTTTCTTTGGTTTTCCTCTCCCGTTTGTTCCTTCCACATTCATTTGCAAATACCTTTATGAAATGTAATGTGAATTAAAACTATGGAAACGGATTAAATCGCGTATAATAAATTTAAAGTTCATCCTTAATCCGTTTCCATAGTTTTATTTCATGAGTAACTATCGCGGTAACCGAAGACAATATTATGTAATGTGAATGTAAGGAACATATACATCGCAATAGTTATTTTATTACTGTTCGTACATATATCGATAAATATCCAAAAATATTGACTAAATCGGAGTCACACTTTTCGTAATTTCACGGAACTATCACAAAATTGTCAATGGACAGTCAAATAGTTACTGCTGAGCCGTCATTCCGGCTTTGTACCAATAAAGTAGCACGTGAAATCCCGGCACGCCTGACTGGCCCACAATCGGTTTTATAATTCGCTTCATTTACGTATGTATGCAGCTTGAGAATGCCACAGTGGGTACTTTATTACAGTAGGTATGTTGAAAGGAACCCGATCAACAACCCGGGTTTGAACCCCGGCTCGCACCAATGAGTTTCTCGGAATTTATGTGCGAAGTGTCATTTGATATTTGGCAGTCTCTTTTCGGTGAAGGAAAACATCGTGAGTATACCGGACTAATTCCAATAAGGTCTAGTTTACCCTTCGGGTTGGAAGGTTACCCTTCGGTCAGATGGCAGTCGATTTCGTAAAAACTAGTGGAAAATCTTGAGATTAGTTGTCAAAGCGGAACCCAGGCTCCCATGAGCCGTAGCAAATGCCGGGATAACGCAAGGAGGATGATGATGCTGAAAGGAACCCACTGACTGAAGCTCGCCTAACTATAAAGTCAGTTAAAAAAACCGGCCAAGAGCGTGTCGGGCCACGCTCAGTGTAGGGTTCCGTAGTTTTCCGTATTTTTCTCAAAAACTACTGAACCTATCAAGTTCAAAACAATTTTCCTAGAAAGTCTTTATAAAGTTCTACTTTTGTGATTTTTTTCATATTTTTTAAACATATGGTTAAAAAGTTAGAGGGGGGGGACGCACTTTTTTTCCTTTAGGAGCGATTATTTCCGAAAATATAAATATTACCAAAAAACGATCTTAGCAAACCCTTATTCATTTTTAAATACCTATCCAACAATATATCACACGTTAGGGTTGGAATGAAAAAAAATTCAGCTCCCACTTTACATGTAGGGGGGTACCCTAATAAAACATTTTTTTCCATTTTTTATATTTGCACTTTGTCGGCGTGATTCATATACATATTGGTACCAAATTTCAGCTTTCTAGTGCTAACGGTTACTGAGATTATCCGCGGACGGACGGACGGACGGACGGACGGACGGACGGACGGACGGACGGACGGACGGACGGACGGACGGACGGACGGACGGACGAAAAAGAGCGCCCAATATCTGACAGACCTTTATTATGATTCGTGAGATAAATTTAAATTCCAAATCATTTATTTGTCAAACATAGGTATGTAAAACAGTATCTAGGTCTTAAATGTAGTATAAAAATAGGTATCACTATGTTTCGCCGTAGTCAGGCTAAAAAGTGGATAAGTCCATAAGGCTCGGAAAAATAAGTTTTTGAAAACTGGTAGCATATTGTATAAGTCATAATACACTCACTAAAATGTAACTAGAAATCTCAAAGCCTGTAGGAATTTAAGTGATTTAGGGACCATCCACACTCATAAGACGCATGTCTTGCGGTGCAACGGACGTCTCCGCCACGCCGCCTGAATGTAATTCAAAAAACGTCTCCTCAGTACATTTTGTATAGGAAGGACGTGAGACGCGCCCCCAGGCGGCGCGACGCGACGTTTAAGTGGGGACGCTGCCTTAGATCATGAGTTTATTTTTGCTCATGGCAAGAACATACAAACATGGGTGTAATACATGTTTATAAAGATTTAAAAATATGAAAATTGTTTCTATAAAATTGGTAAAACTACAGAGATATTTGCATTGTAATAAGGTGAAAAAGTTATACATATCTTTGGAATCGACCTGTACTTAGGAGTTCTTGTTACTTCGCCGTCGATATCATGTTTTAGGACTTACTCATTATTTAAATGCAAATAATAAATAATTAATACCTAACCTTGATATTTACGGTCCGGGTACGCCTGTGCTTTCGCTCAGCGCTTTTAATTTTAACTTTTTATGTTAAAGTCTTAATTTATAATTTACATACCTTATGTAATAAGAATGAATAATACTGTGTAAGATGTATTTACTGTGTTAAATGTTTCCCGGTGTATTTCGGATTTTATACCGGTATTGATTAAAACCTCTTGTTTGACGTGAAACGTTCTGTCTGTTCGATGCTACCAGTTTAATTATTCAAGTTGATCAATAGGTATAACTTAACATTGTCGTTGAATGAGATTTATTTGTAAATCTCTACTAATAAGGTAAATGTACCAAGCAGTGGCGTGGCGTGAAAATTTTCGTTGACAAAGCCGGAGGGGTTTTCGGGATCAATTTTGTATGAACTTTACAATGGAATAAAGAATTTTAGGGAACCCGTAGGGAATCGAGTCGTATCGACGGCCCGCCGTACTGGTACCAAGTACCGGTGCTTGACAAGCTAATGCCCAGTAGATGACACCCTTTTGTCACTATGTGCTGGTAATGCACGTCTAGCCCTTCTGATTTTTTGTGTGTCCATGGGCGGCAGCACTTACCGGCAGGCGACCTGTTCGTTCGCCTCCTGTCTCATACAAAAAATTGTCAATTCATTAGTGGCATATTATATACTGGATCTGTCATGCAGTGGTAGGTACATTTACCATAAGGTAAATGTACCTACCACTCGCGATTTAATCCGTGTCGTCGACTGTGTGGCTGAGGTATATAAATACCTCAGCCACACAGTCGACGAGCGGCGTGGGAAGTAGTGAGGGAAGTAGGCAGAGGCATAGTGTGGCCGCGCTACTCGTCATGCCGCTCGTAATGCTCCTCGTCATGCCCACCGCTCCCTATTTTGTCGGTTTTTGGCGCGAGTAAAAGGGCCGGCAACAACTTAGTGGGATTAATCGCGCGAGTAGGGCAGTGTGTGGCCGGAGAGAGCAACATCGCGGCAGCGCGAAGGGCATAGTGTGGCAGACACAGAACTTAATTTAGATAGAAGAAACAAGTTCATATATTTGTATAGGGGCCGAGCGTGTCAAATTTTGTAGGTACTGAAGTTGATTCTTGCCTGTAATTTTAAATATGTCTCAGGCTCTTGATTGTTCATAATTTTTGTGTTGTTGCAATTGAATATCACGTAACGAGGCATTTTTTATGTTTTGGTTGACTTCAACTTACAAAAATTGACGCCCGAAAGCTGCAAGCTGCGAGTAAAGACGGACAACTCAGTGGATTTCACTGAGTTCATTTGACACGCTAAGTAGATACGTTTGCTTGATCTATGGTATATATATGACATCTGGGGTGGCAGAGGTATTACATCTGCCACACTATAGTAGAGGTATGTTCCTCGCGCTGCCGCGATATTGCCCTCTCCGGACACACACTGCCCTACTCGCGCGATTAAACGCACAAGGTTGTTGCCAATAGTCTACTCTACTTCTACGACACCCACGGGAGGAAAGGCGTGGTGACATTTTTAACCCATCATCCTCCTTGCGTTATCTCGGCATTTGCCACGGCTCATGGAAGCCTGGGGTCCGCTTTCACAACTAATCCCAAGATATTGCGTAGGCATTAGTTTTTACGAAAGCGACTGCCATCTGATCTTCCAACCCGAAGGATAAATTAGACCTTAGGTATTGGAATTAGTCCGGTTCCTCACGATGTTTTCCTTCACCCAATTTTTAACCCGTCACCACACAAATAAATTTCTGGACGATGTTTTATCAATGGAAATTATCGCGTGATAATTCAATTGGTTCGATTCATTAATCACGATAAAATTGATTGACGTCGTATTTTAATCAATTCATTATTCATCGAATGATGAATACATGACAAATTATCTTAATGATTGATATAAGTGATAATAATGAAAAATATTTTATTTCCGTCTTGCGGCCGGAAAGCGTCAAATTTCAGGCGGCTGCGCTAAACGAATTTACCGCGTTCCGGCTCTGAGATATCTCTAACTTTACTGGCCTATAATGTAATTCATTATTGTATAGTTAAGTAATAAATTTACATAGCATGATCTTATTGAAGATTATTAATATCATTTCATAGTTTTAACTTCATAGATTTTATATGACTAGAAAAAAAAACGTAATCCAAGAAGTAAATAAAGTGCTAAATTATATTCTACGTACTAAGTTATATTCTAGTTTTTTTTTGTCATGATATTTTTATGCAATAAAGTTTTTATCTATCTATCTATCTAAATAATTGCAGGAATCGAGTTTACGATTGTTTTTTTGAATAACACTTGTATTACAAATAGTTTTAGAAACAACACACTTTACAAACAAAATATGCATTGTAAAGTTTGTGTTTATTTTTATGCACGACACGCTTTCATACATGCATACTAATGACTCAAATACAGATATTAAACCACAGACACATATTTACATCGATAGCTCACAGTAAGTACTACCAAAGACATATCGTCACTACTTTTAAAAAAAACTTGTATCTTCGTCTGTCAATGAAAAGAAAATTGTAGTAAGTATGGGAATGCATATAGACTTACAGCGTTTTAACTTTGAGGAACAGCGTGAGATACGAGATTTTTTAAAAGTAGTGAAGATATGTAACTCCGTATAGACAGATAAAGTCTAAGAAAAAAACGTACCTCAAAACCATACAGCAAAAGGGACCGTTGACCTAGATGGCGATACACCTTTGGGGGACGCTCGGCTAGATGGCGCTTATATTAATATTTGATATTTTAACACATATAAACTATATAAAGCTAAGAATATGGGCCAAATTGTCAAAACTGAGATTCAAAAGTTTTAAGCTTGTGTCGAGAGATGGCAGTCTATACTTACTCTGTGATTACACCTTTTACTTTGACAGTAACTCTCTATAATATTCGATCCTCTTTGGTACTACAAACCGTCGCTACGCGTGCAAAATTCGCTATGTGATTTTTAACGATTTTTCGTTTTCAATGCCATTTTAAACCTTATTTCTAAATACATACGCTCCAAAAACATCGTCGAGCTCATTTCAGTATTACAGGTTTTATCAAAAGTAGGTATGTGACGCCCATACATTGAATGTTCTTCCTATAATCGCTAACTGCAATAAATCACATAACTACATTATCTTCTTATAACAGCAGTTTTGGAATTGCGCCTGCTATGTGAATTATGACACATAGCTACATTCTCGGAAATATTATATAAAAAGATGTGTTAGATGTTTGTGCCCGATTTGTACAATCTCATACATAGCGATAATTTTGTACTATTTGTAGAAATCGTGAATGTTTACAGATCGTGTGTTTTGCGTCACATAGCAGGCTTTTCTTATAAAAATCTAGCCTACTCTCTTAAAACTTGTTTAAATGGTGTATGGTAGGTGGGTTTGTAGTCGAGTATATATATAACCTCTAGTTATTTTTTAATATTTGTTAAAAATAAATCATTTCAATTTGATTTTTAAGATTAACTGTCAGAAATTTATTAGTGTTTAGTATACTGACAAATTTCGTGTAGTATTCAGTGCGTGTAAACGTATATTACAAATTATCGAAATAAGATAAAGTTATGCCAAGTAACTCAAAAAAATAGCAAGTGATTTAACATTGCCTTGATGTGGTAAGACATCGTTTTGTATGAAATTTTGTGTGATAAGATCTATCTATCCTTTCTGGAAATATTTAAAAATAAGTTAATGAAAATGAAATGTTTAATAAATGAAAAAAAAGCTGACTTGAGAAATCACATAAAGTTTTGAATGACAAAGATTTTTTATCTTTTTCGGATCAAAAGGGAAAAATGGAACCCTTATATAATTATGTACTTTCTTGTCAATCCGTTTATCTATTTGTCAATATTCTTTATTTCGGAAAAACCCTATACTCAAGGAACGGTACAGGTTCCTTGAAGCTATAAAAAAACCTCATTTCTAAGTAAATACAACATAGGTTAATTGAGTTGAAACAAATCTACACTGTCAAGGAAGTCAAAATTAATAGGGTACCGACTTCCGGTTGACCTAAACTATGAAATTTGGAAAATAAATCGTATTACACCATACATCACTACATGATTATTAATATAGTTGTGAGAAAAAAAATTGTAAAATATACACGTAACCTTCGGTGTTCGAGCCAGACTAGCATTATCCGGTTTTTTCAAGTTAAACATGCATAATGAAAACTTATTCAATACATAAATGTTTACCACATTGAGCAACTTTGTAACTAAAATAACCTCCATTCATTCATAAAAATTGAATAAATATATTATTATAGTTGTAATATATTGAATGTTGGAGATGAAGGTTGATGGATGGAGAGGGAGGGGTAAACCCAAACAACGCTGGATGGATTGTGTGAAAGAGGATATGAGGAAGAAAGATGTGAGTGTTGAGATGACGAAAGATAGAGGAGAATGGAAGAGGAAGACGTGTTGTACCGACCCCACATAACGTGGGATAAGGGTAGGAGGAAGAAGAAGAAGAGTTGTAATATATTGATAGTAATATATTAATTTAATCGAGTTTTTTGTTATGGTATTGTGTATTAAGCTTATAGTATTAAATCCTGGTTTTTCTAAAATAATTAATTCGAAAATGAATTGATAAATTACAAATAAACAACAACATAGTTAATTCAAATCATATGATTAAATAACCATGTGACGATAAAGTGCACAAATTGTTTTTTGTTTCTTAAGAATAAAATCTAGTTAAGTGATTGTAAGACACATACCGGTTATTTACGACTCAAATTATAATCGCTATGTAACATATTTATGAAAAAATATTTTTTTAACATTATAATAACTGAAATATAATTTCAAGTTATATCTTAATGTATGCAAAAGTGAAAATACTTATGCCATAAAAATATTGATTTATTTATGTTCAATAATTGCCGAAATAAACAGTTTTTTGTGTCTCCTGTAAAGTAGGTTAAAAACACAGCGAAATTTGCACGCGCAGCGACGAAACGGTTTATTGTATGTAATTATTTTTTTTAATGAGATAGCAGGGTTGTCAAACAAGTTAGACTCGAGTGCAGTGAATTCAGATTTTTTTGTAACTATGCTTTTGTAATGCTAGGCTAGACAACAAACAAAATGTGTAATGTTCATAAACTTTTTTACTTTAAATGGGCTTACTCATGTCATGATCTGTGATAAATGCTATTCTATTAGCATGTGTGTCTGTGGTCAAAAAACGAGAAAAACTCCCAGGGGGCATTGTTCAATGGCTGTATTGATTTGGAGTTGCATTGTTTTCGTTATGAAAACCGCTGTCAAAGTATTATGAATACAAAGTACACGATTCGACTTTCTTAGTGATTGATTTCTTGAAAATTATACAAGCTGCCGGTCCGTCTTCTTTTATTTTTTTATTTAACGGCTTGTTTGTTTGCGTACTATGTTATGTTACTATAATAAACATACTGATATTATTGATACTTGGTAAAGCATAACTCAAATAATAAAAAGCATTTACTATATTATTATTATAATATATATTATTTGATACACTAGCAGCTGATAGCTGATGCGTGTATATCACTGCACTTGTTGTTCTATAGTTAATGTTTATATTTTAGTTTTAAATGTTTATCAAGTCTATTTTTGAAACTGTTACTATGTAACTAAAAAAAGCATATTTGATAAATTTGAGATATGTAACGTGACGTGATGTTTGAAATGGTCGAAAATTGTGCGTCTTATTTATATCTTGCCTGTAGGCAGTGTGTCGTACACGTTATCTTAGAAAGAACGTTAAGGAAAATGTCAAGCGTGTGATTGCGATTTTAAAAGAAAAAATGTAAAAATCCATTCCATGTCCTTCATTATTGCACTGTGTTCGGTTGCGTCACTCAAATCTTATTCACAGCAATTCACATTAAATTATCAAAATATGTTTCTTATTTACAACAAAATTGTTACAATTACTACAAATTTACAATTCTTACACAAAATGGCTACAATAAAACCTTATTTACACAGCGGCTCATTATTCCCATTGACTCCGCTTCCAAACAATAACAGTGAATGGAATCGGTAAAACATTTTGTGGAATAGACGCGTTTTGGGAGCCCTTATTTACAAACATCACTGGTTTGTTTGAAAACAATCCTAGTACCATCGCTAACCAATCAGAAGCGAGTATTTGCCTCAAAAACACCAGTATTATAGGAACTTCTAAAAGTGGTCGGATACTGTCCCTTTCGGGCGATTCGGCGCAAACAAGTTGACGTGCCTTTGGACGCGCTGCCACATGAAAGAAAGTTTGATTTTTTTTTAACTATAAGTAGCAAACCTATATAAGTAGCAAATTATAAATGCAGACATCAATCGCAATGAAAAAATCAACAGTGATCGACTCTGGCCAACGTGGGACTCGAACCCACATCCTTGGATTGCCGGTCCAATGCGTTACCAATTGCCCAGCCGACCATCCGTCCATGACTGCGAATTTAACCATTGCGACTGTAGTATATAAGTAGGTACTAAATCGCTGCCGAAATTCGCTTATTCGTTTTGTAGGAAGTGTTTTTTCTGTACGGTAGTACTTTTATTCTGTGCTTGTATTCTGCATCAATTTATGATCAATATTCGCGTTTATACTGGCCGTTGTGTCTAATATTTGCTTGTGGTTATTGGGAGATGAATTGTAGTACAGCAGCCTTTTCAATTCAGAGAGGACAAATTGTTATAGAATAAATTTAACGCTCATAATTTGATGCTAGTTAATTGTTATTGAACACTAAATGAACGAGTTAATTTAAAGGCCTTTAACGGTATTTACAGGTTGTGATGTAATTTGAAAATGGGTAGCAAAATATTGTTATTGTATAATAAAAGTGTAGAATAAATTTATGTGACTACTCTTTACTGTAGAATTTATTTTGTTGATTATTTTAATTATGTATTGATTGCAATTGTATAATAATATGAATGCTATTGTATGCAGAATATTTTGAAGATAAAATTTTCCATTTTAGTTTAAATACATTTTTCAACGACAATGTGTAAATACGAAAAATATTCCTTATTTTTTTTATGTCAATATCAAATTAGAACCAAAGCTGACATGTTAATGCTAGTAAACTTGATTTTTACAATAATACTGTGGCCTATTTCACTACAGTGACATTGCCAATTCTGTGCCTGTTTCTAGGGTGATAACTGACATTATTACTCAGCACCAATATTTATTTTTTGAACAGGCAATTAATGTCGAAGAATTACTGTCGGGCGAAATTGTGACTGCGGTGAAACAGGCCAGTATCTCCAAAGAGTCCAAAGCTTGTATTAAACAATTCCAAATTGTACCCGCCGCTGGTAGGTCTTCATTTCTTCATACATTTTAACATTCAACAGTCGGAGAACACGACATATTTAAACTAGACTACGCATTGTGTTTTCTGATTATACGCAACTTCAAAAGTCACAATCACTTCAGTTAAAACTAAGAGAGTTACTGTCAAAGTAAAATGTCTAGTTACATTCTTAACTTGATACGTGTTAATGTGTAATTGTAAATAATTATAGGTATAAGCGCCAAAGAAATGCCGCCATCTAGAGGATCATACATTTTTCTTGATCCTTCGGAGCGGAGGAATGTTTTTCTTAGATAGTCATATAAAAACGAACATACAGATTATTTTTCAAGTATATATTCAATTTAACCCGTTAAAACCAATCTTGTACAGTGTTCAACAAAGTCATAAGCGTAATACAATACTAGACTGATAATGTTTGTCAACCATGTAAAGTTCTATCAAAATTGACTTACTAACTTCAGAATAAAGATTATTTCTGACTAGCACAAGTCGGCTACTAAAATGCAAGCATAATCTATACCCAACCGGCCTAGGCAAGGTGTCTTGACGCAACATGGCGATCGAAACGCAGCCTAGCTCTATCGCGCCACTACAGAAGAGCGAGAGAGAGCTAGCTACGATACGCTTACGAAGCTAAAGCGAAGTTACTTTGGTTAGTAACCCAGTTGTTAGCAGATCGTTAGTGGTAAGTGATTACCAACGGAGTAGGTCGCAACTTTATTTCTGTTCCTAGTTCGTGTTAGTGGAAACTGATTGGGATGCATTTGCAAGCCCTTTAGTATTGTTAACAGAAACGCGCAAACAGAAGTCGTAAAATATGAGCGTTGATCTTTGAGGTTGTCTTATACATTATGTAGATGTATATGACATACATCGCAGTGTAAACCGATGTTAGTACGTTCCATCTTTGAGAAATTCTTCGTTATTACGGCGCAACATATTAGGTTGATTTCAGAATATTTTCTAAGGCGCTCCCAATGCTTTATTAATTAAATATGAATCAAACACTCAGCCAGTTTGGCATACCAGGCTTTGGCGTATTACCTGGTTTTTCAAGACCGACTGCCATCTGACCTTCCAACCTAGAAGGTACACTAGGCCTTATTGGGATTAATCCGGTTGGCTCACGATGATTTCGGAATAATAAAAAAAAATACACTCATAATAATTAGCATAGCCCGTCCGCTTTCGAAGATTGTGTTTTTCATTTACTATGACTTGATTTCTGAAAGCTAACAGACTACAAGTAAGTTGATATTATGTAGGTAAGTACTCGTAACCTAATATGACAATCACAATAAAAACATCCTCTATAAAATAACTAACAGGAACTAATTTTATTCCACCTAACAATAGACCGTTTCTTATGAAATTACTAATAAATTATGTTTACTAGCACTACTAGGAATCAATCGACGATTGCTATGATTAATATTTCTAGCGATCACTAAACAGGCAAGTACATGAATTGAACAGTATATGTTCGTTCCTTGAATATGAAAGTATTTCTTATAATTCCTACATCGATCCACGGCTGTTCAAAATAATTGAGTAGTACCAATTGAATGTCAAAAAGCTTAGCGTACATAAAATGGATAAAAAGTTCGACCAAAAAACGCGGACACGGGTTCAAAGTTAAATGTCACGAACCCTTCTCATGAATTTATTACCTACATCCATACTAATATTATGAATGGGAAAGTGTGTGTGTCTGGTTGTTTGTCCGTCCTGGGTTCCCTTTATCTTGCAGAATATCGATTGTCCGAAATACATTTGGCATAGCAGCTTTCGCAGAAACATTTTTACCCGAATGATACTTTTGCATAATTGTACAAATAGCATTACCGTCATATCGCATATCATTCATTTGGCAGAATTCTGGATAGCAGAATACTAATATTGTCGATTTTAATATAGCAGAATTGTATATAGTATACTTACATTTCACCGAATTAGTAATAGCATACTGCTAATATCGTCGACTTTAATTTTGCAGCATTTTATGTCGCATAATACTCATGTTGCTGACTGTTATTTTATTTTCCACCGAATAGACGATCAACCGAATTTATTTTGACATGTTGCCAGAAATGTAGATTAGGTTAGAATCCCTATCCAGACAAAATACTCACACGACACAGAAATCTTATATGTCACAGAGTCGGTTTAGGTGCGACGACGAGCGAAGCGAGGAGGAGCGTGTTAGGTTGACAGTGGGTAAACCAGAAAACCCTTTTTAATCTAAAAAACAAATAAATCATAAGTGACATTATTCTGCGCATCAAAATTATGCCAATGTATTATTCTGCCAAAGACAATTGTGCGAAATGACAGAATGCCAAGTCAATTGAATGCGACACAATTTTCGACAAAACAATTAATCGATTATACGACTATTATACAATTTACCATTATGCCGCTGTATTACTCTGCTTTAAATAATTCTGCAAAATGACAGTATGCCAAGAAATTTATGCAAAAAGTAATTTTGCGAAAAGAAGATTCTGCCAAACGTTGTTATGCGAAGGTAAAATATGACAAAAAAAAATATGCAAGATAATGGTAAGTAATCCGTCCGTCCTTCACGGCAAAACGGAGCGACGAATTTTGAATTTTAAAATATCACAACAACTGAATGCAATGTAGCCTACGAGTAGGTACCTTATCTAATAAATGCATGTTGCATGTGAAATGGTGCAAAAAATACTTTTTCACCACACCCGCAAACTAAATGTGCTATTTGCACGCAGGCGGAGCGTGAGTTATAGAAAAATCGTTCTCCCAAGGGAATAATGAAATTTCTAGTACCGTAATTACTTTTTTTACATCTATTTACATATTTTTTATATTGCGAGTGTGATGAAAAATATTGTGTGTAACTCGGGGAGTATGAATATTACAAACTAGAGTCTTTAAATCGCTCCGGCAAGCCGTCGCGATTTACCTAACTCTCGTTAATAATATTCAACTTCCTCCCCTTGTTGCACAATGTACTATTACAGTTAATGGTTACCTTACACAATTACAAATCGTTCAAAAGTGGTATTAAAAATAATCTATAATCATTCAATTCAAATAAACATAATACAATCATCAGTACAATTACATATTAATTGTAGTTGTACCATGTGCAGTTATAAAATAAGTTTATTTGCAAAAAAAAATATTTTTGGCACAAGCTTTTATCGCCGACTGTACCTTTCTTTCAACTGTCATCTAACTGCTCTCCGAGACGTTTCTAAAAACCCTTACTCGATGGGGATACGACGTTTCATAACAAAGTTCCTATGACTACCTTTCTGCTCCATCATCAGATCAGCTCCATACCATAATATTGCATTGTCACGTGATTTACATATGTGTGCAATATTTCAGCTCAATCGGAAACCGGGAAGTGGGTCAAATTTAGCTTCTACGTTTTGACCCAAACTAACATGTATACTACTTAGTTAACAAGGCAACTTGAATAAAAGCTTGTAATTTAAGTAGTAGTTAGGTAAACTTAGACCATCACATGTCGTCAACTCGTCAGCATATTTACATGTTTTTGTAGAAATATATTTTATGAATATACCTAGATATTTTTCTGACAGAAACAAAGTGACACTAGTGACTACCTTCCGATATTTAGTTCATCAATAACTTACGTCATAATAAGGACTGTATCGTTAATTATAGGGACAAAACAAAACTCGTCTAAATGTTGACATGTGCATAATTTTGTATTATTATGGTCCGAGAGTATGATCTAAAGGTATTGGTAAGTACTATTTGATATAAGAAGGTCTGATATTTTTTTTATTTTAGGGAATTTATGGTACTTTCATTAAGGTCTAGCAAATAAATTTCGGACAACCCCTAATCTGGCTTAATTTGAGAATATCTCAAAGACTCTTTGTACGATTTCGACAAACAAAGGTTAATATGCTGCCAAAATATATTTTTTAAGAGTCCTCTTCATGGTTGTTCAATTGGGTACTTGCAGAATAAATGCGGTGAATTTATATAAATTAAAAAAACGCATTTTTGAGCTACGTTCCGGATTGCCGTAAATTTTTGATACAAGCAGGATGAGAGAAATAGATAAAAAAAATTAGGCATAGGCCAATGTCTAATAGACATTCATGGTGTTTGAACAGTGCCTAAACCAGATCGATATAAACAGTGTATGATAGTTAAATTCGACATCAAAGTCGGAGTTAGCGTAAGCGCCATGCCACATTCTCTAAATGGCCGCCATACACAGATCATGAACTTTATTTTTTTAAAATAACAGTGGCTAGACTATGTCTAGATATTCTGCTTTGTGGATCATGTGTCGTTGAGGTTCGCACTGCACAATTTTTTTTCGCAATTGTGTCGTCTTGTACGCACTTTGTGAATTTTCTAGTAGCATTGTCCGAAATCGTAATTGGTACTCGGGAGGATCAAGTCAATGTTGTCTAAACCACATGCTTTACGTCGAGTTTCTAGGACAAAATGCGTACCTTATTATGTGCCTTATTAAGCCCATGTCTTGTTATAAGAAAAAAATATAATAGCAAATAAATACGGCTACTCAAAGTTGTCTCCATATTTAACGATAATTATTACAATTATGTCATTAATTATTGCCATGGCACTGAATCTTGAGTAGTTTCATGGGCTCTGCCTACCCCGTTTAGGGAATACAGGCTTGAATTTATGTGTATACAACATTAATGTTTTATAGAAATGGCACATGTTTGAAAATAAATAGACAATAATAATAAAACGAACCATATTTTAATAATTTAAAGCACTTCTAATTATTTCATCACATTTTGTTTCCAGTACCACACTGTTTAACTTTAGCTGCTTCCTAATAAGCAAGGTAAACCACGTGCAAATTAATACACGAAGTTATTAAGAGGTCCTACAGCGGCGAGAACCTCTTTATAACAAGTATGCCACAAAGGCAGATTCCTCCCTAAAAATCATTTCTTCCGCTTTCTCCAGAGACCCGGCTAAATTCAGGGAAGTGTCTACTTAAATAATATCAAAAGAGACCCTGAAACCCCGCAACTTTGGAGTACTAAATCTTTTTATTACGTTCTTGAGATTTAAAGGCCCCAGTGCATAATTAAATACTGCCCTGCTTTAGTTTTTTACATCTTCATTAGATTCTTCTTTATCCATATTTTATCGTGCTTTATTAGGCTCTGTATAGATAATTCTAGCTTTGTTTTGAACTTCACTACATAGTGTAAAACAAAGTCGCTTTCTCTGTCCCTATGTCCCTATGTATGCTTAAATCTTTAAAACGACGCAACGGATTTTGATGCGGTTTTTTTAATAGATAGAGTGATTCTAGAGGAAGGTTTACATGTATAGGTATAGTACCCGTGCGAAGCCGGTGCGGGTCGCTAGTTGGTAATAAAATAAGGATCAAGTTATACCAATTATTCAATGACAGAGATAATATAAAACAAATTTACTTTCAAATAAATACTCTTAAATGCAATTCTAAAGCGGAAATATCTACTGAGCCCGTATTTCTAGAATTGAGTGAAATTGTGAAACTTGACACTCGCCTTACATCAACTTCGCTATTTCTCTTTATATACGAAGCAGATAAATTACTTTTCTGATAACATTTGTAATCGAGTACAAGCGTTATAACATATTCATTAAATAAATGCAACTGGATATGTCTTTTGATCTAACACTCCCATGGCATTTTCAGAATTAACATATAAATGGAAGTACCTTTTGATGTTTGTTCGTACGCCTTTGCTGAACCTTTTGGTGATTGGACCCACAATAGCCCAAACAGTATGTTATATGGATACCTTGTCTACCAACGCCAAACGTTAACTAATTGTACCTTTGTCATCCACAGAACAGACGTATTATTATGCCCGTGACGTCCTATTATAACATGAACCAATTAAAGACGACCCCTGGATGTTCATTGAAATACACTTGTCACAAATATGTGCGCAGGGGCTCAGGGATCCATCAACATTGGTTTAATTCAGGTCTGTTGTCTTTGTAAACATTGGGTCAGGTGAACGAAATTGTGCCTAATTTTCGGGTCGTTTGTAGGAACCATAAATTCTAACGAGCCTCGCTTATTAAGCCACATACGTGACAGCACCTACGTTTGAAGTACAAACAGAGAATTTAATTTTATTGTCACCTAATGAACCCCAATTTTTTAATTAAATTAACAATGCGATTGTTGGTTGACCCTTTGGGAAGGTGTGGGGCCGGAAATGTAAATATATTTATGAGTTTGACTTTAAACTTCTGAACTAAACATTGTACCGGGTCTATTGATGCTGTCCCGGCTGTATGTATTAAGCAAAAGTAGTACCCAAGTTACAGGGTTCAAGTGATAAATACTATAGGAACAGGGTGTTTCTTTAAGTGCAATCATTTACGTGATTACGTGTATAACTAGGCCCTAAATAGTTAAAAATAAAAAAAATGAACTTAATATGGAAACAACTAGGGAACAAATCAAATTATTTTTATTGAATACTTTTGCTTGGCGGGCGTGTGGTCTAGTGGTAAAGACGTTAGCCGCGTAAGCTGAAGACCCGGGTTCGATTCCCGGCTCGGCCACCAGTGGGCCTTGCCGTTTTTTCTTTCGTGTATGATATTTATTTCAATTTATAATTTTTAATATGGAAATTTACAAGATCAGTTCTGTTATTAGCCAACATTTTGGACACAGCCATTTTTGCGATTTCTAGGTAAGCTTCAAAACTGCTAAAATAAAAGTTGCATATGACATTTCAATTTAGGTCATAAATTATTAAACAGGACCCTTTACTATCCAATCAAGTACATAAAAAAAGACTTTATAAATTATTTATGATTAAACATTCCTGCATAAATATATTTTGATTATTTTGCACGAAATTAAGGCACAATGATGTGCGCCATTTAATAAATTGTTGTGCTCGTTATTCCAAAAAATATCGTCACATAGCAGCAATCATAAGACGCCTAAGCATATTTTTCACTGACACAGCTTTGCTTTATTCTTTCAAACAGCAATCTGGATAAAGGTCTTTGAGTTGAATAAAAGAAATGAAAGACGTCATTGTAGCGACTAAGCAAATTGGCGCAGTGAAAAATATCCAGTCAAGAACAATGTTCAGTTGTTGATTGGCACAACGAGCAAAGATGCTTAAAGGGATGTGTTCGCTTAGTTTTAAAACGGGAGTCTACACTAATATAAAAGTAAGTAACGTTTAGTTACCCTCTGTGGTAAGAAAATTTCCACAGTTGAAGTTAATAGCTAGGTTATTTTGAGCTATTTAAGTGATGCTTATACTCAATATGAGCTATTTATATTAGCACCACAAATTATTTTATTTATTTATTGATTTATAAAAGTTTTCCAGCTTTTCCAGCTGTTTCCATATAACTTTATCTTTTGATCTGTAACTACTTTTACTACCACAATAGGCAAAGGTATATGGTTTGACAATGCTTTTATTATTCCACCATTTTATTATGTACATATGTATTCGTTTTTAGGGTTCCGTAGTAAACTAGGACACTGCGTCACATAAAAGACACCTCCGTGTCACATATAAGACGCCACTGCGTCAC
This sequence comes from Leguminivora glycinivorella, assembly GCF_023078275.1. Classification (NCBI taxonomy): domain Eukaryota; kingdom Metazoa; phylum Arthropoda; class Insecta; order Lepidoptera; family Tortricidae; genus Leguminivora; species Leguminivora glycinivorella. Next base: position 16,106,139 of record NC_062982.1, read on the forward strand.
TCAAAAGACACCTCCGTCTCACATATAAGACGCCACCGCGTCACACAAAAGACACCTCCGTGTAACATATAAGACGCCACCGCGTCACACAAAAGACACCTCCGTGTCACATATAAGACGCCACTGCGTCACTCAAAAGACACCTCCGTCTCACATATAAGACGCCACTGCGTCACACAAAAGACACCTCCGTGTCACATATAAGACGCCACCGCGTCACACAAAAGACACCTCCGTGTCACATATAAGACGCCACTGCGTCACACAAAAGACACCTCTGTCTTTGGTACGTGACGGTGACGGTTATATACCATGTCGACCAAAACTTTTCAGTGTACATTTTTTTGTGTGTAAATCCCTAATAACAATCGATCACCACCACCCATGTATTCCCGAAACATTAAACGAGTTGTCGTTGATTTTAATTTCATGGGGATTATCGCAATGGTTGGGATGTTTGGCACAGCAAATAAACTAGGCACGTATTTAAAAAAATAAAATGGATGGAAATTAGAACTAGACGAGGGGACAGTAGCGGTTATGATTAAAATGCTATCATTACTAAAAAAGTCCACTGTTGTTAGTTAGCTACCCTCAAATATTTTAAAATACAAGTTGGTATTCTAGGTAAAACATTATTACAAACAATCGAAACAAATAAAATAACACTAAAAATAACCGTCACTCAGTCAAAAACGGTTAGTTAAAAACGGGTAGGTACGTGTAAAAATATCAATAGGTACCCATAGATTTAGAATATATTTTTGAATTATACTTTTTGTTACACGTTTTCATTATTATAAGACTATACACGGTGGGAATGAGTATACCGACAGATTTTAACTAACGCTTCTAGGGCCCATTTCGACTCAAAAAGTTCATACAAACATTGCTAGTTAAAGCCTTAGTTTTCGAGATATTAAAATATTTCAGTAATTCGCATGCTGAAAAATGTCCATGGTAACACGCCTTTATAAACCCTTATAGTTTCGCCATGTCTGTCTGTCTGTCCGTCCGTCCGTCCGTCCGCGGATAATCTCAGTGACCGTTAGCACTAGAAAGCTGAAATTTGGTACCAATATGTATATCAATCACGCCGACAAAGTGGTAAAATAAAAAGTGAAAAAAAAATGTTTTCTTAGGGCACCCCCCTACATGTAAAGTGGGGACTGTTTTTTTTTTCATTGCAACTTGCAACCCCAACGTGTGATATATTGTTGGATAGGTATTTAAAAATGAATAAGGATTTGCAAAAATAGTTTTTTGATAATATTAATATTTTCGGAAATAATCACTCCTAAATGAAAAAAAAAAAGTGTCCCCCCCCCTCTAACTTTTGAACCATATGTTTAAAAAATATAAAAAAAAAATCACAAAAGAAGAACTTTATAAAGACTTTCTAGGAAAATTGTTTTCAACTTGATAGGTTTAGTAGTTTTTGAGAAAAATACGGAAAACTACGGAACCCTACACTGAGCGTGGCCCGACACGCTCTTGGCCGGTTTTTCTTTCTGATTAGAACATTTATTTAGAAATATAATATTCTAGATTTTTTTTTGGCGAAAAAGTAACTTTTAATGCCCATTTACATGAAATTTGAGATACTATGGAAGTAAATTGCACACGCAAAATGTCAAGCGAGTTCATCGTGCCATAGCTGGTTATTAATATGATAAATTTGTAATTTTCTCTGTTCATTTAAAAGTTAATTAATAGGCGCTTCACAGCGTTTTAAGGCCCATATCGTATTTCACACGTAATTTACTTAATTTTTCATTTGCTCATACTGTTCATGTCAGTATTAGATGTTAAAATATTCTAAATTTTATTATTAGTAAGAACAGTACACTGCAATGTCACAGTTTCGTTTTCTGTCAACCCCTTATTTGCCAAGAGTGGCACTGAAACTTGAGTAGGTTCATGTGCTCTGCCTACCCCTTCATGGAATACAGGCGTGATTGTATGTATGTATGTATGTAGTAAGAACAGACTTTACCCGAAATTGTTATATATTTAGTAACTGAAATATCAACATAAAAAAAAAGTGTTAAGGCGGAATTTTGAAACGTAAATCTACTTTTTTAAATTCATATAGGTATTTTAAAATCAGCTTACCCATGGCCACAAACTAGCCGAAGCGTATTTGTAATAAATAACATTAAAATTATTTCAGAAGAATTCAAATTGTTCAATTTCTTGTAACTCATTAGATAAGTATTAACATTATATTCACTATTTTGCTAACAGTGAAATCGACTATTTCATGACACTAAACTTTATTTTAAATTATAAAAAAATAACTTCAGTAACAGTCAAATATAATAAAGTAAAATATTTAAATGAATATGCGCAACTTTCTGATACAAATACATAATGTCCTAGCGTTTACATAAATTAAAGCCACCCAATAGGCAATAAATAAAAAGTATTCACCTGAGTTTCTTACTTCCAATTTCTTGCTAAATTTCTACCCCGCACTATATTATTTATAACGTCAAACGAGTGTATGCAAATTTCGCAATACATTCCCCTTAAGCACTCGCGGTGCATGCGAATTTCAGACAAATTAACAGCAGCTGTGAGCTAATTGGTGAATGCATTTAGGTTTATGAATAAGCGCGATGTAATCAAGATTTACTGCCAGATTGCCCGTTTGAATTTGGATATAGAAATATCTTGAATACTAATTGTTGGCTATTATTTACAATCCGTGGGGATGATCCGCTCGCGTCTTGAAAATATTCATATTTTTTTAAATGTATAATTAATGTTGTGCGAGTTTTCACATGTAGCTGAAACTATATTTCGTATATATTATACAAAATATAGTCATACAATTAATAAGCCAAATAACCGCAATATACAGGTTCAAAATTTGTTTATTAATCACTTGAAATCAAGAAATACTTATGCTAAGAGACTTGCAATAATTTTATTCACGATCTGAATATGAGTTACGGTCATAATAACCTGTACAATTTCAACACAATATTCGTAACATGGAGTCAAAAAACAACATAATTTTATCAAAATGCTGCTAGTACTCGTATTGTACAATGTATCATTGTCTTATTAGTTTACACAGAGTGGACGTATTTAAAATACATATATGAATGTTTTTCCTTAGTGTACTTTATCTACGTATAACGAAATGAAACAACTTCAAACAACCCATGCGTTTGATAACAAGCAATTCAAATTGAGGCGCCTTTTAGCGAACGTTTTTTTCAGCGCCCATTTCCACTATACAATAACGATAACTTCCACAAACTCGTATCTTCTCGACGCGTCGTATTTGATACAAAAACCTTATCCTACATGAATAACGTTCAAATATCAAACACACACGCACGGGACATGTGAAGTTCCAGAAAATTCGATTTTGAACGATACAAAGAGAAGCACTCGGGCTTGTTATAGAAACGCTCTAAATCAAATTTCCTTTGTAGCAAATATGGTAAGGAGTATTCTATTGTTGTTACTATTTCAATCAACCTACACGTCACACATAGTGTTTGAAAACTTTGCCAAAATGCATCGAAATTCACCCGCGCAAAAAGAGATTTGCTTGTTCTTTTATTGCTGTATGGTGAGGAATGGATTTTTCTAATTTTCTTTTGTCTGAATTCCTTTGACTAATATAGCTTAATATGCTTCCTAGATGGAATAGAGGGCATCCTAGAGCTACTATATGGATTGATCTTGAACTTTGGCTTGCACTCTAATGCTTTCAAATAGATTTTGCCTCTACAATAGTTCGTCGCCAGGTAGGTTTTGGAACTTTTGGACTCGCGTCAGTCACAGTAGGTTTAAATGTGACAATCTTTAATGGATACTGACATAGGGGGGAGGGGGGTCCAAAAACCTGTACCTACACACCGTTTTCGCTTTATTTGGGGATCAATATCAGTATGGTCAGGCTGCTATCAGTTAAATTTTCTGAAATTTTCTGAAAATTTTTAAAGATCATAAAAATTGCTTGGTTTATGTATAAAAAACCACTAGAGTGAGCTCTTATTTTCCATTAAAATAGTACAAAATCAGTGAAACATAAAATTTATACAAAACGTAAATGAAACATAAAATTTACCCAAGGAGAAAGATAAAGATGGAGAGATGATATTAATTTTCCGAGAATTATAGCAGTGACCCCTATATAATACACGAAATATCGATTACTTGTTATCTTTGAAACGAGAATTATTAATTTATTACATATTAGGTATTCGCTGCGGTGATTTAAACTAATAAAGGTAGTTATGTAAATAAAGGCCAATGGAGCACGTCAAATCGGCTTGATGTAGCAATGGATGAATTACTGACACTAAATATATAAACAGTGAGTGGTGAGCTGAGATTGATAATTATTTATACCAGCTTGCGGCGCTCGAGTCAGTCGAGAGGTGGGCCGGGAGAATCATCAATGACGATGAGCTAACCAATTCTCGACTACATAGCCTGGAGCATCGTCGGAAGGTTGCCAGCTTATCGGTATTTTACAGGATACATTTCGGAGAGTGCGCTGAGGAACTGTACAACCTTGTTCCTCCGTCCCCATTTCACCTTAGGACCACCAGACAATCGGCAATGCGGCATCGCTTCACGGTTAGTATTCCAAAAATACGCACTAAGCGTTTCTCTTCAACATTTATTTTGCGAACCGCCAAGGAGTGGAATGCCCTGCCTGAGTCTGTGTTTCCACGTGAGTACAATCCAGGTCTCTTTAAAGCAAGAGTAAATAGGTATCTCATAGGTAAGCGTGCTCCACCGTAGACCGCAACATCACTTACCATCGGGTGTGATCGTGGTCAAACGTCTACCTATTCATACTAACCTGCGACCTGTCTGCTCGTTTGCCTTCTATCCCATAAAAAAACTTACCTAACAGATTTCATGCGGTTGAAATTTTAAGAATTTGTAGTATCGTACACTGAGAGAAATTTGCATTGTGAATTTAACAAGTTCGACTTGTTGTGGTTTATCCGTTTGAATCAGCCAAACGTAATGTTTAAAACAATAATATATGCGTCAGGTTGTTTTTATAAAATCGACTTGTTGATTCAAATATATTGCCGATTCAAATGACAAGTAGCTTGTTGTTTGAACCAAAGAGCACGTGGGCGCTATTTTAACCAAAAAACTTGTTGAACGAACATGAAAACTGGTTGTATTTTCTCTCAGTGTAAGGATTGCTCCATACATTTAGAAAATATAATATATTAACTTTGCACAATCAACATGGTTTGCAAAAAAAAAACTGCAAAGACAGGAAATTTGCAATGAGTGGCGATGTATTAAAACACGGCTGGAAGGAGTATTTTAAATCAAAAAAAGTTGCGAATAATTAATACTATTAAACTTATTCTCACGTATACATATTTTACAATGTTTTAAAGTAGATTTGGTCCATCAAAGTTTCGACATAAGTATAAAGTATTTCTTTGCCAACCTAAGCTCACTATACTATGCACTGTAAAATAAATGATGCTTAGGTATAATGTATGCGTAGTATTCAGTACCTATATCTAGCCCACACCACTCCTCTAGTTCCCCGGGGTTTCCTCGTGCGTTAGGTTTCATTGAAAGAAAATGCACAGTGTTCTAGAATCCTCCAGAGAGACGTATTTTGTAGTAAAATGTGTTTTGTGTTTCTCAGAATATGAAATGAGGAGAGGTTCGCTTGATACTGTTATGTAGTGTTTCATAATGTTTTCTTTATGGATTGTATTGCATAAGGAAATATGAAAGCGAGGAATATATTTTCCAAGATTGTGTTTTCGAGTGTTTTTTTTAGCATTTGAAAACGAGTTTTAAATTAAATTTAGAGTAACGCCAAGCTGAGTCGACTACAATTTTACCACAGTAGCACTAGGATATAAACGTTAAAAAGGTATCAAATATAACGTTTACTATCACGCGATAAAGTGCCCATTGACGTTGGCATGACATCAAAATTGACATTGTAATAATTATACTCTTAATTATAACTTATAATTTATAAGTGTAATAATTATACAATTGAACTTGTTATCCGGCATAAATTGTAACATAAAATCGGATAAGATTATCTTGTGTTATAATAATCGATAGTGATGTCATTGAGTAAACAAACATTTGGTGTTATCACAGCTGACGAAGGTGAAGTTCCCGAAGGTCAAATGATAAATAAATTTGACAATAATTTTACTGGAACGCCAATTCGTCAGAAACACACACTTACACACAAACACAGGAACTTGTACTTGTATTGTTTGTACTTAACACAGCAAAGAGGAGTGTACAAGTTTCTAATGGGTTGGCAACGCGCATGTGACACTCCTTGAGTTGCACGCGTCCATGGTTACGGTGATCGCTTTCCATCAGGCGGGCCGTATGCTTGTTTCCCACCGACGAAGTATAAAATAAAATATTTTTTCTAACTTATAATTCTTATAAACTCGTAGCCGTATTAAAGCAAACTCAACACAAAAGCTAAAATATTATAGATCTGTAGTTCTGTTCCTTGCCAAAGGTCAGCGAGATCCGCTAGAGTTGAAAGGTCTTAACAATAGATAGGAACCTAAAATTAGAACGTTTGTGTGCCATTATCACTTCAATATTTTTGGTGATGCGAAGGAATGGTGAAATTCGCTGAGTAGCGACATGCCTCCGTGGCGCAATGGTTAGCGCGTTCGGCTGTTAACCGAAAGGTTGGTGGTTCGAGCCCACCCGGGGGCGATCATTTTGTATTATTTTACTAGAATGTCATTATTTAAAATAGTGATGTGACAGTTTGACAAACATTGATCACAATAATAAAAACATGTGCATCGAGTGATATGTTGGTTGATTATAAATAATATTTATTTTTGTCTTTTAATTACTTGTGTTACAGAACAGCTGGTTTCAGCAAATTGTTCAACGCCTCCGTGGCGCAATGGTTAGCGCGTTCGGCTGTTAACCGAAAGGTTGGTGGTTCGAGCCCACCCGGGGGCGAAACGTTTTATTGTTTTTTACATTCTGTTTAGTTTATCATATGGTGCACATTGGGTTCTCATTGCTCCTAAAGAAATGCCTAATGATTATTACCAGCTTTATTTTCGGATGGAACTATATCAAGTAACTTTCTCTCAACTGAAAAAAGAGAAATAACGTATTTATGTCAATAATCAATCAATCATGAAATATGTCAACATTGTCAACTGTCATCATGTAAAAAAATAAGAAAACAATATTTATTAAAATGGCAATTTTATACTTAAATCGTCAATGATAATATTATTGGTATTTTTTTATCCCACTTTGTGTAAAATTTGACAGTTATTTATTTTTTAGATTTTTTAACACGTGGAATATTTTTATTAGCCATAGAATGTAGCATAAAATAGAAAATAACCGCCCCCGGGTGGGCTCGAACCACCAACCTTTCGGTTAACAGCCGAACGCGCTAACCATTGCGCCACGGAGGCGTTGAAAAGATTAACGAAACCAGCTGTTCTGTTACACAAAGTATGTAAGTAAAAAACAAATAAATATGAATCAACCTATGTATCTCTTGATAATTGGTATTAATTAAAAATTGTCAAACTGTTACGTCATTGCAATTAATGTCTTTTAAAAAAAATAACATAAAATAACCGCCCCCGGGTGGGCTCGAACCACCAACCTTTCGGTTAACAGCCGAACGCGCTAACCATTGCGCCACGGAGGCGTTGAAAATTTTACCGAAACCAGCTGTTCTGTAACTTCAGCTACGCAAATAATAAAAAAAAACAATAATCAGTAATTAACCTACGCTGTCATCATTCCAAATTACATATTTCTAGAAAAATAACATAAAATAATCGCCCCCGGGTGGGCTCGAACCACCAACCTTTCGGTTAACAGCCGAACGCGCTAACCATTGCGCCACGGAGGCGTTGAGAGAGCCGACGAAATTGACTATCGGTATAGGTAGGTATGCATGCTGATATAAAAAAAAAGTATTGATATGCAGCATACTGTCATATAGTAACATAAGTGGATGACTGCTGTTGCCCGTACTTTGTTGGTTATTCTGTTATTTTTTTTCTTAGTCATTTAGTCCTACGGACGCTGCTAGCATTATTTGACATGTCCATAAACAAATTTTTGACAGTTGTAGTAGCGCTACTTCTTCATGCACGTTGCTTATATTGTTGACATTGACAGAATTATCATTTTCTCTCTATTTGGCAGTCGATTTGTCACATTAAACCACGTACAGGTAATATAAGTATTTTCCCCTCACTAGCTCGGAAACACGTGTTTTGTCCTTTAATACCAGCAGGTAAAAACGCATTTTATCAACTAGTGGGTAAAGTAATTTGACCTTGAATAAAGTCAAATTAACTGCTTTAAAATTGATAAAAGTAGGTGAATCTAGTAATAAAGATGATTTACCACTTGTGGAACTACTGGAAGCACTGATAAACGTATTTTTTACGTTGTAGTTTCCTCGGTATAGTGAGGGGAAAAGTTTTGTGTTACACTCGGGTGCAAATGTATTTTACTTCTCGTGTGTTAAAAAACTCGCAAGTTCAGGATTCTATTCTCGAACCACTCGCTTCGCTCGTGGTTCAACTATAGAACCCTTTCACTTGCTCGTTTTCCAATTCCACACTCGGCGTTAAAATACAACTTTGCCCCCTTGTCTAACAAATAACTATTAAACACCTGTAACCCAAACTAAATAATACTTTTTTTATATAATTAGTTAAATTTTTTACTATGTTTACAAGCGTTTATAAAAATTATCGCATTATACGGTAAGTATAAAAAAATCTACAATTGTACATACACACTTGTATATGAACAATCGTAAAAATATGTAGAAGAGAAAAAAAAAACCGTAATTTAAAACTGATAACTCGAATAATAACATATTATGAAATCATTCAAAAGAGAAATCAATGTGTTTGCTAAGAAAACAACGCAGTAATCATGTGCCTTATGAATTGAAATGTAAGTATGTAAATTTATCGCACGTGAATCAACAAAGCACTCGACGTATTGAGCAGCAGTAATTTAATTGGTCATTCAGAAAATGTTTATTTCTATAAATAATTATGAATGCATTTCAATGGATTTAAATGTAGTATGTTGTCACTTTACCGTTTCATATGATTTTACTTGAGTCTGAGATTATCAATTAATTTTTTAAGTTTCCTATATATTTTTTTTTGTTTTGTAATCATTCTCCGTGCGATATCCCGGCATTTGCCACGGCTCATGGCCTGGGGTCGGCTTTGGCAACTAATCTCAAGATTTGGCGTAAGCGTTTACAAAAGTGACTGTCATCTGATCTTCTAATCCGATGGGTTACTTTCCTATATCTTGATTTTTATCTGTGATAACCTTGGGCGGTTCGATATAGGTACTAAGTATATGATGGCAACTGTACTTATTGAACACACAAAATACCCTCTTCGAACCGCGCCATATGGCATATTACGTGACACAATGGGATAATTGTGATCGAACGCGGGACAATTAATTGCTTTTAGTGGTATTTTCTTTGTGAGAACTGAGCATAATATATTGCATATATATAATAGAAAGGTCGTCCAATGTGAAATACATTAAGGTGTTTTGCGTCTATTCAGATGTCAAATCTGGTGCCGTAGCCGAATGGCATTTCTGCGACGCGAAACGAAAACGAAACGCCACGAAAGGTATTCTAGCTCTGTCGCGCCAATACGCAAGAGCGATAGAGATAGATATCTACGAGCGTTTCGTTTCGTGAGCGTTTGTGCATTCGGCTACGTACCCTAGTCAGACGTTTTTACTTCAAGGATAAAAAGAAGTCTAAATTTCAGTATTGAAAATAATATTGCTTATTGACAATTTCTTATCACAGCGTAAATTAAATCTCGAATGTGTAATCTCACCTTTTTGTACATGTAGGTACCACACCATCTTACTCGTAACATTAATTTAGATTTTTTCGAATATGTTACCCGATATCGTAAACGACAAGGAAAATGTATGTAGAAATGAGATGATCAGTGTAAAATGGGGAGTGCTCCGAGGAATTGTTCGGATTAACCTGCCGCTTCTTTCCGCCATCGCCGTACGCGACAACATTTCCATCTCCATCATTTAGCTGGCTGATGGTGTCGTCTAATATGCGTTTCTCCAGAAACTTCCAGCCCCGCACGGCTAAACGAATGAATTCCCGCCTGTGGTACTTACGAACCAATACGATCTTCAAACTTAAGAAAAGAGCGTACACCCGTCTTAAATCCCGGCACCGCACCTCCAACATTTCTGGTGTTTCGCGTGTCCATGGGCGGGCGCAATGATCGCTTACCATCGACCTTTCTGCTCGTTTGTCTCCCATCGCAAAAAAAAACGTTTTTTGTAAGTAACTTTTTGAGCTCACTGTTCAAAATCTCTATAAGTACAACAAATGCTACCCGTGATTTTTTCGCTAATATTCTAAAAAGTCAAAATCTTACGTCAAAAGTTGCGTTTCTGCAAATCAAGCGTCTAAAAACTTCCCCGCCACAGTTCCCACTGTAACTTCGAGGGCTTGATGGAACTGTACGTTTCCGACACCTCTTAATTAGGCTGCCAAATTAACAGGAGCCAATGAGCTTTAATTTAACGTGTGCTAATTTGAGTTCATTAAGACTTTCCCAACATGGTGAGAAAGAGCACTGTACTAGTATTGTTAGAACTAATCAGTTGAACTAAAAATCCACTGTGAGTTTTTTTTTACATTTAGATTTGAATCATATCTAGAGGTAATGTAAAACAGAAAAATCACAGTAGATTTTTATATCATATGTGATATAACTAGGGAACGATTCCCGGCTCGGCCACCAGTAGGCCTTGGCGTTTTTTTCTTTCGTGTATAATATCTGTTTCAATTTATATAATTATGTGATATAACTTTAAACACGAAACACTTCAGTAGAAACAAGAAGTCCCTACCCTGTTACAAAAGGTATCAGGTAGTGAGTTTTGAATTTAATCCTAGAATTGAATTGTTTACTTCAAATAGCGTAAGCGACTCAGAAAATGTTTGTAACCACTTTGTATAAGATTATGCCAGTTTTAAGCAAAGTAATGCAAAACAACAGAAATATTCCTGAACAAATCGACAAAGTCCCACGCTAAGCTCCAGAAAACTTTATTGCAGATATTGAATCAAAAATAGAAAATATGACATGCACTATTCTGTGTTCACTTAAAGAAGCAAACGTGAAATCATAAATTTGAACTTCAAAGAGCATAACAAACCAAGCTCGTTGCGATGTAAATAGGTTTTCTTGTTTTCTTCAAAACTGAATTCTCTATTTGACTGACTCTGAGTCAGAATAATCAGTCAGTCTGAATCAGTCGAGAGTATGAGACAGGTATTATTTGAATTCAAAATTAGATTTGAATGCGTTGACTGTTTTACGGTAAGTATTTATTTAATGAAGGAGCTTTAGTACTATGGGGGCAGATAGATTAGAAAGAGATACCACTAGAATTATGTATACAACTTGTATTTGAAGTAGATGAGAACTGAGTATCTTTTACCAATCGTTAGAACCTATCACTTAGGCTCAAGCAGAGATCTGATGGAGTCTGTTAGTAAATACTAGTTATCGTGGTGAGCAATAAGTCACTTGAAATATATGACATGTTTGCAAACAAGATAGTACAAAACATTAATATTTTTAATTTTTAACTGCTGTCACGTACCTAAGTAATAAGTCGACTTCACGCCAGCATAGTGCTTATAGTCGAATATTTATACGACCTCCAATATTATCTATATTTACTCGTAATACGTTCATTTATTTAGATTATGTTTACATGTAACTTACACGAAACACGTGTTTACGTGTATCTTACACGGTGTAAGATGTTTAAACATTTTAGATTGTTTTAAAATACATCAATACTAGACGTAAACCAACATAATTATCAGTGAGTAAATCATCAAGAAAATTTAAACTATTTGAAACAGGAGTCAAAGCTTAAACTGAGATCTCAAATAAAACCGTCTTAAAACTTTAAATCCAAGTCCGTAAATAAATTTATCGGATTACCCTAAGATGCTTGCAAGGCTCACCTCTTGACGGCGCGAAATGGCAACATCGCGAACACCAAGAGAGATTTGTGGCCAAACCACAGACTAACACAGATACCGCTACAAGCGTTTACAAAGAGGGCGTGGTCACCTCACCAGGTGCCGTAGCCGAATGGCATTTCTGCGACGCGAAACGAAAACGAAACGCCGCGAAAGGTAGTCTGGCTCTGTCGCGCCAGTACGCACGAGCGATAGAGATAGATATCTATAAGTACGAGCGTTTCGTTTCGTGAGCGTTTGTGCCATTCGGCAGACATGTGTACTGGTAAAATACCAAGATTTGAGCAAAGCAATTTAGTAGGTACATTTTACACCATTATTTGGTCATCATCATCCCCTTGTGTTATCCCGGCATTCGCCACGCCTCATGGGTCATGGGAGCCTAATCACAAGATTTGGAGTAGCCACAAGTTTTATGGAAGCGAATGACATCTGACTTTAATTCCAACCCGAAGGCTAACTAGGCCTTATTTGGATTACAATTTCAGTTGTAGTATAATATCATAGAACAGGTGCAACCCCAAAACTCATTAAAATATTCCAAAATTAAACGAGCTGAATACCTACATAAAAATGTCGAAAAAACTGGATCAAGCGGTTGCGTTCCCATACAAAATTACTACGGAAGAACATACTTGTGACTGACTTGGCTTAAATGCTCCGTCTAGTAGTTGAGGTGGTCTGTGAGCCAACCCCTTCGCTTACGATCTCATAAATGTTGATTTTCAAAGGATTCCGGGGCTTTTTGCTTTGTTTGCTGCTCAAAAAGTCAATTGTGGAGAGCGGTGTGAATCGAACAAGTCTTGTGTCACCAGCTTGGATATAAATCAGTCGGTGTGGACGCGCGGTGTCCTATTTCTTGGCACGATTTCATTGAAATTTTAGAATTCAGTGCGGTTAAAAGTAACGTGAACTGAAGAAAGTGGAGAACGTCTTATAAAAAAGAGCCAAAATAGATATTTCACCTTACGGGTGTGTAGTTGATGTACAATTTATAAAATTCAAATAACTACTTATAAAACTCCCGTGAGTTTCAAAGACACACCACGATCTCGTAGTAAAAGCAATTCGTTGCTACTTAATTAAAGATCCTCTCAAATAGTATCGTGACACGTCGAGCATTCATTAGATTTAATAATACGTGAATAACAATTCTAGGTACAATAATAATAAAAGTTTCAAGAGACTCTCGCTAGGTGGCTGGATCAAGGGCCAGATGCAGAAGGCGATCTTGGACACGGCGCGGATAGTCCGACGCTCTGCAGCCCTAATCACCGGCAGCTTGGGCCCTGCCCCGCTACTGGCGGCACCCTAGGTTAGGTTTTTTATAATGTGTTCAGGTATTTTATATTGTTTTGTAAGTATTTTTGTATTTTACTTTGATTTTCATATTATAAAAAGCTAACTTAAAAAGTAAAATGAATCTATACTAATATTATAAATGGGAAAGTGTGTGTGTCTGTTTATTTGTCCGTCTTTCACGGCAAAACGGAGCTACAAATTGACGTGATTTTTTAAGTGAAGATAGCTGAAGGAGTGGAGAGTGACATAGGCTGCTACTTTTAGTCTCTTTCTAACGCGAGCGAAGCTGCGGGCAAAGGCTAGTAAATAATAAAATTATTTGAATACAGTTTTCGCGATATTCTGAACCAAACGCAGCCAAATAACATCACCACATGACGCGATTTGCCTATTATGGATGCTCGTAAACGCTTTCACACCCAACATGGTGCTTTTAGTGCTTACATTATGCGTTGTTGTAAAACGCTTAATAGGTTCAGCCTCATTCCTGTTCTAACAATACTTTATACAAGGTGTAACAAAAAATATGGGCACCGTTTATAGTTATTTGTTATACAAGGGGGCAAAGTTGTATTTTAACGCCGAGTGTGGAATTGAAAAACGAGCAAGTGAAAGGATTCTATAGTTGAACCACGAGCGAAGCGAGTGGTTCGAGAATAGAATCCTGAACTTGCGAGTTTACACGAGAAGTAAAATACATTTGCACCCGAGTGTAACACAAAACTTTTCCCCTCACTATAGCGAGGAAACTACAACGCAAAAAATGCGTTTATTACTGCTTCCAGTAGTTCCACAGGTGGTAAATCATCTTTATTACTAGATTCACCTACTTTTATTAATTTTAAAGCAGTTAATTTGACTTTATTCAAGGTCAAATTACTTTACCCACTAGTGGATAAAATGCGTTTTTACCCACTGGTATTAAAGGACAAAACACGTGTTTCCGAGCTAGTGAGGGGAAAAGAGTATTTTCGGTACGAGATTGTGCGGAAAGGTTTGTGAGTGTGTGGAATGTATTGGAGATTTTTTTTTAATTATAAACTGGCCAGTGATTGACTTTAGTCGCACCTGATGGAAAGTGACGACAAGGCCGAGGTTGTACCTCACTGGTTTAGTAATAATTTGGAGATAAATAAGTATACATTTTACGATAGAATCTTACCTTTCCGCAAAGTCGAGTAACCGAAATGACAATTGTTGACACTACGCGGCGATTGAAACGCATCTGGTTCTGTCGCTTCACTATAAAAGAGCGATGCGGAATGCTAGCTAAGAATTGTGTGAAGTTGTACCTACCTACATTTTATAGCTGTGATAAAACAATGAAACATAAATGTACTTGGGTCTGTTGATTATTTTTTCTAAATAGTTAAGTATTCTTTGCGTATTAAAAAAAGTTTTGTTTCTTTAGCCTCTTTTAGTGTCCCAAAGGCCTCCCTCGTTTTTTCCACTCGACCCTGTTGTCAACATTTTCCGACCATTTTGGGTAGATTGCGTCCAGGTCATTCCGCCATCTCCTTTTTGGTCTACCCGAACCCCGGCCTGCCCTGTCTATGGTGTTTAATCAGCAATGAAATATTATTTATTAAAGAAAAATATTGATACATCATCACAGATCTTTGCGTCTATTGCAGACGATTTACACATTGCTGTTTCGACAACGGGTTTGGTGACTGTGGAGGCCAATTCGCGAGCAGCACGACCTGCCATATTTTTGGCAGAGAAAACTCATACCGCCACCTTTTGTTATCTAATCCTTTCCTTCTCCTAATCCTTTTCTTCCCTTCCTTTCCTTTTGTTATCTAATCATCCTTTTGTCAGCTGTATAACGCAGTAACAGTCTACTGCACACATCAACGCTTAAATATTTATACCCTTCCGCGAATAATAATAAATACCCCGAACTACTGAATACTAATCAGTTTAATTCAGTATTCATACTAATTAAACTCGCTCTCCAAAGACTTGACGCAAACTTTAAATGACAGTTCTCCACAAATAGCTTCAAGCTTGTTAGTGGAGCACAATCTAAAGACGGGAGAATTATGTCTAGTTGGTAGATTCTATTTTAAAATCTTATTCATTTAATTTTCCGTTAAATATTATGGTATTCGTTTTAGATAATGTTTGGATACTGATAAAAATCATCAACACTTATTGGACGACATTTATTGTTGAGCGAATATACGTTATTCGTAAAAGAAACATATTTTTTGTTAATATATATATGAATCATGCCATTCTGAAAATTTAATTTCTTATTCAAATTGATTATCTCTCACGCGTTAACGTACTACCGGCCTAGCCTATATTGATCTTAAAACATTCTTTATAAAATAGCAAAATAAACCTCCAGTTTATTATACTTGAAAATCTCGCGAAGTCACAAAATAACTCATTAAATTTTATTATATTATGTACTATTTACACCGTGTTTCACTTAACACTAAAAACCTGAAAACTGTTTGTTCAGAATCGAGAGTAGAATCGATTGAGGTATATCTTGATGGGGGTAATATTTTTTGTTTTAATTTGTATTATTAGTTATTGTTTACGTGCCCATTCTACAAATTCGTAATACAACATTGTGCATATCATATTGTTAGAGGTTGTATACCTTTTTCAGTATTTAAGGGTATTAAATACTGGCTGGTTACTTGGACGATTTTTTTTTCTGCTACGTAATAGACGTTGTGCGTCAGTTTAAATTTAAAGTTTATCATAAGTCATAACAAACTGAACTCGTACCTAATTACAACCTTGTCATTTTGAATTTTAGGTTTAAATTTGCTTACTGAGTCACCTGTCCAATTTGAAGTTTACTGTGAGACAGGTTAAAGTGCTTTACATTGCCATAGCTGTCTATTGGTAAACCTTGTGTCGTTGCAGTAACGTACACAATTAAACAGTTTGAAGGCTTATGATGGTAGCTAGCAATTATTTTATTGAGTGTAGAGTTAAAAGCCGAGTAGAGCTGCACAGAAAATTAAAAATTCAATTTAAACAAATAATAATCATCAGATTAAAAAATGAACATTCTAGATACGTTTAAAAAAATAAAAATCAGTTGGGGTGTCTGAGGTTTTGAGTGATACCGGAAACACGGTGTATATTTATGACAAAACAAATTTTAAGTGATTCTATGTTAAAAACCTTAAGTGTCCTAAAGAGTACTAAAAGGTGTTTTAGTTGACAGAAACTTATGTATATTCTAAAGAGACACAGCTGTAAATTAGAAGTTATTGGCTATTACTAGGTATACTTCTATAAATATAATAGACATTTAATAATTTATTTAATTATTAGCCTTGGGTGGCCTAGTATCTACATCTACAATATTGTAATGTATGTATGTATGTAAACACTTTATTGTACATAAGACAAGTTAGGACATAGAAATATAGTATAGTTATGGTGTACAAAGGCGAACTTATCCCTATCCAGTCAACCTTTGAGCGAATTGAGAGGAAAAAAACTAATAAAAACATGATAGACAAACGAACACTATGTACAGAAAAGAAAAATTTATAGTTCAATTAAATTCAATGTAATTGGGCCATTTTGTTTTCAAAGTTGTCCACCCCACTTTTTTTGGAGTTGGAAATTTTTGTGTGGGGTCCACTCAGAATCGCGAGCTCTTTTAATCCTACTAGGAGAAAAAAGGTTTTTTCCCCTCACTAGCTCGGAAACACGTATTTTGTCCTTTAATACCAGCGAGTAAAAACGCATTTTATCCACTAGTGGGTAAAGTAATTTGACCTTGAATAAAGTCAAATGAACTGCTTTAAAATTGATAAAAGTAGGTGAATCTAGTAATTAAGATGATTTACCACCTGTGGAACTACTGGAAGCAGTGATAAACGCATTTTTTGCGTTGTAGTTTCCTCGCTGTAGTGAAAAATTTTTTCCCATTCCGTTACCATTTTTTTCAATTTTGTAATATTCATGGCATTTTTTACTCAAATTATATTCAATTATGGGTAACAATGTATTATAATTATTGTCATAACTCATCATTTGGGAGGAAACATTTTAAATAGCGTGATACTTAATAAAACGTATTTCGTCTTTTCCATGCTTTCAATACGATAACAGTAAAGCGCGGTTACTGTCAGCGATGAAGATTATTAAGTAAAATGTAGCTAAAGTTTAGCAACTAAACCTATTTATAACGTAAAAAAATGATTAAAAGTTAACCTTGTGAATTAAATTAAAACAAAAAATAAGAATAACACAATAAACATTAAAGCACTTTACAAATACGACGTCAATCTGATAATTGAAGTTTAGTTACTAGGCACTTACTCTAAATGGTTTTGTAATTACGTTTGAATTTTACAAGAAATCACAAACAAGGTTGACAATCCAATTACAAAGTTGATAAAGTATGAAATAGATCGCTTCAATTATCAAAACATCTGTGCGTCTACTATGAGTGTTCGACGTTTTAGAATACGAAAATTATAATTATTCCATGGACAATGTGAAAAACGCCCTGTTACTTACTAGATCCAAAAGGGACGTAACTTACTACAAATATAGGAAGGAGATCGGATGGAAGGAGATGCCAGGCGATTTGTAATGAATACGCCTGTCGCAAGTTCTCGAACCCCTGACAAAGATATTTCGTGACTATAGAAGTAAAGATTACGTGATACATATTTTATTAACTATTGAAAAGCACAAGTGTAAACGCCGCCATGAGCACTCATGTTATACCTGATCAAAGACATATGTAACTCCTTATAGACGGATAAAGTCTAAGAAAAAAACGTACCCCAAAGCCCTAGAGAAAAAGGTACGGTGGCCTAGATAGCGTTACACCTTTGGGGAACGCTTGGATAGATGGCGCTAATATTAATATTTGACATTTTAACACATATCAAGCTAACAATATGGGCCAAATTGTCAAAACTGAGGTTCAAAAGTTTCAAGCCTGTGTCGAGAGATGGCAGTCTATGCACTGTGATTACACATTTTACTTTGAAAGTAACTCTCTATAATACTCGATCCTCTTTGTACCTGATGAAGAATCACCAATTTTATTCGATTCGAAGCATGCCAAATACTATAAGTAGATTAAAGCAAACGCATCTATTTACTTAGTGTCAAACGAACTCAAAATGCCGCTATGCTAGGTAGTCCGTTCTTACTTTCAGCTTACAGCTTTCGCGCGACATTTTTTGTAGGTGGAAAACAACCAAAACATAAAAATGCTTCATTACACAATATTTCAAAAATACAAAAATTACGAACACTCTAGATATTTTTTTTATGTAACGGGTAAGTAACAAAATGTTACGTCAGTGCAAAATGTGACACGCGCGGCCCTTATACAAATAGATTAACTAGTATATTTCTGTGAGTCGAACCTATTTTTTAATAAGAGAGCATTTCCGGGACACATATCATACTCGTACCTTATCAAGTTAGTACTATTAACGTATTCAAAAACGTGAGGTACTCATGGTAGCGGATCTGGGTTCGTGTGGCGAGAAATAATTAAATTGATCCTTTCATAATTAGAAACTGATCTGTGCCAGTTCAAAGAATGGAGATCACTTTGTTAACAAAGTCAGATTAAAAACTCACCAGCTCAAATTACTTATTAAAAGCAATTAACAAAGGGTTCCGTCTAGAAAAGAAAACGAAAAGGCGTAGGTTGAAAATAAGAGCCAGGTATTTGACGTTAGCACTTCAGCTATAAATGTTCATGATTTTACGGGATTTGGTATTTTTCTATAATATTAATACATACATATCGTCACCACTTTAAAGAAATCTCGTATATTTTTGTGTCAATCAAAATACAAATGTAGTAACTATCTATGGACTGTATATGGAGTTGCTGCGTTTTAACTTCGAATAGGAGAGAGAGATATGAGATTTATTCAAAGTACTGACGATATATTCAATTGTATACCGTTATGAATTAACCTGATTCTTATTCACAAGTGTTACGTACGATCTAATGATCATCATAAATCGCAAGTGTTGGGGCTTCTTATGTTGACAATAAAATAAAGGCACGTATTTAACCGGGCGACTAAATAACCATAGAAATGAGTATCAAAAATAGTTTGGCGACTAAAATGGGGCCTCAAAATATTTCAATATGAGGTAGCATATTAATGTCATTACGGCTACGGTTTATTCAGACGCGACTACCAACTATTTATTTGGCAACTGAATTAAATATTATATTGGAAACAATTTAAGAGATACAGTTTAATAGGAAAACGGCTGTCTACTAATATAAAATATACAGTTCTTTTAAAATATTTATGTAGCTAATTAACATAAAAATTACATTTAAAATTTATACATCGGCACTTGATCGGCACTCATCACCTGAGCTGTCATTTTAATAAAAAAAAGGATTCTTATAAAATATAACGGTCGACAAAATATTATACTTATGGGTAAGAAATTAGGTATTTGGGGGTGCTGGCAACTTCGTCTATACAATTAATTTAACTTTTCATGACGTTTACTCTATCTAATCTAAGGCCGGCCTTACGCAGTCTTAACATCACTCTGAAAGATTAATTTTTTTGGCAGGAAAACCTTACTCAGAATATGCTTTGGCATAAATCGTTCCGCAGATTTTATAATATCGAATCTTATGCTGGCACAATGTTAATGAGCAAAATAATCTTCTAAATTAAGAGTACTTCCTTAGATATTTGTTTGCATAATATTTAGGCGGTAAAAAGTTCTCCATATTCATCCTATTTCTGTTTTAATAGCGAGTCATGTGTGTTGGGGATGCATGCCTCTGGGACTGTATTTCATTTCCTTTTTGCTATCGTTGTTTTGTTCATACAAAGTACCTAAGAATTATGCCATAAATACTTAGCAAATTTAGTAGGACTTATATTTTACTAAAAAAATAACCTAACCCTAACCCACTTTTTGCCTGCCTCTTGTAATATTATACTATACGATTAACATGGAATTTTTTTTGAATACCACGTCGGTGGCAAACAAGCATACGATCGGCCTGATGGAAAGCGGTCACCGTAACCTATGGACACCTGCAACTCAAGGGGCGTTACCGACCCATTAGAAGCTTATACACTCCTTTTTGCTGTTTACTTATTATAAAATGATTTGGTCGCGTTCCCTCGCTTGCAACTCGCTCGAAAATAGATGTGAGATATTTAAATACTACCCGTGGTTTACGGGTCGCAAATACGATGTTTGAATAGAATAAACATTTATTCGTGAACACAGGCATACACATACTTAATAACAAGAAGACAGAAAGTAATAAAGTGCCACGAAATGGCCTCACCTCAGCGTGTTGCTAGTGACTTACAGCGCTGATCTTCCGATGAGACCATCGTTCCCATAAAGAAACGATTTTATATCTGTTTTAAGAAAACCTACTTCCCAATATTTTTTTAGTTGCCTCCGCAATTTAAATACTACTTTAAACGATGAGCTAAGTATAATTATTTAGGTGCTAACATCTATATGACTACAAATATTAAAAATCTTAAGCTTTACAATACTAGGTGCCAATTATTATTTTAGTCGCCAAAGTATTGTTTAATGTTCCTCGGCAATATTTTTGTCGCTTGAAATTTGCTGCCGTTTTTTCAATAATAATGATGCTTAATATTTGAGGCTCATATTTTTTTTTTGTCGCCACAATATTAAAACACAGCCAAATTATATTATTGTATGCCCGACATAACTTCCCGTTTAATATTTTAGTTGCCCGGTTAATTATATGCCTAAAATAAATACAGAACAAATAATGCACTTTAGTATAGTAGGTAATGCAGTGTAGTAGGTTTCAACCATCCCAGTGCTCCATTGCTCTTCATTTGCTTTGTCGTTATTTGAGTTGGTGCATTTAAAATGCCATAAATCATGCGCAGGAGTGGCGCCGCGCCGGTCTTTCTATTCCAATAGCTTGGGGGAAGAACAATGAAACACTATCGGAAACCAGTATATCTAAAATGAAACAATAAAATAGAATGTGATGATCGGTTTTGGATATTATATGTGAAACCATTAGGTACTGATGTTATTGACAAAACATCAATTGGCACAATCAATTTTGTACCGGTCATGGAGAAATAAGTATAATTCCCGGCTTCGCCATCTTGCTTGGTTGCTTTTTCTTTAGTTTGGTTTGATTTCAGTTAATGACAAATAAGTAAGCTATATTCTAACTGCTCCATTCGACAGTACAGTTACAGATTCAGTGCGAAAATATTTTGATTAGTATTGTTACAGAAACGTACGAATGTATCATGCTATTTCAGACAGTCTCGGTACAAGACGCACTGACACTAGAGATGCGCAAAACGCTTCACTGAGATGAAAAGATTGATTCATATCTTTCGCTCGCGGTGATATATATCACTCCTTTCGCTCATTCCACTCATTTCGCTCAGTGAATCTGTCAGACTATTTTGAGCAAGATGGCGAATCGTGAGATACGATACCGCCATATTGCCAAACCGCGAATCCTTCCGAATCGCTCCGAAGCTGTCATTCGAAACATTAGCATCGTTTCGCTCTTTTGGTTCAGCCCGCTCCCCGCTCATTCGAATCATGAGTGGGAAAGAGCGCGCAAGTAACTCTGAGATAGGTGAGTTACTGAGCGAAATGAGCGAGTTGAATCGCTACTGAGTTGAAGAGTGAACGAGTTCAGTCAAAAGATATAGTTCTTTTAAATCACTCACTCGCGAACGACACATCTCTAACTGACACTGTCTAAACCATCAAAAACCGACAAATACGAAAGTTTCCGTAAAAATATGAAGAAAAAGCTTTTCGTACTACATCTATAAAACTTATTTAATAAAAAGGTATAATGATTAGTGTGTCTACAATGATACGTTAACGTAAACATCGCGAAATATGACATTTAGGGTATGGTGAAAGCGAATAGCGTCTAAACGTTTACGACTAAAATAGGCTAGTTTCCTACTAGTCATATCAGCTTCTTTTTAATAACTGTCAAAACGATGTGCTTATATGGACTTAGTATGAAATACAGAGTAGTGACGTCACGGTCAATTCATTGACTTTATATATTTCTCTTTGACTTATTAAATAGAAATTATGTTTAGTCATAACTGGTGTCCATATTTTTCTTCTAATTAATAATATATTTTTTCTACTCCAGCACTTAAATCTGTCAATTAGATTATTGTCAGCGGTATCCAAATTAAGTTCATTTGAGTAACGATGAGAAAGTCTATTTGTCTATAGGTTCATAGGATTACTGCTAGCAGTAATCATATGAATATAGGAGTTCTGTTAATTTTTTTTTAAAAGCACAACTTCCATTTATCAGGTATGTTTTCATTTACAGTAATAAGTAACTTTTAATAAATAATATAATATTTAGGTTCATAATTTAAATCAAGATGAAAAAATAAACTTAAATGCGTTTTACATATTAGATATTGCAAAACAAAGGTAAAAATCATAAGTTTATCCAATAATTTTACATTCGACATTTAAATATTCTTGAACGCAACCACATTTTTCGTAATTGAAAACCGGCTTATTTTCTATTTCTCTTGTCTATGGTATGTTTGACATTTGTAAACTTATCACGAAACTATTTGAACTATTTCGGTGGTGTGTAGTTTGTTTTAATTCGACGTTATTGTGCAAAAACATAAGTAATTATGAGTGATTCTGGTGAAAAATGCACTTCCGAAGAAATCAAGGCTATGGGCGCTCAAAGTGACTGACAATTTCTTACATGAAAAGTCAGATAAAGCGTACCAAAAATGTTATGATTGTTTTGACATGGAAATTGCAAAAAAATGTTTCAACTTTCTCTGAAACGGCGTTGTTGGCATATTTTGAAGAATTGTGCAACAAGTTCTCGCCATCAACATTGTGGACAGAATACTCAATGCTACGACGATTCACACAAATATTCCCATTCATTACATGAAGTAAGTAACTAACCCATTTTATTATTCTCGAATAGGTATGTATGTGGCTGTCGTAGAAAAAGTATAGTATACAATCGTAACATTATGAAGGCTATAAAAGTCTCGTACCTTACTTAGGCCACTCGGCAAGCCTTCGTGGCCTAACCGCGGTACTCAACTTTTATAGCCTTCATAACGTTACCGTTATATAATATACTAATTCGTGCACTACATAAAATGTTTTATTTTAAGTATAGGAAACTAGCCTATCACATAACGATTTTCGTGAGATTTACGATATAGAATAGAATAGAATAGAATAGTTTATTGTTAAAAGAAATTAATACAATCGTACATTATTTGTCCCGTGGCCCCACACTAGGCTAAGCCTGTCACGTGGCAGCCAAAATAATATCGATTAACGTATTTAAAATCGAAAAAAAAAACTCGTTGCAGACGGTCAGAAATGTCAGTACTCAGTATCCAGTGCAGTGTACAGGATTATTGAGGTCGTGAACCAAACTTTACGATTGGAATAACTTCAGATTAGATTGCATCGCTAATGGCACGCCCTAATTGACGAATATTAATAAAACTGCTATTTTAAGATACAATTTAACCGCAACTCTTACCATAAAAAGCGGTCAGTTCAATTTATTATGATCTGGCCTTTATATAACTATGCATGTTTTCATTTGCATAAAGATTATTAGATACGTGTTCACTAAAAATTAAGATGAAAGTCGCCGACGTAAATTTGTGTGATAACTGCAGATAATCATCAAATAAGACAGCAATTAAAACTTCTATATTTCAATAAATTAATCACAATCAGTATTTTTTACGACCAAGCCGGAAACGAATCATATGTGGTGAAGAACTTTTTTTTATAAAATATGACGTTGATACTTGTAAACTGTCTTGTATTCCAATGTCATAAGAGTTTCATTACGTGGTAGTATTTTATTGGTCTTATAAATTAATAGTGAATATAATATCTAATAACTAAGCACTAATAACAATAAAAACTTAGAACTATCAAAATAAACTATTCCCTGTCGTTCCCGGTGCAAAAGTGCCCATGACGCTCGCAGCGTTTCCGCGTTGAATTACAATGGACAGCTTATAAATTGTAAATATGTACCTAACTAGCCTCTACAACCAGGAATGTATCTAATATTTTGTGTGACTTCGTATATCGCTTAAAAGAGATTTATTTTCTTTAAATTGAAAACGCACTCAGTAGTAGGTAGATAATATACCTCAAAAATGCAACAGGCATTCCCGATATCAACAATAATAAATCTTTAAAAAATACATGAATAAGTGTTCACTAAAAGCATTACAAAAGAGCGAAGCCAATTAGAGCATTCGTTATGGTAATAGTCATTAGTTTGTAGTCTGTATTGTATTCGCCTCTTCAAAAAGTGAGTCGGGCGATATACCACACTAATTTACATACTAATATAAAATGTATTTCTGCTTTTGATGAGCCTGTTCTCTGCCTTTATATTTAATATAAGGTCAGTGTCGGGAAGACCGTCTACCCAGAAAGACCGTCTACTGAATATAACTTTTGTATTTTTATATCACTTCTTACACCTCCGAAGGTATACCAGTTTTTTATCCTTAATCCATTGGTCATATTTAATAGATATCCCTAGGACGAACACTAGTTAACAAAAAACTTAAATCGTGTTTCGAACTCGACCATCGAGTGGAACAAGGTTACGCAAAAAATTAAAATAAAATAGAAGTAGTTGGAATATTTGTGCATTATGTATGTAACGTGTTAACTTAATAATAGTTCTTCTTGTCTAGTACAACTTTACGCTCTTAAAACGCATTCAATTTATTTTTTTATGTCCTGAAATATGTAACTTCGAAATTGGGCCTAGTCGGAAAGACCGCATAATAATATAAGAGTAAAGTTAGTAAGTTAGTAAGAACGGATGAGAAACAATCCCAAGCACGATTTGTCTGCAGTTTTTGAATATACTTACCCATATATAATATTTAATTTTTAATAGCGTTGTAAGAAAATGATAACATGTAAGAAAATGATTTACAGCATTAAGAAGACATAGAAAATAGAAAAATATTCCGTAAATAAGAAAATATGTTCCTACTGAGGTGTGTAAATCAGCACAGTTCTAACTTTAGTTTACTAAAAAAAAAATCTTTATGTAGATAATGTACAAAATAAATATTTCTTTCACTTCACTTTCAAGTTCTAATCTGCTGTGACTAGATAACAAGGTCATTATAAAAGGTTTACTCCTATGCTCGATTCGCATAAGCCTTTAAGCGTAAAACAAGGTCTGGGGCCAAAACAATAGCCCTTTGTTCGTAAGATAGCCGAAGAAGCCTTAGTCTATTAGTTCGGTACATTCCCAAAGTTTACAAACTTTCTGAATAGACTTACAAGATAATGTCTGAAAATAGACTTCGGATAGACTTACGGAATGTTGGAAGCGAATGCACAATTTCTACTTTAAGTAACTGTCAGGTACACTAAACTGTATTTTACTGTTAAATATTAAGTTGCTATTTTTCATTTGTTCGAGAAGTATCATGAGATTCTAAAATATTACTGTTGCCTATGGACATCTTCTCACCTTTCCATTAGAAATGAGCTACATGAATGCGTTTGTTATCCACCAATCAGCTAATTTAAATTCTTATCGCGAGTCAATCAATGAACATGATTAGTGGATATTAATCACACATCCGTGAAACATCATTAAGTTTAATCACGAAAATATGTTTTTTTTACTCCCGTAGTGTTATTCATCATTTAGTGTCGTGCATAGATCTTTAAAACCCTACATAAAAGATGCCAGCCCCCGGCCGGCGCCCCGCGAACCCACGCATACGATATAGCTCTTAAAGCATTGTTAGGAAGCCTTTAATGGATATAGCGCGGGTGCGCGGGGCGCCAGCCGGGGGCTGCCGGCGGCGCGGGGGAGTGCGAGCGACAGGTTGAGTGCAGGAACAGAGGGGAGGCCGACGCGTCCAAATACAGGAAACAGTGCGAATTTCACGAAACTTATTCTAGAAAACTATTGAACACTAAGTGCATGGTCGTAGAAAAAGTATTGTATGCAACGGTGTTTAACTGAGTCGAAAAATACTCGTGGCGTTTTTATTAACAATTTTCGGCTTCGCCTCAAATTGTTACTCACGCCACTCGTCTTTTTTGACCTCACTTAAACGCCAGTTGCATAAAATACTATTCATGTTTACCAAGGTACTCGTACCTATGAACGCTCGACATTGATTATGCGTGTACTTAAACTCAGCATCAATCTTCGTTGATCACAATAAAACAGAATAGAATACATTTATTTTGCCAAATCAGAGTACATGCAAAAGAAGGCATGCTGACATAAAGAAAAATTAAACGCTAAAATAGTACCCCAACATTGATTAACATAAGTTTTGTATTAAAATCCTGTTAAAATCTTTCCAATAATGATATTGACTTTGGAGGAAGGAGGAAAACACATACGATACGTATGTATAAAAAACAATCGTATCATTTCTTCTTAACCATTTATGACGCACTTTTAAAAGTACCTATCTATACTTCTATAATTATAAATCCTGGAAAAGATAATCTAAAAAAGATTGTCCTCTTACCAACCACCTTATCGACGATTTCCTGGAAAACCCGGAAATTTTCCATTTTCGGAACGAAATTGGCTCAAGTGTTAACGAGATTAGACCATCGGAGGATTCCGAGGAGATGTTGAACCGTTTCGAGTTACATTAAATTCAATGGTGACAGACATTTTGTGGAATTTTCCTTTGATAATACATACTTAGAGATTAGAAACCATAAGCATTGTATAAAAAAAGCATGTATTTTTCGATTATTTACATTCTTGCATTGATACATTGAATTTAATATAAATCAGGCCTTAGATCACCAAAGTATTTTAGTATTTTCATTTTAGGTAGACTTTTTTCTTTAAATTTATGTTTAACTAATGTTCTGATGAAACCATTTAAATAAAAATAGGCTAGTTTCCTATAATTAAAATAAAATATTTTATGCAGTACACGAAATAAAGCACCATATAATTAGAATAAAAATATGGACAATAGTTGTGTTTAGACATAATTTCTATTTAATCAGTCAAAGAGAAAGATGAATTGACCGTGACGTCACTCCTCAGTATTTCATAGTATTTGCATATTAGCAAATCGTTTTGACAGTTCTTAAAAAGAAGCTGATTTGACTATTAGGAAACTAGCCTATACAATGTGTACCTATGGATTCAATAATGTATGTACTCGTAGCGCTGACGCTCCGTGGCAAACGATACGCAACTAACGCCGTGTCTTGCGTGGGCGACAGTCGCGCGATGGTCGCGCGACGGCGATGCGACGCATACGAAATCAGACCTTATCGATATGGAAGTAGACGATGCGATGAGACGCGACGGCGACGATCGCGCGACGGTCGCGCGATCGTCGCCCACGCAAGACACGGCGTGACTCTGTCGGACTAATACGGAAGAGCTATAACTACCTACGATAACTACGATACGGTGCGTCAATGATTGCACTCTGAGCTACAGGGACAGACCTACTAAATAAACAATAAACACATTCGATGTGTCCAGACTTCTTAAAAATAAAATAAAATAAATATTGGGGACACCTACACAGATCAACTTAGCCTGAAACTAAGCAAAGCTTGTACTATGGGTGCTAAGCGACGCTATACATACTTAGATAGATAAATACATGCTTATATACCTACGTAGAAAACATCCATGACTCAAGAACAAATTATATCTGTGCTCATCACACGAATAAATGCCCTTACCGGGATTCGAACCCAGGACCGCGGCTTAGCCGGCAGTGTCACTACCGACTGAGCCACACCGGTCGTCAAGGATTACCAGTAGTTTTTTATAGAAAGGAAATAGGAGGATATGTAAAATATTCCGACCTCTTTAACTGAGGGCAAACGAAGCATAGCTGTGTCACTCTTATATGAGAAAAGGTTTAGCTATGCCAAACAGAGGGCCATTAACGAAGCCTGCTTTTTTAACTGCAGAGTAGCTTAGCAAAGTTCTATCACAAGAGCAATTGAACAGACACTCGCATTATCACAACAGCTGGTGTAGGTGAATTGACAATTTCCCTGTGAAACTTACCAAGTTTTTACAAACAATGCAGCGCCTGAAATGGCACTTCAGTACGGTTGCCTGGATAGGTGCGGTACACAGTATACTTGATAAAAACAGTAGTAATAAGTAATAGAAAATAATGATAGCTACTCGCTGTGACGGCTGATAGAGAGGAATGGAGGAGGAAGATCTGCTGCGCCGACCCATAATACTGGGAAGAGGGCAAGAGCATGATGATGATGATGTCTACTCGTTACTCTCTAAAGGACCATAACTTTTGTTGTGAGTTTGTTTTCAGAGCTCATTATCGAGAGAGAAGTAGTAAAATACAGATAAGGCGCCGATTTAATATAAAAAAGTTGCGTCAACCGAAAAGTCGAGGTGGAATCATAAAAAGATACAGAGATATAGTATTTTATGCAACAGGCGTTTAACCCTTAATTTGGCAGAGACTCTGGTGACATAAATTTTCCGATTTTACTTAATATATTGAATAGCAGGTGTTTTTAAAGCGTCCGAAAAATATTAAAAAAAATCTAGATTTATTAGTTTTGGAAAAAAAATATGTCCGCCACAGCGGACTCTGCCAAATATTGGGATAAATTAATATGTCCGCTAAGGCGGACACTGCCAAACATACGGTCATTTAAAATAAACAAGTATTTCTTAACATATATTTATTTTAAAAATTAACAAATATAATAATTTTGTATGAAAATCAAACTGACACATATTTATAGTCAAATATCATTATTTTAACTTTTTTCCGACTTTTTGGCCAGGTTGCACAGGCCGTGATCACGACAAACTGATGTGACAGTGATGTCCCAGCAAAATGTCGTCGAAGATGTAAACAACACAAAACTACCCGAAATTAATTATATCAATGTTCGGGGCAGACAAAGAAATTATAAATTTTGATCTACCCGGTTTTCTTTAATGTTTATTGCCCCTCGCGCGACATGTAACATTTACAATATCCGCGCACTACGTATACCTAAAAGTGCCAAAATTTTAACTGCTTGGTCCAGCACCACACGCTGTTGGATTAAATAAAAAATCTAAGCATAAAAGCAGGCCACCAAAACAAGACAATCAAAATAATAAACAAAACAATATAATAATTTGTTACAACACGTGTCACCGCAACATTGGCATAGTCCGCCACGGCGGACAAATCGTATTTAGTATATATGTATTTGGCACTGTCCGGTGCGGCGGACAACTTGTTTAGATGATGATTATGAGTATTAGAAATTGAGAAATAAATTGAAAACATAACCACTTGCAACTATTATGTAATATATTTTATTATTTATACAACAGAAAGACCCTGTTCTTACAAAAACCAAAAGAAAAACGCATAAATATTTTGCTAATAAAAACAGTTGACTTCTGATGCGGTGCCATCTTGACGAGTAACTGTCAAACGAGTGTTGACAGTGGTCAAATAGTATTTTTATACAAAGCATGTATCATAAAAGAGTCTCTTTCCATATGTTAAATTAAATAAAATTCTACCTAAAAAGCGAAATATTTTTTTTTATCACCTGTCCGTCCCACCGGACTTTGCCAAATTAAGGGTTAAAGGAGGTCAAAAAAGACGAGTGGCGTGGGTAACAATTTGAGGCGAAGCCGAAAATTGTTATTAAGACGCTACGAGGATTTTTTTACTCAGTTAAACACCGTTGCATACAATACTTTTTCTACGACCAAACACTTAGTTTTTAATAGGTTTCTTGAATAACTTTTGTGAAATTCACACTGTTTCCTGTATTTTGACGCAAAGGTTTGCACTGTCAGCTCATCTGCCCAAAGCCTTCCCGCGCACGCGCGTTATATTTGTATTTCATTTAAAGATAAATCGACAAGACGGGTGCACTGCACGGTAGGATACACTATTGTCACAAATGCCTCCTGGCACGCTACGATTAAAAAAAACCGGCCAGTGCGAGTTGTACTCGCGGTGTAAGGGTTCCGTACACTACAAGAAGGGCTTAAGCGCCTCCTTTTTAGCAGGAACTTAAGTCATTTTTGCGAATAATCGATATTTAACAAAACGAAACAGAAATGAGTTTATATTATGTAATATTCAAATCCGCTCACACGATTTCAAGAGATTTGCTAACTCCTTGCAGCGGCAGTAAGTGAAATTCGTAATTTGATTTTTTTTCTTTTAATTCCGACTTACGCTTTAATAATATAATTAAATTTTCTTAATTTAAACTACATGTCCGTCTTTGGGTCACAGGTTTACATATGCGTGCTAAATTTCAAGTTAATCGGTTCAGTAGTTTCGGAGAAAATTGGCTGAGACAGCGGACAGACAGATGCGTCTGTCCGCTGTCTCAGCCGCAGCCGCAGCAAGTGAAAATTAAAAATCAAAGTTTCTAGAACTATATTGTGTTACACATCAAATGAAAGAGGTTTTTATAAGTATTTCAAAAATAATATTGTCTTCGGTTACCGCGATAGTTACTTTTGAAATTATATTCATTATACGCGATTTAATCCGTTTCCATTGCGCGAGTGATCCTATAAGGGTTCCGTTTTTCCTTTTTGAGGTACGGAACCCTAAGCAAGCTGTACTACTGTAAAAAAGATATACTTTGTATGTACGGCATTACGTAAGTACGGGAAAGTTGGGAGGCGTTACGGTCGCGTATTTACTCGCAGCAATACCCGGAGAGCGAAAACATCTGGATTCCGGACACACACTGCCGTCTTTTTTTACTATCTGTTTCATTTGAACAGCTAATAACGATTGTGGACCACTTTGCTGTATCAGTTTCTTTAAACTCCAGATACATTATGCTACATATACATATACATATACATGCGCGCTAGTAGCCTAGCTGTAAGTACGTGCGACTTTTGTTCCGGAGGTCGCGGGTTTGAACCCCGGCTCGCACCAATGAGTTTTTCGGAATTGATGTGCGAAATGTCATTTGATATTTGTCAGTCGCTTTCCGGTGAAGGAAAACATCGTGAGGAAACCGGACTAATTCCAATAAGGTCTAGTTTACCCTTCGGGTTGGAA
Source organism: Leguminivora glycinivorella (assembly GCF_023078275.1). Classification (NCBI taxonomy): domain Eukaryota; kingdom Metazoa; phylum Arthropoda; class Insecta; order Lepidoptera; family Tortricidae; genus Leguminivora; species Leguminivora glycinivorella. The sequence continues at coordinate 16,137,624 of NC_062982.1, forward strand.
GGACAGATGGCAGTCGTCGTAAAAACTAGTGTCTACGATAAATCTTGGGATTAGTTGTCAAAGCGGACCCCGGGCTGTCATGAGCCGTGGCAAATGCCGGGAAAGCGCGAGGAGCATGATGATGACATTATGCTAAATAATTTATTTTAATACGGGGTGTTTGGCCGATGTATCTTATATATTGTGGCAGTTTATTATATAATTATAATGTATCTTTTTGTCGACGAAAGCCGATTCCGCGTTGATATGTTTGGGGAGACTCTAAACGCTGTCGCTTTGGTCAATAACTTATACAATTATGTATACTAAGTATTAAACTATGGTTCGTTTTTAGGGTTCCGTAGTCAACTAGGAACCCTTATAGTTTCGCCATGTCTGTCTGTCTGTCCGTCCGTCCGTCCGTCCGTCCGTCCGTCCGTCCGTCCGTCCGTCCGTCCGTCCGTCCGTCCGTCCGTCCGTCCGTCCGTCCGCGGATAATCTCAGTAACCGTTAGCACTAGAAAGCTGAAATTTGGTACCAATGTGTATATCAATCACGCCAATAAAGTTCAAAAATAAAAAATGGAAAAAAATGTTTTATTAGGGTACCCCCCCTACATGTAAAGTGGGGGCTGATATTTTTTTTCATTCCAACCCCAACGTGTGGTATATTGTTGGATAGTTATTTAAAAATGAATAAGGGTTTACTAAGATTGTTTTTTGATAATATTAATATTTTCGGAAATAATCACTCCTAAAGGAAAAAAAAGTACGTCCGCCCCCCCTCTAACTTTTGAACCATATGTTTAAAAATATGAAAAAAATCACAAAAGTAGAACTTTATAAAGACTTTCTAGGAAAATTGTTTTGAACTTGATAGATTCAGTGGTTTTTGAGAAAAATACGGAAAACTACGGAACCCTACACTGAGCGTGGCCCGACACGCTCTTGGCCGGTTTATTATTATTGTCCATTTATTTTCAAACATGTGACATTTGTATAAAACATTAATTTATACACATAAATTCAAGCCTATATTCCCTAAACGGGAATCCGAAAACACAGAGCACATGAAACTACTCAAGATTCAGTGCCGCGGCAATAATTAATGACAATTATTAATACTTAATTACATATTATAATGTAAGTTATCGATGAACTAAACATCGGAAGGAAGTCACTAGTGTCACTTTGTTCGTGCCAGAAAAATATCTAGGTACAGTCAAGTGTAAAAGTATGTATCGAGAAAATCGCCTCATAAATATGATACTACGCTCTTATTGCACCGGACTAAGATGCTATGGGACTTATTTTTGAGTAAGCCCATATTTTTACACTTGACTGTATAACGATTACTCAGTGAGCCCCTTAAGAACTAGCGTGCGCCCGCGCACTAATGGAAATACACGGCCCTATTCAGGTGTGACAGCGCACGTTTCCTGATAAGCAGTACATTCGGAGCCCAACTAAAATTCCTTGCTTATAAGCCGATATTTTACATTAACGGCTAAACGAGACACGCTCTAGCAAATATTTAGGTCAATACACTGAGACAATTAAATAAGAATTTATTTTCAAGCAATAAACTAATTTTAATAATCGCACCTTTTTATAATAGTTTTAATTACCTACTCCGTAAAAAAACATAATTATTTTAAAGAGCCCATGGGCTTCATAAAGTTTAGCATTTATTAGATCTGTGAGCTGTAGTCCTCGTGGGTATAATTTTAACTCGATAAAAGATTCGCCGTTTGATAAAATATATAATTAATTTTTACCGTATTTTTTTTCAAATTAACCAAATTTTAAAAATAATTTGACATGTAGAGGAAAACATCCGAACATACGAAATTATTTTTGCCAATAGCTGATACGAAGACCTTCACTCACGCTCGTACTCTTAATTGTGTTATTAAGTTGTTAAAGAATATATAAATATTTCACAGAACATTACATTGATGTATTAAGACACGACGCTTGAGTTACAACTTGAGATTTGCAAAATAAACCATATCAATCCTTATACTATGTAAGAACTTTATTTTGAGGACAAAAAGCTTTAAATGTCTTGTTTCATTGATTTCAGAGATATGAATAATTTTGTGGAGATACGATTAACACGACTTGACTGGTGACATTGGTTTCGTTGTCATCAAAGGATAAATGTCCGCAGTCACTTGTATAAGGTGACAACATTATTCTGGGCGCTCTTTAAAAATAAAGATGAAAGATATGGTCAACTATTCATAGATTCCTACTGACGATGATAAGTTAAGTTCCTACTGATAAGTTCATTGTCATCCAGGATTTAGTAAAATAACAATTTATTTTTAGTCTCTTAACTATTTTTCGGCTCTGTTATTATTTGATTAGTGTGAAATATATTCACATTTTTAATTTCTAATTTTTGCAAGTAACTAGCTAATGTCGTCCCGCTACGTTAGCATTTCGTAATAAATATATTTTATATTATGAATACAAATGTTATCCGGGAAGCCGATTTTAATTTTAAAATGTTATACTATTATTTTGTAATGATACGACCTTCTCACGGAGCGTAATGCATTTCACATTCAACAATAAACATAACTAAAAATGCATTAAGTAACATTTTATCATGCTAATTCGATGAAACACTGATCTCATAATGACATTTTACGGATACATTTCAAGTATCGTGCATTTTGCTCATGCTTACCCGTAGCTGTATTAGCGTGAGCGAGACATACGACGACTAAATGTCCTTATAAATATGACATCGTTCTAATGCCAATGCATGTTAACATTTCTCCGAGACTCGTAGACTTGCGCACGGGCCAAAACAGATTGTATACAATTCTTAAAAAAAGTATAATTCAGAATCTACCTTCTGGTAACAATGCAAAGCATATTTCAGGTAAACTGTTTTCTGCACGGTGTAGCGGGATCATCCTTTAATTGAATGCAGTTTAAGAGTAATTCGTGCAGAGAAGCCATTAAGCTCGTGCGCAAAGAGGGTCAACTGAGAGATTAAAATGTGAGTGAGATTGCAGTAAGCGCCTTGTATAGGTAAATTGTTTGTCAGGTTACGTGTGACTACACAGTTATTGTGCTTTGTAATAATATTTATATGATAGTATAAATTAAAGGATGATCATACCTACCGTAGAAAACCTTGAGTGTAAATTTCACTTGCATCAGAATACAATTAGATAATATATATTTTGTTTATTCAACAGCAATAAACTTACCATATGAATTGTCCCTGAAAATTTTTGGGGTAAACATCATTTAAAACTACCCACTTCACATCTTACTTTCTATCTAATTTCTAAAATTATATTGTAAACAAATTTTGCAATAATTACACAGGAAAGACTCTAAATCACATTCACTTACAAATACTTGACTAAAAATATACCTGTTTCCAGCTATTCAAATTAAGATCATCTTACCTGAAACAAAAGCATAAAATATTAACATTTAAAGTGCCACTAAGAGCGATGGTTTCAAACGACTCACGTTATACCTGTGAATGGGTAACGTTTGATAGATAGCTTTATACCATTAAGTCTCTGGTAGCTACTAGTTCTAGCGGTGTGCCACGTCAAATTCAACTTTGCTGGATAGGTGTAAGATTGGGTTTGTATTACGCGATTTAAAGTTACCGCATTGGTGAAGTTATAGAATCACAGAACAGGCAAAAGTACGTACTGGATTCGTAGAGGTCCACTTTTTAGTGTAGCACAATCTTAATACATCGCACTAAGTAAATATTATTATTTGGAAAGTTATTTTTACGAGACCGTTAAAGAATATATATTTATCTATTTTACAAAATAAATATGAGCTACCTACTTTTTTGTGTGATTCAGATAGTATTTCAATAATGTGTTAACTTGGAGCTGACTATTTGCTAGAAAGGTAGCAAAAGGAGGAAATGAAAAACTACAAAGATTAAATATATGTATAGAGAAAAAAACGGCACAAAAAAGCATTTAAGTAATATTTTACGTAGGTACCTACATGAGAACAAATAGGTACTTCACCAAAGGTATGAGCCACAAAAATATTTTTTCCCCTCACTAGCTCGGAAACACGTGATTTGTCCTTTAATACCAGCGGGTAAAAACGCATTTTATCCACTAGTGGGTAAAGTAATTTGACCTTGAATAAAGTCAAATTAACTGCTTTATAACTGATAAAAGTAGGTGAATCTAGTAATAAAGATGATTTACCACCTGTGGAACTACTGGAAGGAGTGATAAACGCATTTTTTGCGTTGTAGTTTCCACGCTATAGTGAGGGGAAAAGTTTTGTGTTACACTCGGGTGCAAATGTATTTTACTACTCGTGTGTTAAAAAACTCGCAAGTTCAGGATTCTATTCTCGAACCACTTGCTTCGCTCGTGGTTCAACTATAGAATCCTTTCACTTGCTCGTTTTTCAATTCCACACTCGGCGTTAAAATGTGGTTCAACTATAGAATCCTTTCACTTGCTCGTTTTTCAATTCCACACTCGGCGTTAAAATACAACTTTGCCCCCTTGCTAGGTTACAGTCATGTGCAATAACATGACTGATTGATACTACTCACAGCGTTAACCGCAAAAATAATATGTGAGTGTGTTTAGTAAAACATCCCACTTTGTCGGTTACCATTAAGGCTAGATTTACTTGTATCTTTATATTAATAAACTGACAAAGCGGCTTTATAGCAATCGACAAAGTGGGACGTTTTCCCGTGCACACTCACATATATAACTTTACATTTTATTTGTATAGGATGTCACTTATTGCAGAAATGAATGAATTACGTAATATTACAGGCGACTTTAATACAAAATTTTTATGAAAAATGTCAAGACCGAAATCAATGTAATTACGCTTTGCCGTATTAACTCGTACCAAAGAGGATCGAGTATTATAGAGAGTTACTGTCGAAGTAAAATGTGTAATCACAGTGCATCGACTGCCATCTCTTGACACATGCTTAAAACTTTTGAACCTCAGTTTTGACAATTTTTCCCCGTATAGCTTAGTATGTGTTAAAATGTCAAATATTAATATTAGCGCCATCTAGCTGAGCGTACCCCAAAGCTGTAACGCCATCTAGGCCACCGTACCTTTTTCTGTATGGTACTGAGGTACGTTTTTTTCTTAGACTTTATCTGTCTATACGGAGTTATATAATATGTCTTTGCTCGTACGTTTCATTTCAAAAGACTCCGTAAAGCTGTGTAAGTTCATATGTGGGCTAACCTCTCTCCTATCGTATGTTCGCACCATTATAAAGTGTATTGAGTTGAAACTAATCGGAAACAGCTCGTAATCAAGCCATTACAGTTAAACAGTTATAGGGTGAGAAATCCTATAATTACTTCTGAGAATCGACGATCGGTCTGGCTCAGTCCGTAGTGACCCTGCCTGCTAAGCCGCGGTCATGGGTTCGAATCCCGGTAAGGGCATTTATTTGTGTGATGAGCACAGATTATTATTTGTTCCTGAGTCATGGACGTTTTCTATTTATATAAGTACTATCTTTTGCCCGCGCCTCGCACGCGTTAGAAAGAGATAAATATTAGCCTATGACACTCCATCCCTTCAACTATCTCCACTTAAAAAATCACGTCAATTCGTCGCTCCGTTTTGCCGTGAAAGACGGACAAACAAACAGACACACACACTTTCCCATTTATAATATTAGTATAATAGTATGTATTTATCTATATAAGTATGTATATCGTCGCCTAGCACCCATATTACAAGCTTTGCTTAGTTTGGGGCCAGGTTGATTTGTGTAAGGTGTCCCACAATATTATAATCACTTTAAGAGTAGTAATTTAATTCGAATTTGTTTAGGTAGGGTCAACCGAGTTATTTGCGTCTGTTGGGTTAAATGCGTCTTTTGAAGTTATCTAAACGGAACATTTTAGAACTATTGCAACACTCTACGTTCGATGTATGGTCACCAAACTTTAAATGTGTACGCAATCATGGTTCTAGTACCTACTTAGGTACCTTTAGGAGGCATAATTTGAATGGCGGATCAATTTAGCTAAATTAGAGGTAATAAAATTTGAAATCAATCGCTTCCACATCTGCAGAACATTAACAAACTGTAAAATCCGAATTTAACTCATAATAAACGCTCGAGGTACCAGGAAAACATAAATCATTGCAAATCAAAACAAGTTAGGTACCTAAATGTTTGAGCTTTCTCACTACGAGATTCCTAGCACGTCAGTCTACTTAGCCAGATAAGATAAACGAAGTTCTTTTACTATCTCTTATAAAGTTAAAGTACCTACTAGAAAAAAGTAACAGCTCCTTACAAGCACTTAGAGTGCTTAGTCGTATCAAAGTGGGTACTTAGGTACCTATTTAGTGGATAGAGGTACCTATTAGTGAGATTGGGTTTGGTTTTTGAACAAAGGGTTATCTTTGAACAGTGGCTTTATTCGGTTAATTTTATTTTCTTTTCGTGTGCTATGTGTTTTTTTTATATAAAGTATTTATTGAATGTTTTCCTACATGGTGTCATTTTAATAACCGATAATAATATATTTTTAAATAACAATGTACATAATATAAAGTCAAAAATAAACTTAACTAGTCTCTGAGGAACTGATTTATTTAGTTCAACATAAGGTACAGCGGGGCAAATCTCGACTGGGAGGCAAATGTAACTGGTCCATTTTTTACATGTTTTAGTGTCCACCGGTTATATATGGTAGGCGTGTTCAGGGCGGGGAAATATGTAGAACTCAACATCATAGTGTTATAATGGAAAAAAATGGATTAGTTACAATTGTCCCCCAGTCGAGATTTGCCCCGCTGTATTCTGATTCTTTTCTGTCAACTCTGTCTGAACCAACGGCCCCTTAAGACCCAAAATATAAACACATGTCTAGATACGTACTTAATTCAAACGTCTACGCACATATATGTTTTAAAGCTCCAAATTGTACCAGTAGGTACGTAACCTACCGATAAGTGTAGTCTAATTCAATCTTAACCAATCTCGATGCGTCGTTCGTTATTAACCACATTAAGAAAAACACTCTCTCGCCTTCAGTCTTTTAAAAGTCCATTATAATTTGTATATCATTATGCCATGAATATTGATCGATAGTGTGTTAGAAATTATTTTATTACTGATACCCATCGGCCACGAATACGTAGGCGCAGTGTGGGAAGACTATTTATTATACTTATTACATTCTACTTAAGCATTTGTGTACAATAAAATACTCATCTTCATAGGAGATTGGATCTTAAAACTATGAGAGTTAAACAACAAAGTCCTACAGTTGTAAAATTCAGTTTAAATGTGAAATTGATGACAAGAGTGTTTATCAAAATTGTTCGATTTGTAGATTTAGATGTTTAGTAATAATTTTATCGTAATTGGTCAACAAATCAATTGCTTTGAGTGGGCGTAATCTTAGAGTCATAATGTCGATGAAATAACATAAAACTGTCGTTGCATTGGTTTTGTTATTTTGATAAACTCTTATTATTTTCAATTCAATAACTTCACAGCGGTGTTATAAAAATACCTAAGCACTAATAAACTTTTGAAAGACAAAAAAGTATAAAACAAATATGCAAATATTTCCCATTAAGCCCTTTAATAGAGATACTCAACTGATCATTAAAATCGAATAATCGATTTGAAAATCACAGCTACCCTATTAACCTTATTTGGAAAAGTCGTGAGCGGCTAAGATTGTGATCAATCGAAAGAACTTTCACTGATATTATACAGTAGTATAAAATGTAAGCTTACCTATTAGAATAACATTTTAAGAGATTCATAAAAAAACTTGTTAGATCACGACAAATAAATATCTTCATAAGGTACAGCGGGGCAAATCTCAACCGGGGGGCAATTGTAACTAATCCATTTTTAACCCCCGACGCAAAAACGACGGGATGTTATAAGTTTGACTGTCTGTCTGTCTGTTTGACTGTCTGTGTGTGTGTCTGTCTGTGGCATCGTAGCTCCCGAACGGATGAACCGATTTAGATTTAGTTTTTTTTGTCTGAAAGCTGAGTTAGTCGGGAGTGTTCTTAGCCATGTTTCATGAAAATCGGTCTACTATGTCGCAGTCGGGGGTTTTTTCAAAATTTTTATTTTGTGGTTAGGTTATAAAACTGCTTAATGAAGTCTATTAGTAAAATAAAGACACACGTTAATGACTACAAGAGACGTACAGTCAACCAATTAGAATCCTAGGCCACTCTAGAACCCTGTCGTATTGACATTGTGCGTTAATTGTTATAGAAGTCCATTTGACTTTTACTGTGAAAAGGTTCTACAATGGCCCATGGATTCAGATTGGTTGACTGTACAATTAATGACGCGAACCTACCTACTAAACTGATAAGTACCCACTATCTCTCTAATGTGATTGCGTTGTATTTCGTCACTTCTTTTAAAAAAACTTGTATCTTCGTCTGTCAATGAAAAGAAAATTGTAGTAAGTATGTATGGAATGCATATAGACTTACTGCGTTTTAACTTTGAGGAACAGCGTGAGATACGAGATTTTTTAAAAGTAGTGACCATTTGTTACTTGTTGAGTATCTAATTTCACTAAGCATTTAAAACACAACATCTTGTAATTACCCATTGTTTCTTGCTTGCCCATTGCTAAGCCTTATAACTTTTTAAAAGAGTTTTGTGGTACAAGATAATTATTACCGGACAAAGCTCAGTCGGTGCGCGCTCAAGTGTCACTAAACTTAATTTATTTTTAAATCAGGTGGAGTGAAACCTTTTTACTCCGTGGTTCATGCTAGTGAAGAGAAAACCACCCAACCACCCAAAGAGTTTAACTAGCCAATACAATCTTGTAAGTCATTAAATCAGATTCATTATTTTCAAGCGCTGATCCATCTTCGTGCCCGGGCGAGGGGGGGGGGGGGGTCACGTAAAGGACCATTATAACCTACTAGCTTTTACCCGCGGCTTCGCACGCATTAGAAAGAGACAAAAAGTAGCCTGTCCTCTGCCTGTCTGTCTGACAAATAGTAGTGTCCATCCCTTCAACTATCTCCACTTAAAAAATCACGTCAATTTGTCGCTCCGTTTTGCCGTGAAAGACGGACAAACAAACAGATACACACACTTTCCCATTTATAACATTAGTATGGATAATATTGATGTGCATGTTGCGGAATTTTTAAAAAAAAAAATCTTACATTTCTTGAAAAATTCACGAACCTTACACGAAAAATAAAGAAAATTTAAATTTATGAATTGGAAAGTTTCCATCCATACAATTGTTCGTACAAAGTATGGACAGTTTCCGAAGTTCTCCTATGTGAAAATTTCATAATTTTGAAAACTTTCCGTCGGCACATCAGTAACCTATATAGAGATTACGGTTTGAAGATAATTATATGTGATAGGTACTTGAAACTAAAAATTAATAGGTACAGTCAGCAGACATACTCGTAGTTGACTTCCCCTATCCCTTCAAATAATTTATGTAGGGTAGAGGGGTCAGTTACTTCTGTATCCGACAGTAAAACCATGAAACTACATATATCAGAGAAAGTATCTCGTGCTCGGAACAATACCTATTCTATCAACCTGTTCACACATTCATCAATAATTGACCTATTAATAATATAATAGTTTACCAAAGCACGAATCATTAGGGATCCATATTCCACAACTGTGACCCGGAGGGTCCTATACAAATCATGCTATAAGCCGTGGTTGAAATATTGAATTAATAAGGAAACTATAGGAAGTGATGTAAAATTACGGGTTGGGTAACGTGACTTGATTAAATAATAATGTGACCTACATTGGAATGTTGAACTTATGCTCCAAACATGATATTATTCCTACCAAAGACATAATATACATTCGGATAGACAGATAAAGTCTGAGAAAAAACCGGCCAAGAGCGTGTCGGGCCACGCTCAGTGTAGGGTTCCGTAGTTTTCCGTATTTTTCTCAAAAACTACTGAACTTATCAAGTTCAAAACAATTTTCCTAGAAAGTCTTTATAAAGTTCTACTTTTGTGATTTTTTTCATATTTTTTAAACATGTGGTTCGAAAGTTAGAGGGGGGAGGGGACGCACTGTTTTTTCCATTAGGAGCGATTATTTCCGAAAATATTAATATTATCAAAAATCGATCTTAGAAAACCCTTATTCATTTTTAAATACCTATCCAACAATATATCACATGATGGGGTTGGAATGAAAAAAATATCGACCCCCTCTTTACATGTAGGGGGGGTACCCCAATAAAAAATTTTTATCCATTTTTTATTTTTGCACTTTGTTGGCGTGACAGATATACATATTGGTACTAAATTTCAGCTTTCTAGTGCTAACGGTTACTGAGATTATCCGCGGACGGACGGACGGACGGACGGACGGACAGACAGACATGGCGAAACTATAAGGGTTCCTAGTTGACTACGGAACCCTAAAAACGAGGTATGTATAAGGAAAAGAATTGAAAGATTTTTAATACTATCACAGAGTAACTCGAAAAATCAAGAAACTTGTATTTTTCACCCCCGACGCAAAGACGACGGGGTATTATAAGTTTGACGTGTCTATCTGTCTGTCTGTTTTTCTGTCTATCTGTCTGTCTGTGGCATCGTAGCTACCGAACGGTTGAACCGATTTAAATTCAGTTTTTTTTTTGTTTGAAAGCTGATTGAGTCGGGAGTGTTCTTAGCCATGTAAAAAATAAATAAATAAATAAAATGTTTTTTGAATATCGGTCCACTATGTCGGGGTTTTTTTCAAAATTTTAATTTTGTGGTTAGGTTATATTGTTTCAATTAGAAATTCGAGAGGTAGGTCAAAATATTTAAATTGAATTCATATAGGTAACGCTACTACGTCTACGGCTACTCTTATGAAACTTAAAGCAATGTGCACGTTACACATGTCTATATTGTCTCTGAATATAATCGAGATATAACATCTGTCCATCTGTAACATCATCTTGTACGAGTATCCCATGTATTCACAATTCAACAAGCTGTCAACCCCTAAAGCCTTCTAAAAGCCTGCCAGTCTGTGTGGCCATTATGTTTTCTCTAATATTATAATCCTTCGCACAGAGGGCCACAATATACCATCACTCACGTTAGGCATAATGGAGAATTTCATTTTCACTAAGCCCAGGTATACGTCAAGTCTTGATGGACGGGCGAGCTACGTTAAAATAGCACAATAGTCTGTGTAATAGACTAGACAATTAATAGACTGTCGTTATTGCTAAAGTCAGACGTAACCTGCACTCACGAGGCAATCAGCCACAGCGTATTTCGTGGTATTGCCATACATTGTCAGTACAGTCAGTGATTTACTTGAAACAGATAAAACAAATACATTCGTATCTGATTAAATGTGATAAATAAAATTTGGATGAAAAATATTAACAACATTATGAGCTCACCTATGAGATGAGTATAATTGTGTCGCTGAACTTCAAACTCTGGTAAATCCATTCTACTATAAGGTTGATTATTTTTCAGATTATATATATTTTTATACATAATCAACCTTAAAGCAGAATGGATTTGCCGGGGTTTGAAGTTAAGCGACACAATTGTCCGCAGCAGCTGTCCATTTGCATATGGGTGTTGTAACATGTTTAGCTTAGTCCACTATCATAATTATGTTTATCATAGAAATTTATCATATTTCTGTGATAAACGTATGATAGTGGACTATCGGCCTTACCACATATACATCACACATAATTATACATGATTCTCAAATATCATCAAGTATCCAAGCAGTTAGCACCTACTGATATAGTGTTCATGCAGATAAACACTCATGCCTTGGATCTAACCAAACTTATAACTACTTCCACTACCAAAGACTTGGCGTGATATTGACAGTCTGCATAGTTAACCTGTCTCTAGTATGTTACAGCGTTGCCGGCCTTTATCGTTGCATATTTTACATAGCTTCAGAGGAATGACATACACAAAATGTTGACAAAGATTGAGGAAGATACCTCGCTGAAGTATGTTGTACAAAATTGGGTTGTAGGTAAGCACAAATGGGCATTTTCGCGAAAGGAATCACAAAAAAAAAAATATTTTAAGGTAGGTAAATTGTATGTTTTTCCTACTCAGAGCACCGAGCTCTTCCGATCTAGGATAAAAAACGAGAGACAAAAAATGGTAGTAATTTTTTTTCTATTACATATTAAATTTTGCATACTTTCCACTTTGTACCCGCTGTACAATGTATTTGAAAAATAGTGACGTAGTGGAAAAAATATTTGGGACTTTTTTTCCGCCTATAGTAGGATAGAAAGGGGTCGTGATTCTGTACCTATTTTGGAAAAAAAAGTTTTTGAATCTTTTTTCGCGAAAATGCTTATTTATAGAAGTCTATAGAATCATGTTAAAGGCAGATAATGGTTTGAACTAGTTGAAAATCACGGTAGATAAAGATAATTTTTTTCACAGTCATCATAAATCAGAGAGGAAATTTCAAAAAAATAACTGATTATTAATTAAAATTTTATTCAATTAGATATAAAACCATTTTATAGTCATTGAGTAATTATTACTTCGTATAGAGGAGCTATAGCAAACAACGAACGTGTTACAGCCTGTAAGCTGAAGGCGGGGCGAGGGGGCGGGGTGTGAACCAATGGCCTGCTTCCGTAACGTCGCAAGCGCTACGATTTTACTCGGCGCTTACGACCTTTCGGTCGCGATGATGAGCCCTGCATAGAGTGCATAGATTAGAAGTCGTAGTATAGAAGTGACATGGGTTTACATGGGCATTTTTTAATTTATGACTTTCAATTAGCGTGAGTTGTTAACAAAAAACATAAATCGCTGTTAGTTTTGTAATGATAATCAAGCTTGAAATCTGTATTTAAAACTAAACTTTTTTCACGTTCTGAATTTAGATTATAGCTTAGTATAATTCACAATGTTTTTATTGAAATTCCATGCTTAATTATCGTTGCAAAACCGACAGCGATTTAACTTTTTTTTAACAACTCTGTGAGTTCCAATTTTTTCAAATGCCCACATTTTTTAAAGCTGTATACGGACTGAGCGTACATGTGTAGGTACACGTAGCCGCAACTGGATATTAATTATTTATGTGACATTTGCATAATGGTAGGCATTAAAAGATGAGTGTTGTTTTTGTTGTGTTAATAAGATAACATGAGTGTTTTAATGCCTAATTATACACATATAACTTTATCTACATCCATGTATGTATGGGCGCGGGTTTATCGTCCCATAGAAAATTTGAATTTCGCGCGTTTTTATACTCTCATAATTTGCTTGACCGTCTACCTACCCAAATTCATTCAGGCAGGTTAGGTACTGCACTTACATTTACATACTCACATGAAATTCGACACGCGTATTGAGAATCTGTTATAGACCGACATGTCGGAAAACTGTGCAATTCTGACAATAATAATTAAATAACCTTTTTTGCGTCGATAAATATATATAATTTAATGTATGATAGGAAACTTGAACTAACTTGCGATATTGTCACGTCTGCTTTTGTTGCATTTTTTACTCTTTGGTTTCAACGAAACATGGCCGCCGCAACATGGCGCTTCGGCATGAGTTTATATTGATACATTTTTTAAAAAGTAAGCGTGTTTAAACAAAAATTCAGTAAACCTACGTATGAAAAGTCACTCCTTAGCTTTTGTTAGATTTTCCTGAGTAGTTTGTGCAGTACCTCACTACACATGACGGCATTATTTAGACGAAATATTTTTCATTGCGATACGTCAATCTACCACAGCCGTTCGGCACAGACTAAGCGCGTTTGTGCTGATCAGCTCTAAGTGTTGTTACACAAAATCAAGTTGAGGTGCCCTCTCTAGTTAACATAATTACTCAAAGTTTATAGTCTGGTCGCCAGTATTATTAGGCTCAGGTTTATGATTATTTTAATATTCCGGGTTTCGTTACTATGTTATTACGCTCTAATATTGCATTCCGATAAATTTACTTGCAATTAGTGGTTAACTTTGTATAAATAGTTGTCTCTAAATTATACTGAATATTACGTACTAAAACATTTTAGATATTACCATATTTGCCACAAATTACGAGATATCTCGTTAGTATCGACATGTATCGGATGTGAAGCCAATAAAATGATGTAATAAGGTAGCTCGTGAAACCGAATATCTTCCTTGATCGCGAATACCTGATCGCCTTGCGACTTCCTTCCTAAAGGGTGCTTAGCGAGGAATCTACATAGTTAATAATTTTAGTCGATAATCCGTTATACAGAGTGCTTAAAGCATCTTAGAAAGTGTCAATATTTTAATTTCGTCGAAAACTAAACGGTAGTGTAAATCAGTGATCAGTGATCATTAGTAACACCATCTACAGTAAAAAGATTAAACAGCTTATAAGCTCTACGTATACGCTATATGGCACAATAATAAATAATGAGAAATATGAGAGATATTGTCTCCGGTTACCGCAAATACATATAAATATGAAAGATTTTTCGATAATTTTAGAACTAAACGGGACTTAATCGCGTATAAACACTTATAAATGCCAAAATAAATGCCAAATAATGGCCAAATATAAATGTAGCTGTTTACGCGATTAAGTCCCGTTTAGTTCTAAAATTATGAGTGCAAATCGTGTTAGTTTAAATTAATATAATTATATTTCGATAAGTTCCAATTTCTTGCAGTTATAAATGCCCCTTGGAGTACCTTACGTAAAATATATTGTAAAAATGTTACGCTGTAGAAGAATAAAGACCGATATACCTATAATATACGAGAAAGATAATTTATTAAGAATGAATGAGGAAGGAAGTAAGGGGAGAGGAAAACCGCTGAAAAAGTGGATGGAGATGATATGAAACGAAAGCAAGTTAATGATAAGATGGCAGGCGATAGAGATGTATGGCAAAGAAGACATGAGCTGCGCCAACCCAATGATGAATGATGATATCCTACATCGGCCCCATGTCCTTAATGAGGGATAACAGGCCATGTAGCCGAATGGCACAAACGCTCACAAAACACTCACGAAACGAAACGCTCGTAGATATCTATCTCTATCGCTCTTGCGTATTGGCGCGACAGTCAGACTACCTTTCGCGGCGTTTCGTTTTCGTTTCGCGTCGCAGAAATGCCATTCGGCTACGGCACCACATAATCGTCATCATCCTTTAATTCATGTATTTTCCGAATTATGTCATATGAAAGTTGGCTACACAACAACGGACTTTCTGAGTTCTGACATACAAAGAACCTGCCACATTTGTTCAATAAAAAAATCATGCGTGACAGTTTTTCTATGAAATACATTTGAATGGACTTATTTAACAGTTTGCAACCAATTAGAACTCTGCTCACGCAAATTTCAAGACGCATGACCGCAGGGTGAGTCAAAACGATTTGCATGATGCAATTGTTGTTTGACATCATTGTTTGCTAGCCTTACTCAAATGGTGGGAATGAACTTCAGTAATAAAGACCTTTTAAGATTGTGAAACCAATGTTTAATCCTATTTAGCATTCGTTACTTTCTCGACACAAAATTCTTATGCCTTAATTACTAGTAAGTAGTATTTAATGTATTTTAACATTGTACTTAGTCTAGGTACTTACTTACTTACTTACTTCACTGGCTCAGCAACCCAGAAATCATCTCGGCCTCCGACACAAGACATCGCCACTCTGCCCTATCCTGCGCTACTTCACGCCAGTTGGGTACACCGAGTGCGGACAGGTCTTTCGGGGCTTCCTCGCACCAGCGATATCTGGGACGCCCACAGTACAGTATAGGTACAGTCATCCAATTTGAATCCTAGGCCAGTGTAGAACCTTATCATAGTAAACATCGAAGTGACTTCTATGGCAAATAAAGCACGATGTCAAAATTACAGGGTTCCAAAGTCATATGTGATTAAATTGGCTGAGCGTACCTTGGCACACAACGATGCAACACACAGCCGAAAAAATATTATGTTGATGATCAGTTTGTCTACATAATTGCAAAAAATAAACACTTTCATCCAATTAAGTTGTTGGGGTTACAGCGAAGAAATGTATTTTGCATCCAATATTTAACGATATTATACTCGTTGGTAAGATAACTTAGATATCTTGAACATCTGCAATCTGAAAAATATAGCAACTCTAAATAAAAGTTATAAAAGAGCAGGTAACCATTAAAGGAAAATCCTTTAAAGGAAAATTAATACGGGAAAAGAAAAAAATCTTAGAAACTAAAGATCGAAGAAAAAGTAATGGAACACTACTCTATTATTTTTTCAATCTATTACTTTTGTTGTATCTAAGTTACAAAGTTTTTAATAAAAACAAATCATAAAAACGTCACTACACAAAAAATATTTCAATAAATCAAAGACCATACCAATTTTTGTACAAAAATGTACAAAGCAACACATGTCGGTATGTTAATTAAAAGCATATGCACTTTCCCGTGGCGATTTGATTGAGCAATGAGCAGATGTGTACTTTACATGTAAAGGTTGCTACAGAATTATTTAGAGAAAAGCAACAGCTGTGACATACTGCGGCAATACATTTGAGTTGCAATTGGGCTTGTAAATTGAGTACTGTATTAAATAAAGTAGTTATAAAATTGTCTCGCCCTTTACGGAGCAATATTGGTTAGGAAAAGGCATGCGTGGAGAAAGAAACAGACACATAGAGGCACTTTTTTCCACTTTAATGAAATGTATTCTGAATGAATTCTGAAATGTTAGTATTATAACAAAATCTGTTGACCCTGGCCGTGTCATAGAATACACGCAGAGGCAGCATCCACCGGAGTGTGAGGACTATGTGAGAGTTAATGGATTCTAGAATTAATTGGGCTATTGGACGATGAACTAAATGTTGGGGTATGGGATGAACAGCGCTGCGTTATTTATGAATTTTATTTAAGTTCTTGTTTAAGTCATTCGAGAACGCCTGCGCCGTGCCGTGCAGAAAACAAAGAACAATAGAAAGAACTAAACATCTAGTCTAGTGTTCATAAATAAATTTAACTCAGTTTAATTATAAAACGTAGGACAGAAACACCTCGTAAGTCTTACTTCCCTAGGTACTGGTTTCAATAATTTCAATGTTCGTTTCCATTTTAAACGGCGATGACGTAATCTTTGTATCGATTAAGCCAACACCTTTCGATTCAAGTTTACCATTTTTTCGAGTCATTATTTATTTAGGCCCATCTGCATCGCATTTTATCATCGACGACTTGAAATACTTACAGAATCAATAACTGTATTGGCGTCGAACTCAAGTCTGATTTCCATAAATAAAAACTTTGTGAATTCTGCAATATATCGGAGGGTTTTTTTTAAACTTGCAAATAATATAATATTTAACAATCCTAATAAAATCAAAATACAACTATCGGACATGAATTTTAAGTATGAAGCTGTCTATACTTTTCTAAAACCTATTCTTATTTTTAGTCAAACTTTTGCACATACATATTTAAGTTTTATATTTATCACGCATAAATATTTCGATACGGATTCTGAAAAACAAAGCTTATTTTATACTTAAAATAGATGTATGTATTTTATGAGTCCAGTAAGTATACATCACTGTTGTTTTTATTTCAATGAATATATTTTCAGTACAAATAAATAAATAAATAAATTTTGGGGGACACCTTACACATACTGCCGTCCTAAGGTAAAAGGCAGCTATTCGACATTTTGCCGAAATTGACTTATTGTAA
Organism: Leguminivora glycinivorella; assembly: GCF_023078275.1. NCBI lineage: Eukaryota > Metazoa > Arthropoda > Insecta > Lepidoptera > Tortricidae > Leguminivora > Leguminivora glycinivorella. Next base: position 16,155,332 of record NC_062982.1, read on the forward strand.
TATTCGTAATGTACAGGTTAAGCTGCATCGACCACTTTTTTCCGTTTTTCGATATGTTGCCTAGTTTCCGAGAAAATTTCTCTAAAAAGGCAGTATTTGCACTAATTTTCCAAGATTTCCTAGCCAAAAAAGCAGCTATTTAACAAAACTAAGCTAAATCAACGTATATGCAGATATACGTTTTTTTACGCTCTGGTTAGGTTGACATGTTATCCAGTATTACTAGCCTAAAAGTACGTAAAAGTGAAAAACTAGGCTAAAAATACGTACAAGACGTTATACGTAGTTTTAGCGTAGGATTTTGATCAATTTTTTAAACTGATACTAGTCTAAAAAAGCGTATATAAATTTTTTCTGTAAAAAATGTCAAATACGTCATTTAAGCCTAGTATCGCTCGATTGTTTTACAACACAATATTAGTCTATAAAAACGAATAAGTGTTATACGTTCTTCTTATTTTGTATGGGTGTCATATTAAACGTAAAAAAACTTTTAAAATGGGTGAAAGTGCTGCAAACTAGCCTATAAAACAGTATATGCTCCAACCTTTGTCAATCCACCCGCCAGCCGAAAGATACTTTATGCTATGGAAAAGCCATCAGTGACGAGCTGCGAGCACCGGCGCAGCTTGTGGCTGACAGTACAAGAGCGCAGCTGGCTTTTTTCGCGCGAAATATTGATCGAAACCAAATGAAGTTAGGAAAAATACTGAATGATTGCATTTTTGATACGTTTTAACAATAATAACTATTGTTTACATTTCCTACATCATTTCTATTGTCATTTTTATTCAAGATACAAACATTTAACTCGATTTTCAGATATTATTGCTCGAAAGCAAATACGTCTTTTTAGCGTAGTTTGCGGTGGGAAAGTTGTTCGTATGTAGTTTTTTTTGCAGCAAACACTATATGAGGTATATTAATATTCCACGGTTTAAGTATTTAACGTTATCCTTTTTGGTTTAATTTACAGTAAAACAAGTAAATAATTTGCAATTAATGAATGAGAACGTTAGAGATGAATGTTGATATAGAGAGGGAGGGGTAAATCCAAACAACGATGAATGGATTATGTGAAATAGGATATTAGAGAGAAAGATATAAGTGTTGAGATGACGAAAGAGGAGAATGAAAGAGGAAGACCTGTTCTACCTACCCCACATAAAATGAGATAAGGGTATGAGGAATAAGAAGGAGAAGTATTGGCAGTAGTCTACATTTTCAACTATGTTTTATTTTACAAACATGGAATATTAATATGAATATAATAGGAAATTGAATATGAAAATAACCATATTTTTGATAACCAGTATCAAAAAGCATAGGCATGTTCGTGTGAAAGTTAGGCCTATATAATAAACTTACGGGGTCATCTGCCACTGTTTCCAGAAAATCCATTAAATGACTATTTTGTTGTAGTCGAATTCAATTTATAACTAATTATTTTGAGTGACTTTGATTTTGATACTCTCTATAAACTTTTGGATCGCAATTTTTGTATTGTAACATTGTTGAAGATTTTTATGGTTACTAATCCAGTCATTTCTGAATTGCTCGATGTTATCTGTTTCTTAGCTTAATTCATTTCAGGGTAGTTCGACGGATTTAATGTTTTCGCAACAAACTCGACATCATTCTCTTGATACCAGACCGGTACTTGGCGAGCGTAGTGAAAAGAATATTTGATGAATACCAGAAGAATATGACCAGAAGAATATTTGATCCCTGTACTTTCATATACTTAAGCAGAACCTGCTTATGAAGGCATTCCTTCTTGTAAATCTAGGAATGTAAGTTTCCTTAAACAAAAAACGAATGGACAAATTGCTTGCCAAACCACTTTTTGCCCAAATTTTTCGCAAAAAATCATTTTATCGTAGGTATTTGAACCCTATCAGAGGTTGAGGTACCTCTTGGTCGTTTAACTTCCGAGCTCGAGTTTTGACGGGAGATTCCTGAGTTTGGATGCGTTTTGGATGTATTTGTTTCATGTATATAACCAGCCGCAGTGAATGACGCTCTTTAGCTTACTGAACTATTGCTACATATTCGCACAATCTCTAATAGAAATTGGTAAAATTGTTTTTTGTTTGCAAACTGTTCGTCACATAATAATTATATTATCTTTTTCTCTAAATTTTTTTATAGAAAAGAGCCAGGTTTTTTGGAGCGACCATGAAATTCTTCTAAACTGTATAATTCATGCGAAACCATTTGGTAGTAGGTAGTGTAAACTGCTTTCTAACTCACATCTTGTGCGGCCAATTTCATAGTCATCCAAATCCTTTGCAGATAGATTGGTCACAATTAAAACCCGTTGTTGTTCTACCTCTCATCTTGGCATTAAAATTACATAAATATAATTTATTTTGCCTCCAATTCTCAGAAGTGACGCGATAGATTGACATATGACATATGATATAAAAATTGACCTTTTTTTCAAAGCAAAATAACAAATTGACCTTTTTTATCATTACTTACTAACTTGTTTCCATTAGCAACGTAAGAAAGTTTCCACAAAACTCCGAATTAGTACACGTATGTTTAGTATACATACGGCACTCTTATCATCTAGGCTTTGAGGAAAAATGACGATTAGATACTAATAATTGACTACTTACTGACTAATTTAAAAGAGCAGGTATTATTGTGTACTGTAAAAGTTTATTATATTATATTTATCACTATCCAAAAAGAATCGATAGATCTAGTTTTTTTTTTAAGTAAATAGGGACAGAATGGCGTTTTCTTGTCTCTTTAATACATACGTTTTTAAACGACGTATTTGCATTTTGTTCCAATTTCTTCCAAATATACTAATCTATAAAGCCGTATATACGATTTTTTTGATAGTATGCGTTCTTTTAGACTAGCAGTACAGTCGAAAATCTGGAAAACTCACTAGGATACTAATTAAAAAGGCCGAATAACTACGATACTGCCTTTAACTTAGAATCTCGAGTGCTAGATGGGCATTGTTGCTAAGCAATAAGATAGTATGTGATTATATACGGCGTTATAGCCTAGTTTAAGAGAAAATCCTAGATTAGAACACCGTATAAAGCATGTTTTACCGCTTTCTTGACTAGTGATATCTACCATTTTTGAAGCTTAATACTATGCAAAAAGGCTTTTATCGAATTAAAAAAAAACCAGTCGCTGTACAAACACACAAATAATGTCTAAAATAAGTAAACACTTATACCTACTATATACAAAAAGAAATAATGAAAAAAGTTAATCCGTTTTGTAGATATTCAAAAAAGAAGGTTTTTTGCGATTATCTCAAAACTAGCTTTTGTCGAATAGCTGCCTTTTACCTTAGGACGGCAGCATATCAACCTAGCCCCAAACTAAGCAAAGCTTGTTCTATGGGTTAGCACCCACGATGAAAAAAAAAATGAAAAATATCTTTATTTAGATAATAACATATGCTTATACAATTTGCTGGGACTTCTCTTTAGGCTTACAGCGCCTGTGTTGAGACGACCCGCTCATCCAACGCCTGATTACGAAAGTAGTACAGCATGTATTTAATATATATCTAAGGTACACGTATATATTTAGAACCCTTACCTACAGAATAGGAGAATACAGAAGATGTCAGATTTCAGATTACAGTTAAAGGTGTAAGATACCATATACAAGTGGGCGTATCTTCGCACGCGGTGTGTGTGTGTGTGTGTGTATGTGTGTGTGTGTGTGTGTGTGTGCGTTTGTGTGTGTGTGTGTGTGTGTGTGTGTGTGTGTGCGCGTGTGTACGATATACTTACTGGTGCTATTATATTGCACTAGTGCGGGAAGTGGTACCTACTTTATGTTATGTGCCTTTGTCGAAACTTCAAATCGCTGTACTTGAAAATGAAACGATACGATTCAATAACTTACATCGATTTAAAACACTCCCGTTGCCGCACTCGTATAGTAATTTTACTATTCCCATTTCTTTTTCCAAATAACCTAAACACAAAATAAACATTTTGAAAAAAAAAAAACCCCGACATAGTGGACCGATTTTCATGAAACATGGCTAAAACACTCCCGACTAACTCAGCCTTCAAACAAAAACAAACTAAATTTAAATCGGTTCATCCGTTCGGGAGCTACGATGCCACAGACAGACACATACAGACAGACCAACAGACAGACAGAAAGACACTTCAAACTTATGACATCCTGTCGTTTTTGCGTTGGGGGTTAAAAAAAATAAATGCAGCAAACCTATAAATCTATGAGAATAACCCATTTGATGATTTATCGATTATCGTTATCACATTCGAAACAATTGATAAAATTAACGTCAACGGATGAATGGTCGTTATTATTAAATGAGTACGTATACTATTGCGTAAAACTTAAATTACCACAGTAAAACTGTTTATTTGCAGCTACTGTGATCGCTAATCTTATTAAGCTAGTTGTGATTCAGATAAATGGGTTGCATATTTCATCATTTATGCCATTGTATTATGTAAATGTGTTGATACTTTGAGCATAAATCCCTTTAAATATGATACCAACCTTAATCTCAAATAAATAAATAAATATTGGGGACACCTTACACAGATCAACTTAGCCCCAAACTAAGCAAAGCTTGCACTATGGGTGCTAAGCGACGATATACATACCTACTTAAATAGATAAATACAGACGAAGATAAGGATTATTTCGGAGACGAGGTATAACAATTTGAAACGGCTTATTTTACTAACATAATCATCATCATCATCATATCAGCAGAAAGACGTCCACTGCTGGACATAGGCCTCCCCCAAAGATTGCCACAATAACCCGCATCCAGCGGACTCCTGCGACAATCACCAAAATAATATTTCATTTTACAATACCTATACATAAATTCACAAATGAAACAGCTTAAGTTTCAGTGTCACTGTAAGCAATATAGGGGTTGAAAGAAAACGAAATGGTGATATTGTGGTGACAGGTTGCTACTTTATCACCCACATCACAATGAGGAGGCACACCCCAGGCAGCGCCTGTGCAAGTGCCTTATACGTGTCACTGTCATTCATATATGTGAGAGAGAGAAAAAAAATCTTGCTTTCACGTATTCAATTCTTTATCTGTGCAAGGGCGTAATAAGGTGGCGCCACCTGTCATAACCTTTGAGTGTGCCACCTTACTTATTGAACGGTTCAATTTCAAACTTCAGTTGACGTTAATGACACCAATGAAGAAAAATATGTTCAGAATTTTCATCTTTTTTTTACTTATCATAACATAAGCGGTTTTCGTTATAAGTAGTTCACTTTAAATAGAATCTGAAAAAGAAAATAATGTTATTACACAAGGAAAGAGGGAAGTAAAACCAAATAAAATATCCTTAACAGCATAAGCTATCGTTTACAATGTTCCTATTACGAAGACTCTCAAAAGCATTTTCAGATATTATATATTTTTGCTAACGGAAATCGCTAGCGAAATTTATGACGCACAGTTTGGTATAAACATGTCTTTGGAAAATTCTTGGTAGCTCTTTAAAAGCCAGCATCTTGACCCGTTCGAGGAAATATTGTGATCTAAAAGCTGCTTTTAAACCCATTGAAAGGTAAAAATAAAATTCCGTAAGTCCAGCTACAAAGTGCTGTTGTGACTATGTTGCTACCTGAGACTATAGTATTTTCCAAAGCGCTTGATGTAGCCTGATATTATGTGATAGATGTAATTTCATAAAATTAATAATAGTGATGATGATGAGGTTATTATCTTGGTTAAATTGGTAGTAATGGAAAATTGTAGTAAGAGTTAAGTTTTTTTTATATAGTAATTTTTAAAGCTAAGGCGTGGTTGACTTCTTGAGTTGTTTTGACATTGATTTAGTTTACATAATTATCGGTTTAAATTTAGCACTTGAAATTTTACTAGAACTTGACTTTTAAAGCAGTTCATGGTTAACCCTACAAGGAAATTTGCTAGTCCATTTAGAAAGTTAACTTTCAGTCGAGAGAATTTATAGTGCACCTCGATATTGGAAAAATCTACAATTATTGAATTCTTAAAAGCATTGGAATCGAATTGGATTTCTTTTCATTAAAAACGTCTTCTTGATTTAATCGACTATCTTGACTGATCAACTTTGTTGACAGCTTTCTAAATATTATTACTCATCCGATTTTATTTAAACGAACTATTGTTTAACTAATTTATTTACATACTGTATAATAAAACGTACTGTATGTAGTTTTTTGTCCTTTTTTTCCTGGTGCGGTTCCGTTGTTTTTTGCGTTTTAATTTTATGCCATTATTTATCTATATCATATGTCTAATCTTTTCACAAGTACTCAAATTGGAGGAAGGGGGCAAAGAACCGGAGCAAATGAAAAAGCACTGTAGAGGAGGCCAACAACCACAAAGGGTTGTAGCGCCAGAGGAACGAACAAATCTTTTCACACGTTAGCGCTTCACATGACACTGCTGGTATACATATTTAAACATACAACATAACATACAATCACGCCTGTATCCCATGAAGGGGTAGGCAGAGTACATGAAACCACTCAAGCTTCAGTGCCACTCTTGGCAAATAAGGGGTCGATAGAAGACGAAAGTGTGACATTGCAGTGACAGGTTGCCAGCCTCTCGCCTACGCCACACTTTAACCCATATCCCACAGTCGCCTTCTACGACACCCACGGGAAGAAAGGGGGTGGTGAAATTCATATATTTAAAGTCCCTATAATAGGTCGAACGCGATTAAATATCATTATTTTCACCTTTTTTATGACGTTTTTTGATTGTTATTAATGTAATGTAATCATGAAGAGACTTCAAAGAAACACGTTCACAAAATATAACCTAACCACAAAATTAAAATTAAAAAGAAAACCGATTTTCATGAAACATGGCTAAGAACACCCCCGATTAATTCAGCTTTCAAACAAAAAAAAACTAAATCTAAATCGGTTTATCCGTTCGGGAGCTACGATGCCACAGACATACAGACAGACAGTCAAACAGATAAACAGACAGGCATGTCAAACCTTTAATACCCCGTCATTTTGAATCAGGGGTTAAAAATAGTCGTGTTCAGTCTTCAATCAGTCAATAAATTATCACATTCAAATAAATAATACATAAACCTTAATACTTCTCTAACTCAAAAATAACATCGTATCCATTCATATTGCAAAAGGGGATTATTATTAACAACACATTTCCCTGCAATAATATCTAAATGTTATTTAGGGTGAGTCGCGCTAAAGTGTATTCGCCTGGAGCTTACAGGAGATTGCTTAGCTTATCTTATTGGTACAGAAATATTTTCAAACCCGAGCGCTTCCGTGGCAGAAAGATGTCACGTGTATGTTGAATTTTATAGATTTACCGGCAAACACGATCAATTTGTAAGGTTTGTAGAAAACGTTACGCTGCTGGGAAATAGGTTAACTTTTAGAGATCGTGCTGGTGTAAATGTTAGGGAAAGGAAAAAACTTTGGTTAGTATACGATATAATGTCTTATATGCATACACTGCGTTCGTATGCGTTCGTTCAACAAGTTTTTTTGGTTAAAATAGCGCCTACGTGCTCTTTGGTTCAAACAACAAGTTAGATTTTGTTAAGTGTAACTAGTTCATTCTACAAGTTACTAGTCATTTGAATCAAAAATATATTTGAATCAACAAGTCAATTTTATAAAAGTAACATGACACATATTGTTTTAAACATACGAGTATGTTTGGCTGATTCAATCAAATACCTATATCTTTTAACAAGTTTGACCTTGTTGTTCGAACAAATTTGACTTATATCATCAATAATGTGATTTATTCTGATCACTAAATACTTTTGTTTCAAACGGGTAAACCCGCAACAAGTCGAACTTGTTAAATTCACAATGCAAATTTCTCTCAGTATAGTGCATAAAATGTGTTTCACTAGTCTCAATTATTTAAATAAGTACCTACACTATTCCAATGAACTAATGAATGACAGAAACTATCACCGGTTCGAACCCTCCACCTTAGCCGCAAAATAGCCATCGCCCTAAAGTCAACCAATTGGAACCCTAGGTCACTACAACCATATCAAAATGACAAGCGGTAAGAGATTTCTTACAATCTGATTAATAACGTTACTATGACATAGTTATACAGTGGCCTAGGGTTCCAATTGATTGACTACATACCTACCTGACGGAAAACTGAAAACAGTACCTACATAGGTAATATAATATTTATTTAATAAACTATAATATAATAAACATAAAAATTACATTATTTCATTGCGGATAGTTTTTTTACCATAAATACTTATGAATCCTGGTTTGTATTCTACAATTACTATATGTTGCACTTAACCATATTAATAACATAATTTTACATAATCCCACTCTTGACATTTTCTCGCAGACAGAGCCTAAGGTCCTAGCCACTGCAGCCCGCTACCTCGAGTCCAAGTCCACTCCCACATCTATTCATATTAATTGATTTTAGTTATAAGCTTATTGTTAGTTTTAAATGTTTGTAACCTATAACTTCTGGATTCTCTGTAAATGTAAGTTGGTTAAATAAATGATAATATACAATTATCTTAACTGCAAAACTGCATGGCTACTTTATAAATGACTGCCATCCATAACGTGTCAGAGCAATTTCGTACCTCACTGTACATTATTTCATATGCCTTTGCGATGTCCAATCTAATCTCTATATCCTAAGGTCCCTTTTTAGGGTTCCGTAGTCAACTAGGAACCCTTATAGTTTCGCCATGTCTGTCTGTCCGTCCGTCCGTCCGTCCGTCCGTCCGTCCGTCCGCGGATAATCTCAGTAACCGTAAGCACTAGAAAGCTGAAATTTGGTACCAATATGTATTTCAATCACGCCAACAAAGTGCAAAAATAAAAAATGGAAAAAAATGTTTTATTAGGGTACCCCCCCTACATGTAAAGTGGGGGCTGATATTTTTTTTCATTCCAACCCCAGCGTGTGATATATTGTTGGATAGGTATTTAAAAATGAATAAGGGTTTACTAAGATCGTTTTTTGATAATATTAATATTTTCGGAAATAATCGCTCCTAAAGGAAAAAAAAATGCGTCCCCCCCCCTCTAACTTTTGAACCATATGTTTCAAAAATATGAAAAAAATCAAAAAAGTAGAACTTTATAAAGACTTTCTAGGAAAATTGTTTTGAACTTGATAGCTTCAGTAGTTTTTGAGAAAAATACGAAAAACTACGGAACCCTACACTGAGCGTGGCCCGACACGCTCTTGGCCGGTTTTTTATATGGAACGATACGTTTGTTTACTAAGTCTGGAATGATGGAGATAACTTTCTTTAGTAGGTGTTTATTTATATTCTCAAGCTCTAGCAGTCCGAAGTTAATATTTATGATGAAAGACTGCATTAGCATCACTTAAAAAGTGTATTTCTTAGTTTGCTTTTGCAGCTTAAGATATATAACTACTTTTAGGTTGTGTCTATTTTTAACTTTGATTTATCTCATCAATCCCATGCGTCAATATTTTACCCGTCATCGACCCAATTTGTAATACGTTTTACCAATCGTCTTAATCATATTTCATAATTTACTGTTGGAAGAAACATAATACCTATTCTGCTGTGTTTATAAGTTTCTTGTTTATCCAGTAGAAAGTACTATCGGCGTATTGGCCTACTGAGTAGTAATTATTTGTAACAAAACACGATCTTATTTTTAAAGTAACATGGGTTAATGACATATTGTTTTCGTTTGTTATCAATTTCGAAAGAGCTCATGACTGATAGAAAAAGCATGAAAAAAAAATACATAAATGAATTCAACCAGGTACCTACAAAATAGAAATTTACCGGCACTATCTTCTTGATGATGATTTCGTCATCATTTCAGTAGTTAATCGCCCACTGCTGAGCATAGGCCTCCCTTCATGTACGCCACTTATCCCGGTCCTGAGCTAGTCTCATCCAGAGGTGCCCCGCAGTTTTTCGTATGTAGTCCAATGTTGATGATGATAGTATTAATCAAAGAGTTAACAAATATAGTTCAAAGCGTGTTTACAGAACTCATTTCAAATAATTGCTTCATTAAAACGGTTCTGCCAATTTCCAAACAGCATAAACTGAACAATTTCACAAAACATTCAGCTTAAAAGGAAAGTGTAAGTGTAAAGTGGCCAACACAATTTCGGCGCACGGTTTCGCCTCAAGAACTCCGCTCAAACAGTAAACGGTGCAAATATTTGTGTTGATGTCGATTGCACTACACGTAACAAGCTGGGTCCGAGAGTTCGGGTTTTGTATAGAGAAAACGTATTAGGATTCACTGAATCCTACCGATTAGTTGGGCCATTTTTTTTCAAAGTTGTCCACACCACTTTTTTGTAACATGGGTATTTTTTACGCGATTAATACTCAGAATCACGAGCTCTTTCGGTCCTGATAGGAGAAAAAAAATGTCCCAAGATTTCCATACATTATTTCGAACCTTCCATTCCGTTACCGCCATACAAAATGTATGAAAAAATGGTAACGGAATGGGAAAAAAACCATGGGATACTTTTTTTCTCCTATTAGAATTGAAAGAGCTCACGATTCTGAGTGGAAACCACATAAAATTTTCCAAATCCATAAAAGTGGGGTGGACAACTTTGAAAAAAATGGCCCAGTTATGTACCTTGTAGGGATGTACTAGTAATTATATCGAATTAGAATCCTAAGTCTTAACTATGGGTTTTTGAAATTTATGAATAAGGTACAGCGGGAAAAAATCTCGACTGGCAAATGTAATTGGTCTATTTTTCCCGTGTTTGACAATGTTTGCATTATTAAATAGAGTGTCCACCACCGGTTATGTATGGAAGGCGTGTTCAGTGGAAACAAATGTAGAACTCAACATCATAGAGTAGGTAATAATGGGAAAAAAATATCAGTTACAATTTGTGTTGTTTACATCTCCGGTGATACTTTCTGGGACATCAGTCTTCCGCGACCACAGCCAGTGCAACCTGGCCGAAACGTTGGAAAAAAGGTAAAGTACTTAATGTTAATTAATCGCGTTCAACCTGTGTATGACTTTAAATACATGTATGTGTACAAAGCATAGTACATAGTCTAATGCTCACCAATTTTTAGCTAATATTACAATAGTATTAATCAGTATTCTGTTTTTAATTCCTTTTGTAAACTGTTCTAATATTACATTTTTGGCAGTCGAGACACAGTTGCCACCTAGTATCGAGTAGTGGTACTGATAATTCACGTTTTTTGACGCGTGATTGTCGCTAGATGTCACTTAACTATGCCTATACAAATAACTCGCATTTACTGATGTATGCAGTTACAACTCTTCCCTTACTTATTCCTCTATCTATGGTACAAAGCGCGAGAACTTCGCCCCATATTGCTGGACACAGGCAAGCTCCACATTATGAGCAAGTGTATTGAAAAATACAATTTATCTCATCTGTTTACCCATGTGTGTTATGGTAATATTGGTAGTATTATAACGTTTTCCCAAGCTAGTTCGATAGTAGACACGTAAATGAATAGGTTTATTCATGAGTCGAACGAGCTCGAACAGCTTATGAATTTAGTTTCACTTACCGTGGGAGATAAGAGCATTATGAACACCAAGTATCGATAAAGCTTGGGAATTAAATAGTTTGGATTCTAAGTCATAAGCAAAACTTTAGACGATAGAAATATCAACTTCTCTAGCTAGGAAAATTCTTATTTTAGAATTATGACTGTTACGAATTATGATAATAATTATTGTGAATATTATGATAACAATTTACCTATATTTTCTTTTATTTTTAATCGTTAGGTATAAACCACGTGTGCTTTTGAGTCTAGTTTGTTGAAGAGATGATCAAATGTGTACGCAGTTCGAGTGAATGCTCTAATATACGATGGAACCATCAACAATGAGCTTAGTTTGGCGTTATCAAGCGCGGATCCAGCTTCGTGCCCAGGGGGGGGGGGGGTCACGTGGTAAAGGCCCAGGCCCCAGAGGAGGGGTCACGTGGTCTATTTGTATGGCCAACCTAGGCTCCAGGGGGGGTCATGACCCCCATGACCCCCCCTGGATCCGCGCATGGGCGTTATAATGAGTACAGACTCAGAGCTATTCTTGCCGATGTTTACTCGTATTTAATGCCGTATTTTTTACTATTATCTCATTGTCGTCTCGCTCACCAATGAGCCCTTCGTGATACTGTTTCTAGGATATGAAACACATAAGGCCTGGACAAATGGTGAGATGACGATTTCTCGTTACATACCCTGTAGCACAACTTGCCTTGTCGCGCGCGAGTCCATAATTAAAGTCGCGCTTGATGTATGGACTCGCGCGCGACAAGGCAAGTTGTGGTCTGGTAGTCTTATACTCATAGGTACTCACGAATAAGATTTTCCATCAATCATGGCTTATATGAATTGACCACACACTAAAAGATGTAAAAACAACGCAGGTGACAAACAGTGCTTATATTAGGTATATTATGTACAGTCCGAACGGAATCCATTTGCTACATATTTGCCCTATTTAGCGTTTAAATCATTATCATTCACGAAGACACTTGCCTTGGTAAATAATTGCCGTGCCGTTAAAGGTTATATTTTGCTTGTCAAATACTTCTTTTCTCCACTATAAAAGCTACTGTTCAATGTTATCTCCTCCAAACTTAAAAAGCATCACGAGCCATAACATTTCGAAACACTTTTGTTCTCCCATTTTTCCGCTCAACTGTAGCCGTTTGCGGCTTACACAAACAACTATGATCTTTTAACGAAATTAATACGGAGGATTTTGCTTTTAAATCCGAGAATAGCCGTCTAACAAGAGTTTCGCACTCTCGGGTTATTGTGACAAAGGAAATGTGATTTGCAGCGAGATAATGAAATTAATTCCTTGCTCTGTAATAATGTTTAGAGGAAACTGAGCAGAACAGGGGTACTTTTAAAAGAAAATGGGAAATCTGCCCGGCTATTATGCTTCCAATTTTATCACATATCTGCGTGGATAAAGCATCCGTCACTTTCTGGCAAGTGTGTCAGTGTGAGAGTGACAGATGTCTTATCCACGTGGATAAGTGATAAAATTGAAAGCACAATAGCACTTCCTTTTGCAAGCAAGATATCACAGTTTGTACAGCATTGTAAGTAGGTATTTATTGTTCACTGTATGTGCACAAAAATATCTGAGATCTGATAAAAGAGACGAGAGATATAATATATCTCATATCTCATAAACATAATTATAATGTTAGAGCCTCGGTCGCTTCGTTAAATTTGATGGCGTAAATGTACCTGCAGTCATTTACTTAACGAAAAAAAATTACATATCAAAACAACCACAAAACTTGCCTGTGAATCTCCGCCCAGGATTTAAATAGGTGATCTAAACGGAAATGACCGAAATACTAATTGGCGGCGATGATTCACTGCGGAGCCGAATGTAATTTTAGGCCGAACTGAGCCAGACTAGACGTGCCGCGTCATTAGTGCTTGTACTACTCTCTACACCCCATCTCATGCTAAACGCACTTGACAAACCAAACTGTAACATCTGGATAACGAGGACTCTTTTGGCAGCGACTTTGTGAATGAGATACGACGTCAGCGTAGAAAGAAATTCAAATTACCTAGTCACAAAGCTCGCATACAGGACTCGAAATTTAGAATTGGCTGGTGAAGTATGACTAATTAGTGTTGAACTTGAAGCGTATAATTACGTTCAATGATTGAAGGGTTTTGTGAACGACGTTCCCTTTGATGCGTAATATTTAATTGTTTCACTGATTGCTTGGGGCGAGGTTTGTTCGTTTAGCCTCTCCCGTGATGAGTTTATGACGATTCGGAAAGCGTTACTCGATAGCGTGAACGACACGGAAAATGAGAAAGTGAATAGCGTTATTTCTAGAACCAAAAATGACATAATATGTTTCCTGTGTTATATTTTCTGTTACGTATGTAGGTACACGATACTGAGTAGGTACCGTAAGTCTTCTAAAACCCATGGTACTACAAGATTTTCATGTTTGTGAAATTTATTGCTATGGATAAAAACAGCGCACTATCTCACTCAAAAACTACTGATTTTCGACCCCTAGTGGTTGACTGGGCTGAAAACTTTGTTGAGGACCTATAGAAAAACCCCTTTAAATAAATAATAAATAAATATTGGGAACACCTTACACAGATCAACTTAGCCCCAAACTAAGCAAAGCTTGTACTATGGGTGCTAAGCGACGATATACATACTTAAATAGATAAATACATACTTACATACATAGAAAACATCCATGACTCAGGAACAAATATCTGTGCTCATCACACAAATAAATGCCCTTACCGGGATTCGAACCTAGGACCGCGGCTTAGCAGGCAGGGTCACTACCGACTGAGCCAGACCGGCCGTCTTTGAAGGAATAGTTCGAATTAGCAGTCACCCTGTACAAGAATACCTACCTAATTCATGGTTATGCTAGATGATAACCGTATTGTCCTCTAAATTCACATGTTATTGTAATCCTCTAAAATATATTCTGTAGGTAATATTGACGAACAAAAACAGAACGAGTGTATCATTAATAAATATATATCTAATCTGGTCTAATAATTTTATATTCAACACTAAAATTAGTGCGCAAATATACCATATTTGCATAAAACAAGTGCACAGAGTTTCAGACTTATTTACGCTTGTATTTATCTGGTAAAAATAAATTATTGATTATCTCTAACATGGCGTCAATGAGAATCGCACGAGGTTATTTAAAAACACGTTGTTTATAAATAAAAGCAATTAAACTTGGGCGTCGGAGACAGAGTCCCAAAGGATCAAATATCACATCAGTTTTTCATTTTATGCATGGAATCCCAAAAATGTCACGTTATCCCATAAAATATAGACTGTTCTATGCCTTTTGGTAAAATGGAGACATCATGCTGTTTAAACAGGTTATCAATAATTCAATACATGCATCTCTTTCTAAATCTCAAAATGTTCAATAAGAAAGCCCATTGACATCAAATATTAACACAACAAAAGATTAACTAAACAAACAAGAAAACAGAATTGAACTTAAACGCGTCGTAAAATGTGAGTTAAACATATCTTATACAGTAAACAAGGAACAGAGGGGTCTTTGTGGACTCCCGCTTGGCCAATAAATGCTGACCTACTTGTTAACATTCTTAAGTAAATGGTACCACGTTGTCATTTAACATATAAGTAACGTAATTGGCGAAAGCGAAATTTTTATGGTTACGTGAAAACGTGGTACCTTCTGATTGAGATTGACACATTTCTGTCAGCGGCAAGAGCAATGTGAGCTGGTTACCCATGAATACAGCGTTCAATGGAAATTGCTATACACTTTCAGACATGAACAAATATATATTAGGGGAAGTCTTCCTGGCCTAAGTATAAAAAAAAAACTAGCCACTGCGTAATGTGCATCAAAACGAATTCTTCATGGATCAGGGTGAAATACACATCTACTCCTATATCGAGCCGATTTTTGTGTATGAGAATAATTGGTTCATAATAACGAGCGATTTCTGATACATAAAATGCGACTCGATAATGACCTATATCGACTGGGAACATGCGATCCTTGAGGTAAGCCATCTAGGATTCGGACTAGTATGTAAAAGTAATCATAGATGGCGCTGTCAACAGATGACAAGTTGACAAGATGTCCCCAAGAAGACCCTGATTGAAGAATTCGTTTTAATAGATTGATGGTGGTTATTTTTTTACACTTCTATTACCTTTTGGTAATGATTAAAGAAACAGTTTTTTCCAGGGAAACTAAATGCTGAATCCGAAATAATAACAACCGTTGGATCATGCTAGTAAATTGAAATTGATGCAAAATAAGGAGTTTATTAATTCTTTATTAATTCGGCTCACTTAATTAATGAAAACCTCGAAACTTCATTGTGCTTTACTACCAAGAGTAAATTATTCCACAACTAGTTTGCAAATTTCTCTATTTAATTAGGTCTTTTTAAAACACTCAAGCGGTAGTTGGGAAGTTACTTCGACACCTTCCTTGAAGTAGGGTTGCGAAAACGTTTACTGAGTAATAATGCAGGTAAATTTTGAGAAACATTGTAAGATAACGTGCAGGATTTTTAAATAATGAATTGATTCACAGAACAGGAACATCTTCCATGTCTACTATTCGAGAGACAGGATACAGGACCACCTTGGTGTGAATTCATTCACCATGATTCGACTATCGGACTCTTAGATGCACGGCCGGTTACCATCCTTGGTAGATATTCCGGGAATTCGCACGAAGCGCTTTGCTTCTTCTTTTCTTATGCGCACTGCTAAGGAGCGGAATTCCTTGCCGGCGGCAATATTTCCGTGCTCATATAACTCGGCAACCTTCAAATCTAGGGTAAACAGGCATCTTCTGGGCGAGCTCACTCCATCGTAGGCCACTTTGCCTTTGACTAGTCTCTGGCCAAGGGTAAGCCCATTTATAATTAAAAAAAAAACTCCAGAGCTGTCACGTGCACTTACAGCTCATTGTATTTCATTCGTCGTTTTTTTAACTCTTTACTGCCGAACTTTTGGCTGATTTTAAACCGCCGCCAACATAATAAAACAAATAGGTTAATAAAAAATATTGTTTGTTTCAACGATGTGCCAAAGTATAATAAGGTATAATCATCTATTATGTGCGTGCAAATGACATTTTCATTTCATGCAATTAGGGAAAAATTGAACAGGAACAACCCTGATGAGAAATGTATTAAAACCGCGTTATAGACTCGCTCGGAGACGACACTTTTTATGTAAATTAGGAAAGAGTGGATTCATTATAACGGGATTTTGCTCGATATAAAAATCATTCCTCGTCTTACTCCTGAGTGCTAAATAATAGCTTCTTCTAAAATATTCCACGTGGCGTGCAGATTTTTAATAAGTAATATATAATCTTTATTTCAACTGCACTTTTTGAGTTCATTTATAAAATTGAATGTTCGTGAGCGTCAGAATGGCGGGTGTACATCAAGCAATCCTGGTGTCGTATACGTCAGGAGTTAGTGCTAGCAATGTGCCAAATGTGCGCCAAAATTTGAGCAATGTGCTCTTTGAACTCCAGAGATATTTAAGAAATTAATGACACCCGCCATTCTGACGTCAGGTTGGCGGGTGTACTTCCAGTTCTAGCTAATGGCTGCTTACTCGAGGGTGAAAGTACTGCCTAAGGTTAGTGCTCGCAATGTGCTTCCACATGTATGAAACACACACTAATTCAGAGAGCCGTTGAAGAGTAATATGGGATTGAATAAATATATCTATAAGTATCACTTTTTTGTGAAAAGCGCCTGAATGTTAATGCTGCATTTCAGGTAATGAACATTGCTATTTTATTTCAGCAGGCGTTATAGACATCTTTATTCAATCCCATATTACTCTTCAACGGCTCTCTGAATTAGTGTGTGTTTCATACATGTGGAAGCACATTGCGAGCACTAACCTTAGGCAGTACTTTCACCCTCAAGTTAGCAGCCATTAGCTAGAACTGGAAGTACACCCGCCAACCTGACGTCAGAATGGCGGGTGTCATTAATTTCTTAAATATCTCTGGAGTTCAAAGAGCACATTGCTCGAATTTTGGCGCACATTTGGCACATTGCTAGCACTAACTCCTGACGTATACCACACCAGGATTGCTTGATGTACACCCGCCATTCTGACGCTCACGAATGTTCGGGTAAAAATTGAGTTAAATTCTTTGTCAGAAGTCTTACTGCGCAATATAATTATAACTTTATATGTCGTAAATGAACAAAAATATCTTACTAATAATTTGTCTACCGACTAATTCCTGCCACGAGTAATATTTAATGACTATGACTTATTAATTAATTACCCCGTGTGGTGACGGGTTAAGAATTTCACCACCCCCTTTCTTCCCGTGGGTGTCGTAGAAGGCGACTGTGGGATATGGGTTAAATAGTGACGTAGGCGAGAGGCTGGCAACCTGTCACTGCAATGTCACATTTTCGATTTCTTTCAACCCCTTTTTGCCAAGAGTGGCACTGAAACTTGAGTAGTTTCATGTGCTCTGCTTACCCCTTCATGGGATACAGGCGTGATAGTATGTATGTATTAATTAATTAACACGTTAACTGTACACGTCGGAATGGTTAACATTACGGCTTTGTAATTAGAGGGTTGCTGTAAACCAAACATAGGCACCGACTTAACGTGTTAACAACTCGCTGCATCGTTCGTAAAAGTTTTTGCTCGTAAAAAAAATTGAGAGGTTGCCTTTTCAAAACAAGCTAGACCTAAGACGATTTAATTAGTGCCATCAATTGACTCATGACTGTGAAACAGAAAAACTCTATTCAAGTTTATAAACATTCACCTGAAGAGCTTTCATAAATAAATCACGAGTTTCCACGATACTTAAGCGTGGCATAATTAAATGCACATTAAGCGAACTCCTGAACTATTTATGTAAATGAAGATGCACATAGCGGGAAGACGCCGGCAGAAAGCCTTTGTGAAATACCTTTTAGTGAGTATGGAATAAAACCGTCTTATAAGATCGTTTGGGAACATTATAAAATGCACAGGGCGTTTCTACATATTTACCAAACAATTCGTTTTACATAAGGTGCAGCGAGGCAAATCTCGACTGGGTGACAAATGTAACTGGTCCATTTTTTCCATGTTTTACTATGTTTGCATTATTAAATAGAGTGTCCACTGGTTATACATGGTAGGCGTGTTCAGTGGATGCATGTATAACTCAACATCATAGTGTTATAATGGAAAAAATAGGTTAGTTACAATTGTCCCCCAGTCGAGATTTGCCCCGCTGTGTACCTTACATAATTTCATGTCTGTGTTCTTAAACGAGGCAGAGTCATATGAAACTGTTTTAAGTTTCAGTGACACTGGCAACATTGAAATGCTTCAAAGAAAGCGAAATTTTGGAATTTGGAAGAAAAATTGTACTAACTAGCTTTTTCCCGCGGCTTCGCTCGCGTTAGAAAGAGACAAAAAGTAGCCTATGTCATTCCCCATCCCTTCAACTATCTCCACTTAAAAAATCATGTCAATTTGTCGCTCCGTTTTGCAGTGAAAGACGGACAAACAAACAGACACACACACTTTCCCATTTATAATATTAGTATGGAAGTATGGATAATAAGATTTTGTATAGTTCATGGCGTTGATGATATTTTATTACTCCATTATGGTGGCGTCGAAAAGGCTAAGTAAATGAACATAACGAATAGTCAACGGTGAATCAATACTATGATAAATTATTAAATTCCATTTAACCCGACATTAACTACAAATAGAAGCTTAATACTGCATGCTTTAAACATCAAATAGACAATTAATACATGACAGATGTCGAGATTGCGATCGGACCTAACTAAGGACCGCTTGGGCTTAAAAGCGAAATCAAATGTACATCGACATCATTCCGATATTCGAAAGGTGCCATTGTGCGTCTCGCTCGTTCCGATACAGCTACGGGCAAGCATGAGCGAAATGTTTAAGACGATACAGGAGGGGTCAATTCTCCATACAGACGCTCTCGACTATTTCCTCCCCGGTTTTTGAAGATAGAGCAATGATTTTTTTAACACAGATTATTACTATTTTTATCTGTGTCGGGCCGTTTTGATTTTTTTGATATTCATATTTTAAAGACGCTATAGCCCATAAAATTCGGATATCGGAAGTCGGAAGGATTTCATTCGAAAAAAATCCAAGATGGCGCCTGTAATGTATGGGATATCGGTCCTACATCCGATATTGGATTGGATAATGTGAAAACGCACTAACACTAGTATATTTAACCAAAATTCCCAAATTGAAAGGGAGGCTCCTTTCCAATTTAGCAAATTCGCTCCTGTTCTCCTGTAGCGTCTTAAATGCAATCCGAATCGCATCCTCCAGAAGTCATAATGTTATCTGTGTAAGAATTGACTTGTAAGTTAATCATGTCTTCGTGCATGGACATAATTGGACAAAGCAACGTGTTCGCCCGTCAAAATTTATCTTAAAGTCGTGATATTGAATCGTAAACGATTTGTTGATTTGTTGAAGCTAAAACATTCACGATTCATGGGTAATGTATTTACAATTTATGTTAAGGGCAACAATGCTATGCGTGATTACCTATTTACTTACTATTCACCGGTTGATAAATACGACCACATGTGGATTATAATATATTCAATAACCTGATAATTCAGTAAACTGACGATCGGTATGGCTCAGTCGGTAGTGAACCTGCCTGCTGAGCCGCGGTCCTGGGTTCCAATCCCGGTAAGGGCATTTATTTGTGTGATGAGTTCAGATATTTGTGCCTGAGTCATGGATGTTTTCTATGTATACATATAAGTATGTACTCGTATTTATCTATTTAAGTATGTATAATATATCGTCGTTTAGCGCCCACAGTACAAGCTTTGCTTAGTTTGGGGCTAAGTTGATCTGTGTAAGGTGTCCCCAATATTTATTATTTTATTTATTTATTAATTATAATACCTATTCAGCTGTTTTTTGTTATTCGTGGGTGTATTTTCCTTGCTATCACAAATAATGTATGTACTTTGTCTTTTCTTTAATTTGAAGGTTTTTTTTAATTACATACAATTGTATCTGTAATTTTTCATACAATTTTCTACAAAATTCATGTTAGTTAACTAGGTGACACTTGTTAAGGATGTCGTCATAATAATACAAAATTCAGGAATTAAAAGATGCTTCATTTTAATGTTTCACAGCTATCTCAAATTCAAGTTCTAAATTTAGGGCAAAGTTCTCCTTATAAGCTTTAGAAATATTTGAGTAAAAGCAGAATATTTTAGTACCACTATCTCCTCTTAAAGATTTTGCAAATGAAGCAGTATAAATAAAACATTCAAGTAATTGACGGCTGACATTAATAGAAGAGTTTACGACTGACACATGCCATCCGTAAATGGAGAAGTAGGTGCGTTTGTGGCTTTCTTTAACAGAAGGTTCCGAAAGCTTAAAAGGGCAATAATAACCTCAAAATTAAAATTTTGGAAAAACCCCCGACCGCGACATAGTGGACGGATTTTCATAAAACATGGCTAAGCACACTCCCGACTAACTCAGCTTTCAGACAAAAAAAAACTAAATCTAAATCGGTTCATCCGTTCGAGAGCTACGATGCCACAGACAGACACACACACAGAGAGACAGACAAACAGACAGACAAACAGACAGACAAACAGACAGACAAACAGACAGACAAACAGACAGACAAACAGACAGACAAACAGACAGACAGACAGAAAGACATACACGTCAAACTTATAACACCCCATCGTTTTTGCGTCGGGAGTTGATCTGAAATTCTAACGGAAATCAGATTAATAAATAAACAGTACAGGATCTCGGAGCATATAGCGTAGATAATACAGCTGTCGTTGTGTGCGTGCGTGATGACACGACTCGCTAGTCGTTCGCATGTACACAGAAATGGAAATTATGAGCATGTATTACGCTATAGCCTGTGTACAACATTGGGTAATTATACTCCATAACTCAGGAACATAATTGGATAAATGCCCTTACTGGGATTCGAACCCAGGACCATCGGCTTAACAGGCAGAGTTACTAACCACTAAGCCAAACCAGTCGTCATAAAATGTTCCTATTTTCTCTTGAGAAATAAGGTCCCTACTTTCGAGGAAAGTCACATGTGAGTAATGCAGTAGGAACCGATTAACGTGTCCGTGAAGCTTGAAATTGTTCTCAGCATCGGATTCAAAGAAAGAAACCTGTTGGGCGATGGGCAATGCAAGGTTTTATTGGGTTTATTGGTTCTCGCCTCAAACAGGTTTTAAAGAGTATCAAGTTCAATTCAGAATCAATTACTGGCAATTTATCTCATTTTGTTTTATTGACAACTCACTTTTTGTGACAGGTCGAATTAAAGTATCGTTGTTGAGAAATGAGTAACAATATTACATTATGTAATGTTAGCTTTACTAAAACACAACTACAGGCGATTGGCTCTTTTCTAATTAAATAAAAAAAAACTATTTCCACGACTATGTGGAATTTATTTTAATTAAATACTTGACGCTTAGAAAAAAGAAAGAGGCAAAATCAAATCATTACAAAACTAGACCAGCAGAAAAAGCGCAAGTTTTCAGTTGGTGTACCTAAATTTTGGTAACACACACATATGTATTAAGTACTTGTAGGTGCAAGTAACTTTATACAAATACGTATAAAATCACACATATTATGCATACATGCATAGAAAGAAGATTTTACATTAAATTTTAGATGTTATAATATGCCCCAGGGCTCTTAACCTGTATTTAAGAAACAAACATAAATAACCAATGTCTTGAAATAATTAAAGCTAGTGAATAATTTATTAAGTAGTAAAGACGACTTAATTTATCAGAGGGTCCCATTCAAAATAAAAGAATAAACTAAAAAAAAAACGAAAATAAAAACGGTATTTACACAATATAAAAACAATACCGGTGTTGTTATATTGTATAAATACCGTTTCCGAGATCTGTCTCTTCCAAACGGTTACTTTATTCGAACCATAAATTACATACATTTCTCCTGACAATTATGATATCGAGTAACACATTCTACATCGAAAACTTATGGTAGAAGCTCAAATTATACACGGTGCTCGTGAGCATTGCTAGCGATTTTAATAACGCATTTCAGAGGCTGAGAAAATTTAGCCAATATTTTCACATAAAATGAAAATTTTAATCATAAAATTGGCACCTATGATTTAAAACTTTTTTTTCTAAAAAACCTCATTTTTGAAAGGTTTTAAGTACTTCTCACTTTCACCTCATTGACATTGATTAATGAGGATAGTGACTAGACTACTCGTATTCTCCATAATAGTATCAACGCCATTAAAAAAACCTTTTGTACTGAGTAACTATAAGATTTTTTTTTTTCAATTGATAATAATTCTGAAACTAGGCGAAATCCAAAAAATGGTATATGTGAAATTTTAGTATTAAAATACGATCAGGAATATGCTGTTAAAATATCTCGCAATGCTCACGAGCACCGTGTATATCTACGTAATTCTCTCGCTGAAATGCAAGCACAGCGGTCTCAGCTGGCGCTGCATCGCACGTAAAATCCCGTTTTATTATACTTCAGCCATGTTCCTTCCGCCAATAAACTTTGATCCATGGTGATCCGTCTTGTAACCGATCACCAGAAATAGAACCATCGGCTGATGATACGAAAATAGATCGAGGAATCCTTATGACACACTTCAGTTGTGATGTTTTGATTTTGTTATCTATACTCATACGGAATCGTTTATGGCGGGTGTATTAAAACTCTATGAAATTTAAAATACAACAACTTAATATTGTATTATTGTTTTAAGTTGAGAAATGAAGGCAAACAAACATAGGTTATGTATAAATAAATAAAATAAATAAATATTGTGGACACCTTACACAGATCAACTTAGCCCCAAACTAAGCAAAGCTTGTACTATGGGTGCTAAGCGACGATATACATACTTAAATAGATAAATACATACTTATACATAGAAAACATCCATGACTCAGGAACAAATATCTATGCTCATCACACAAATAAATGCCCTTACCGGGATTCGAACCCAGGACCGCGGCTTAGCAGGCAGGGTCACTACCGACTGAGCCAGACCGGTCGTCAAACAAATGTCCAAATGGCCAAACAAATGTCCTTTCGAATGTATTTTGATAAAAAAGACAAAGTAGGTATTTCAGAAATATATCTGCTTATGGATAATTGGAGATAGGACTTTGGTCTGAAAAATTAAAAATAAAAGTCGAAATATGTAGGTGCTATTATTAGATTAAACGTATTCGGACACCTTTGATATACTTCGTTATATAGGTACCTACATAAACTACTTAGGCTAAAAAGCAGATGAGGTTTCATACCTGATTCCAATTTAAAAAGCCCAATGAACTTAAATCCTATCACGGAGCTTAGAATGTATCAAACAGAACGCGTCCGACATAAGCCTTTTGTTTGTAAATTTAAGACCGTGATCACACGGGTGGTCTCTTCAATATGCGTTTATTTGCTCACGTTAATCGGCCAGGCCCTCTTGCAAATAAAACATTCGTTCCATGGAAAACGATACGGAATTCGCTTTGTCACGCCAATACAGAAGAGCGATAGAAAGAGAAAACTACTACAAAATTATGCGGTGCATCAATGTTTCTTCCCTGTGCTAGTAGATCGCCGGCTAAGCCGATCAAATGACGATCGTTGATGCTACGCGGAGATCGAACCGCAGTGACAGCAGTGTTATCGCATGATTAGCGTTACAGTCTGACATATGGTAGGCAAGCATGGTCGCGCGATATTTATGATAAAACGATATCGCGCTGGCTAGTTTATCTCGCGACGACAAAATCTCGCGCCAATCATGCGGCATCCCTGCCGGCGTAGCCGAATGGCAATCGTCGACGCCAGACGCAGACAGAAATGCAGTCTGGCTCTGTCGCGCCAATATGCAAAAGCGATATAGCTACGAAACAAATATTATCGTGAGCGTTTGTGCGTTTGACTACGTACCCTGTTGTCGCGCTATACGAATGCAAAGAGAGCTGGTTACGATCCGCTAAGAAGTGTCAACGATTGTACGAACATTAAATAAATATCATATACAAAGAAAAAGTGACCAAGGCCTGCAGTGTTCTGAGCTGAAATCGAACCAGCGTACTCCGCTTACCGGGCGAATGCCTGAACGTCTCGGCCGAGTCACTGGTCACTTTTTCTTTGTATACTCGTATGACATTTATAACAGTAGTGTTACTACTTAAAATTTCTATGAAACTTTCTATGAAAATAATTTAATTTGTTCTTAGAACGATTGTACGCTTGGCTAGAGGCCCTAAATTGGCATTAATGAGCCGGATACAAATTCCCAGCGAAGTGCCAAGCATTGTAGCAGTCAAATAATTGGAATTCTGATACCATGCTTATAGTGGCTGTCAAACAGTCTGTGGCTTATATTTCGGGACTAAATTGTTTACTCTGTGACTAAAATTAACCTGTCATTCAGTGAATTGTATCTATTCAATCATATTATTAAAACGATATTGAAATTAACCTTAAACAAAACATCATCTATTTTGATTGCTGCCTTATTATGTTTGTGCGTTCTGGTATTTGATTGATATAATTTGCCAGTTGCTTTTCGGTGAACGAAAACATCGTGAGGAAACCGGACTAATCCCAAACCCTTCGGGTTGGAAGGTCAGATGGCAGTCGCTTTCGTTAAACTAATGCCTACGCCAAACCTTGGAATTAGTTGTCAAAGCGGATCCTAGGCTCCTATGAGCCGTGGCAAATGCCGGGATAACACATCGTAGACGGAATTCATTACTCGCGTTGATTTAAAACATTCTCTTCGGTCATGTTGTTCTAATTTATCGCCACACGTTTAAAATTTCCTCTTTTTCCACACTTGTATCGTAATTTACAATTTCTTGCACCAGTAAGTGTCAACTTTCAACTTTTACCGACCTCGGCCAGGTAAAGCGGTAAAATATAGGGTAAGAAAAGCCTCAGTTCAGAGCTATGTTATTGACGGCCCAGTATTTCTTCTTTACTGCACGTTATAAAGTACTGAGAATTTCTATTTCTTGGCGACTACTTGTTGAGTTTAATTCCACGAAACCAATAAGTTGCTACGCTCTTAGTGTGACACGTTTATTAAAAATGGATTCTTGGAACAAAAAAATGAAAATTGTTTCACTTTTACTCACTCTCTCTTCAACCTAGCGTTTTCCCGGCCTAGCGCCAGGGTCCGCTTTCCTGCTCAGCCTTCTCCACTTTGCCCGGTCTTCGGCATCCTGAGATGAGAGATTGTTCTCTTCCATGTCCGCATGTCCACTTTTACTCACTACGCATACAATAATGTGATATTGTATGTTAATGACACACTTTTGCATAACGAGTGAATCATTGATATCAGCTGACAAGTAGAAGGCCAATGACTCGGACAGCTGGTCGATACTGGCTGATTTATTATTAAGATACGCTGCAGGTGGACGAACTGGGCGCGTATACAAGTGGCTTATCGATCAACCTTTATAGCGTATCGCAGTCTGTAAGTTTGTCTTTATCGCTATCGTATTGATGGTATAATACATAGTAGCTGGGGTGACTCCGCGACAACGCTTAGTGGCAAACGAAACAGTACTGTTACTGTCCAATACAGATGTATAATAATATAAGAGTATTAAGTAGAGAGGTACCAAGCGATTCATCGATCGAAGCAATAAGCGATTGTGATGTATTAGAATTTCCCAATCGTCTACCTCTGTGGTGAATTTATAGTAAAGCCTGGGGGCCGATTTTTGAATGTCG
This sequence comes from Leguminivora glycinivorella, assembly GCF_023078275.1. Taxonomy (NCBI): domain Eukaryota; kingdom Metazoa; phylum Arthropoda; class Insecta; order Lepidoptera; family Tortricidae; genus Leguminivora; species Leguminivora glycinivorella. The sequence continues at coordinate 16,181,710 of NC_062982.1, forward strand.
GCCATTCGATTTCGTGAAATTCGTTCAATAATATCTCCACTACTAGCGATTTAAATTCTACTAACAGAATTGGAAACGAGTGGTCATTACCACTAGTTTTAAAATTACTAGCTGTCCTTTCCCAAAAATAGCATTACGTCGTTTTCCACAGACTTTCGGACGGCGAATTCATGCATTCGAAATTCAAAAATCGATCCCCTGACCAGAAATATAATGAATACGCGCTATGTTGCGGAATGTCATTAGAGCTATTTTTTTCGTACTACTTACACTGAACTGTCATCGCATACATCATCAGAATAACAGCGCCCTCCTGACAATAGTCATACATTTATTTTCTGCACCGATAGCATGGTCGCGCGATAAACATCGGGCCTATCGCACTGAAATAGTGCGATAGAGACGGCCTGATGTTTTATCATTTATCGCGCGACCATGCTTACCGGCCTGCACGGGAAGCATGGTCGCGCGATAGACGATAAAATATCAGGCCGTCCCTATCGCACTTACAAATAGTGCGATAGGGACGGCCTGCTATTTTATCACTTATCGCGCGACCATAATTGCCTGCCTGGTCAGGCGTACACAGAAAAAAATGGTTTTTTGAAACAAGAACCAGATGTGTTTCACCTAATATTTCTTGATCTCAAATATATATATCTTGAAATAAGATAATCTCACTAACGTTTCAAAAATTTAAAATTCTTCATATTCAAGACCGAAAATCTTGGATGAAAGCAAATATTATTTGAGTCAAAATTTATATCTCAAATCAAAACTAATTTATTTCTCACCTGAAGAATGATTAAGCAGATTTGATTTAAGAATTCATTCTTGTGCCAATATAGAGTCAAACTTAGCTCAAGATTACATTTAAATCTCAAATGAACAACTGAAAAGTATTCAAGCAAGTAATATATTACTTGATAGGAGATATTATTTAGTTCACCCAAGAATTATTGAAATATTCAGCCAAGTATGTAGACATTCTAAAATCAAGTAATATATTTCTTGGTAAAAGATTTTACTAGTTTCATTCAAGATCTAGTTATATTTACAATCAAGAATTTACAAAATCTTAAAGCAAGTAATATATTTCTTGGTAAAAGATATTACTAGTTTCATTCAAGATCTAGTTAAATTTACAATCAAGAATTTAAAAATCTTAAAGCAAGTAATATATTTCTCGGTAAAAGATATTACTAGTTTCATTCAAGATTCTGTTAAATTAACAATCAAGAATTAAAACAATCTTAAAGAAAGTAATATATTTCTTGGTAAAAGATATTACTAGTTTCATTCAAGATCCAGTTAAATTTACAATCAAGAATTTAAAAAATCTTAAAGCAAGTAATATATTTCTCGGTAAAAGATATTACTAGTTTCATTCAAGATTCGGTTAAATTAACAGTCAAGAATTAAGACAATCTAAAAGCAAGTAATATATTTCTCGGTAGAAGATATTACTAGTTTCATTCAAGATTCAGTTAAATTAATAACCAAGAATTAAGACAATCTAAAAGAAAGTAATATATTTCTCGGTATTAAAAGATATTACTAATTTCATTCAAGATTCAATTAAATTAACAAACAAGAATTTAGACATTCTAAAAGCAAGTAATATATTTCTCGGTAGAAGATATTACTAGTTTTATTCAAGATTCACTTAAATTAACAATCAAGAATTAAGATTATCTCAAAACAAATAATATACTTCTCGGTAAAAGATATTACTAGTTTTATTCAAGATTCAGTTAAATTAACAATCAAGAATTTAGACATTTTAAAAGGAAATAAAAAATTTCTCGGTTGAAGATATTACTAGTTCAATCAAGATTCGGCTAAATTAACAATCAAGAATCAGAAATCCTAAAAGCAAGTACCTAATATATTTCTCGGTAGAAGATATTACTAGTTTCACTCAAGATTCAGTTAAATTAACAATGAAGAATGTAATAATATATAATATGACTAAGGACTACAAATACTACTATAGACAACAACACCCACACTCAGTATTACTATAGACTATAAATTTGTATGATAAGAAGCAAGCAAAGCATTTGTCACGGGTTTTAGTAATGTTTGCTGGAAAAACAATTAGTAGGTACTGAAAAGTATCGAAGTAGCGGGAATTCCCGGTACGACGCAGGTACCGGACATTTTAGTCTGGTACTGAAGATTGTACCGGCACCGCAATCTATATACCTAAATATTGGCTTATATGCGTTGTACAAACCATAGCGAGGATTAAATACTTCGTCTGTTTGCATGTAATTGTATTGTATACCTATATATACTTACCTATGTTACGGAAAAAATCGTTTTTGTCTCAAGACAGTCGAAATATTTGAATCTTAAATCAAGACCTTCGAAAGCAAAAGCATTATTGCTCCAAGATATTATTTCTTGCTAGTTCTTGCAACAAAATTTACAAATCTTGTCTCAAGAAGTTGCATTTTTTGCTATGAGCAGTGTTGCTGTATTCATTTTTTACCCGATAATCTTGGAGAATGGTTTAGCGAACAATCTTCACACAATCTACCACGCTTTTGATATGTTTTTGAAATAATTGTAAAAGGCATAAAATAATAAACCGTTTCATAAAACAACAAAGGCATAGAGCTACTTAGCGTGTTGCTACTTAGTTTTGCATAGGTACTTATACATTTCGAAAATTCCTTTCTAGTGTTTATCAAAATAATGAAATACGCATTATTTTTAAGTTTGATTAAAATCATGCACCAGTTACTTTTATAAGTTTTTTTATTATTGTTTAATAGGAGGCAAACGAGATGTAAATAAAAAAAATGTTTATTTCTTAGTATAGACAGTCAAGCAAAAAGTGAGAATAAAAAATGGCGGCAAACTGCAAGGGCGCGGGTTTTACGTCCCATGGAAAATTTTAATTTCGCTTGTTTTTTTACTCTCACGATTTGCTTGATCGTCTATAATTTATTGTATTTTTCGCATAATTTAAAACATACAGTTTTAAAAATAACCATACAACGAACAATTGACATTTAGATATAAAAAAGTTAAGCCTTAACGCGTGGCATTTTCAAGTGTAGGTATGTACCTACCAAAAAAGACACGTTACAAACCATACAAGTGCAATCACATAGATTACATACTGATTATCTATCATGAAGTTACGTATGTTTACTCATAAAACGTACTATTTCTAAATTAAACGTTTTTGGAATTTGCTTACAGGTTAAAAATGTCGTTTTTTTTATAGAAATGTCGATCATTTGTCGTACCTGCACTTTATTACTTAAGAAAAATATTTTTTTCAATGATCTTTGCCTTCCTTAAAAATAGGCCCCCTCCAGAAGTAACTGGTGCATGATTTTATACTTTTGACAAGTAGGAAAATAAAGCCCAATAGGTTAGAAGGCGGGATCGCCCAAGATTTTCTTGAAATAAGGTACCTATTTTATGGTTGCATATAAAACAAAAACAGATTTTATTAAATTTTGCCTCAAATACGCATTATTTTGAAAAATACTACATGACAACTTTTATTTCTTACATAATTTGCCGTCGGGTAGCATTTTTAAAAATAGTTTATCCAAAAAACACCGAATGTGTGACCGTGCAATAGCATTAAGACGGAAAGAGACTAAACTTCGGGCCTCTTTCCCATGTGACAGCTTGGCAAAAAAGAGTAGAAATTGAACTATTTTTTTTATCATGGCTACACTTACTGTTTTCATACAAAAGAGACGTCAAAGTGATTCAATAGTTGCCATATGCAAGACGTTTTACATAGACAGTGGTGCCCCTATTATTTTCTACTCTTTTTTGCCAGACTGTATATAGACGGTCAAGCAAATCGTGAGAACAAAATTAAAATTTTCTATGGGACGACAATGTATGAGCACATTATTCAAATTTGCCGCCATTTTTTACTCTCATGCTTTGCTTAACCATCTATAGTTACATTATCTAGGTTGGACTTGTGATTACTGATGTATTTATTGGGTAAAAAAAAACTGATACTGGCAACATTCTCAAGTTGTCATCCAACAAACCAAGCTAACGGCCGAATGTGATCTGCTCGTGTACTGTTCTGTGCTCTTTTCGCTCGTTTTTTTGCGTCGTTGTCATTGCTGTGAAAGTGTTATGGTGGTAAAATTAACTTGGTGATTGCAATCGCAAGTATACCTACTAAAATAATGGAAGAAGACACAGAAAACAAATTGGTATCCTGGGATTTGCCGTCAGTAGTCGTCGAGAACTTTAAAAGTAAGTTGTGTATTTTCTAGAATATCGCTGGCAGATCAAAAGGTATGGCAGATAAAATAGTTTCTCTTTAAAGCGTAAAGTAAGCATTTTTGTTTTACCAAGATACATATTAAATGTTAGGTTAAACAAAATTACCTAAGTACATCATTTACATTTTTACTCATTTGCTAGATATATTTGTATGTTACTAAACTATTAAGAACTAAAGTATTATCTTATCAAAACGAGACAATGGGCATTTTGACACGTGGATGTAAATAAAACAAGTTATATTAATACTCGAAGTCCCATTTTGTTCAAATAATGTGTGAAAATCGTGAAATTTTAAATCAAAATAACGAAAGCTTCTTAATCGTTTATTTTGCAACTGCCATACATCTCCGGGGTCGATCAAGATGTTCATTTGTCTTCTGAAGTTTTTAAATTTCAAATATATTTTGTCACCATGTCGCAGTGGAAGACTTTGATTCAGCCTGTCTCCAACCGCAAGACTTAATGATATTGTGGTTTTGTGCTATTTTTAGTTATTACAGATATTTATTCGTTTTTGATCCACATATTTCGTTCATTTCCCATTTCAATATACATAGGAGAGTTCCGCGATAGCTATCAAATATGCTTCAATAAGTATAAGATCATTGATATCCAATTATTTAAGTTATTTTTTTTTACAGAAAATGATATAAGCAAGGAACAGTTCAAATATTTGGTTTTAAATGATACTTGAAAGAGCTTTGCAAACACATTGTGCACCGAATTAAACTAAAAAGTAAACTACAAGATTACTTAGACTCAGTTACTGATACTGAAACTGCATACTTCTTCAATGAAGATTTAATGGTTATTAAAGCGAAAACAAACTGTATAGAAGTGATGCAAGTTGATCAAGATCAGTCAGTTATTCTGACAGACATTACTTTGGATTTGGATTCCTACTTAAGTGTACCAAGTAGGCTTTCACTGCCATAATTTGAATTGAAGAGTATCCGCCAATGTACTCCACAAGTAAATAGTGTTCTAAATTATTATCAAAAATACAAACAATTGAACTCGCAAAAAAGCATCATTGTTGATGTTTTGGTGAAATATCACTACACATTTATTGTTAACAAGTAAGTACTTAGCTAATGGATTATAGGAGACCAGACAGCAGTAGTTTCAGGCTTGGTACAGTCACCTGCAATAATGTCTTACACAACGAAGGCCTCAAAAATATCTTACACACTCTTACAATGTCTCGTAAGGTATTAGTGGCAGATATTTTTGCAGCCTTTATTGCGTAAGATATTATTACAGGTTACAGGTGACTGTACTTGCATGTCAATCCAGATGGATTGACGACTAGTGCGAGTTAGATATTCTTTCACAAGGGAGCAAAATTATGCATTTACGTCAAGGGTAGTTGTGATGGTTTTCTGTCTGGTTTCTATAATAAAATTAGTATTAATACTTAAATATGAATGAAGATTATTCAAAATATTTTTTTCCTCAGCAACATCAAACCAGAAGAATTCAATTTGCTAGCTGCAAAAATAGTTTCACTTTTCCCAACTGAAAGTATATATACCTACTATATGAAAGCTGTGCCAACATGCAAATCTGCTTCAAGAAAATATGTGCCCGCTAAAGGCACATTAGTGGACAAGGTTCGAAATCTCCTGTACATATCAGGAGAAAAGTGCAGGGGCTTAAACCCACTTGCTCTAATAGGGATTCGGATACAGATGTAGAGTCTGTGGAAAATAATCAAGGTAAAATCCATACTTATATTCGTACCTACTAATAATATAAATGCAATAGTAACTCTATCTGTCTGTTGTCTTTTTTCCTTTTGATTTCACAAAGTATAGCGAAGTTTCGATAATTTTTTTTTTGTTTTATTTCAGGGACTGCTTCAAATGACGACGCTATTTGGCTGAAATATAATGAGCTATGGGACCAAGTTTGTGAAAGGTGGAATAACACCTTTGAATTAAGACACAAACAATTGAAACTGTACATGATTTTCTTGAAACCTGGGCCATTTGAAAAGACAGCAAAGTAGATACTCTGGTAAGACATTCCTCAAAATAACTAGCCACCTCAATTCTATTTATATATGTATACAATTTATATTAATGCTTTTTATGACATCTCAGAATATTATAATAATAATGCAATTTAATGTTCAATACGATCACATAATATTATTATTATTTTTTGTAATTATTGTTCAACATCTATTTCTTTTTTAAATTAATTATTGAATTTATTTGAGAGTATTTTCTATTTTTAAAATGTAATATTGTATTGTACTCTAATTATGATAATTTAACTTTAACTTTGACATGTAAAATTGTTAATTTTATGAATAAATGAATATGAATATATGAATATGAATATTACAGATAAATTCCATACATATATAAATATAATTGATTTTAGCATAAGATTTTTATTACTGGCCATGTTATACTAAAATGAATTCTGTGACCTATGAACAAAGCTTATTTCATAGGTCACAGAATTCATTACACCAAAAATGATTTTGGTGTAAGGTGGCCACTGTGGCCAGTTACTACACTAAATACATTAAAAATAAACGCCGTATTTCCTTTAGAACACTTCTCTTAATCAAAGCGTCTTATATTTATTTTAGTAGGTATACTTGCCATCGCAATCACCAATTTATTTTTCACAGCAATGACAACGACGCAAAAAAACGAACGAAAAGAAAAAGAGCACACAAGCAGATCACATTCAGCCATTAGCATTCAGTTTGTTGGATGACAACTTGAAAATGTTCAAATTCAAATGGGATTCAAGTTCAACCCAGGACCTTGTACTTCATAGGCAGAGTCACTACCCACGAAGAAAGATACAGAGGCCGTTAAAACGTAATTAATTACAATGCATTCATAATTGATCATTTTATGAAAATATGTGTGAGTCTAATGTCTCATATAATTTTTTTTTAATTTCAGACAAAATAATTCCGGTGCAGATTTACCTGCTATATTTTTTAATACCACCCAAAGGCCGGAAATCTAGGAAAGTCAAATTCTCAACCACTGAATCAATCCAGGGCTTATTAGTTCAGATAGATGTAAGTATTAGATGCATCCAATCCAAATTTAAGGGTTTTATTCTATTTATTTTAATATTAATATACATTTATATTATTAACTATAAAAGTTGTGTAACTGTTCAGTTAATGTTTTACTATTTTACTCTTCGAGTCAAGCGAGTTCAATATATTTCATTTTGGTAAATATGTTCCCAGAACATAATAAAGTAGTATTCCATTTAATATTTCCCACTCATTTTATATGAAAATCATTACTAGTGAGTGTGCATGGGACAACGTCCCACTTTGTCGATTGCTATAAAGCCGCTTTGTCAGTTTATTCATATAAAGATACAAGTAAATCTTGCCTTAATGGTAACCGACAAAGTGGGACGTTTTACTAAACACACTCTACGTGTGTAAACTGTGAGGCATGCAAAGTTGCCATAGAGCCACCATAATGAAGTCATATTTTACTTACCATGTTTTGGTATTTGTTACTTCTTTATTTAATTACAATAATTAAGGGAAAAATTAAAAACTTTTCACCACACCAACTGGTAAAGGCTTACTTTGCTATTCAAAAACAGATAGCAAAATTGCATTTTATCCACTAGAGTGCCAAATAATTTCAAACAAAATTTCACTTGATATCTTTAATTTTAGCTTCCTGGTGGAAATTACCGAAATATATATGACTATTTTGAATCATAATTATTGAATAAATTGATAGTTTTGATTTAGTTTGATGTTTTATAGTCAGTGTTTTCTTCGTGTTGGTGTGGTGAACATTTTTGTGTTTCACTCGGCGGCAAAGTTTGTTTAACCTTCGTCCCTTGAAACCCTCGCAACGCACAAGATTCCACTTTTCGAACCACTCGCTACGCTCGCGAGTGGTTCAATATTGGAATCTTTCGGTTGCTCAGGTTTCAATATTGGCACGTGCGGTTAAACAACAACTTTTCCCCTTGTAAAACAACTAACTATTGTGTACCTTAAAATTCCATTTTCTATATGACTAAGTCTCTGCTGTACATATTTTAATGAAGAAAAAAGAACTTATATTTTTGTAGTGGAGCCTCTGCTGAGCAGTGGGATATTCCTGGGAACTATGGCATTACTTTTAAATTATGTTTTTAATGCAGGACGCCGGAGATATCGACAGCGTAATCGCAGCCCAGAAAGCTAAGGCTGCAGCCCGGAAGGATACCGTGCAACCCTCCGTGCTCATACAACGACCGCTACAAAACTTCGCCCAGATATACATCGTTATTCATGATATCAAATACCACGTGCATTCAGCTGCAAAGACGTTCGACTTGTTGTTTAAGATTTACCACGTTTTTCACGCCAAGTATCCCCAAGTGTGTGAGCACCTCCACGTAATTATTCAAAAAAAGTGTATCAAATCCATACGGCGTATGATACAGTAGGTACCACCGTATATAGTTGACGTTTTAAACTTAGACGTTTTAATTTTATTATAGTATAGGATCCGTACTAAGCTCGATCTTCACCAACGTGTTAACCAGATGAAAATAAGTTTCTGAACATGTCTCCTCAATAAAAATGAATGGTCAAGATTATTTTTTAAAATCTTTGAATTTTTTTTTATATAATCTTGACCATTTTTATTGAGGTTACCATAGTAAGACATGTTCAGAAACTTATTTTACTTAATAAAATATTATTTTCACCTGGTTAACACGTCGGTGAAGATCGAGCTTAGTACGGATCTTAGACTATAAAGTTCTTGAAATGTAAAAATATACTAAGCTACAGAAATTGTATCTATGACATTTGGTCTTATGTACCTACTTAAGTATTTGCACCATCTATTTACAATTGACGTGATTTATTCTAAGTTTGACTTGTAGAGAATCTTGGTACTTTGTAGCTCTAATCAATCTTGGTAGCTCATACATTTATGTACCTATATGCTTATAAGTCAAAATGTTTTCCGTTCTAAATTCAGTTTTAATACTGTATAGTGATACTGATAGGTTCTGAATTTGTAATTACTTTCTTTAACTGGTGCATAAAATAAATGAGAAACTTACATTTCACTTTCATTCCATTATTTCCGAATAGGTATAAATGTGTTTCAAAACTAATTTGGCTTGTATAAATTAGACTGGAATACTATCAAAACTCATTCATACTTAAAACGGCACAAGTCTTTTTGTAAAAAGTTAAATCTTGAGTTGATTAGCACTTCTGTGGGTTAAGATAATTCTTCTTGTAACATGTTCGTTCTAGTTGTAAAATAGAACGTATTCTAATTACATACTTACATTAAGCTTTTCTTTTAAGTTTGTATTTCTGGTTCTTGTTGTAAAGGGACACGCACTCCATCAAAATTTAAACCTCTTCTTTAAAAGTGGAAATTTGTGTATTTATCCTAGTTACAAAATATACCATTTTATTATTGTTTTATTAAGGTAGGTAATTTAATCAAGTCATAATTGTCGCAAAGTCTATAGTGATGAAATGACCATAATTATTATAAAGGTAGGCAAACAAAACTAAAGATGTTAAATAGATAAAAAAATACATCATAAGTATTTCATTTGAGACATAAAAATGATAAGAATAAAACAAAAATAAAATGGTAAATTTTGTAAACGCGCCAAATACACAAACGTCCGTATGAAAAGTGTTGTAGCTCATGTTGTGCCGTTCTCGAGAATGTTCTCCATTTTGTATAGGAAACGTTCTCGCTCAAAGCCCATAGTAAACGGAGAACATTCTCGAGAACGGCACACCTTATAGTCGTGATTAAGAAGAGATTTACCTAATTTGAATGGAATACGTTCCATTTTACGACAAGAATGACACTTTTTATAAAAATAATAAAACACTCTTAAAAGAAGAGCTTTACTTCATTTGATTGGAATACGTTCCATTTTACGACAAGAATGACACTTTTTATAAGAAGAATTAAACACTCTTAAAAGAAGAGCTTTACTTCATTTGATTGGAATACGTTCCATTTTACGACAAGAATGACACTTTTTATAAGAAGAATTAAACACTCTTAAAAGAAGAGCTTTACTTCATTTGATTGGAATACGTTCCATTTTACGACAAGAATGACACTTTTTATAAGAAGAATTAAACACTCTTAAAAGAAGAGCTTTACTTCATTTGATTCGAATAAGTTCCATTTTACAACAAGAAAGGAACTATTTTGCAAGAACAATTAATGCTTTTGAGTAAATTATCTCGGTTACTTAGAACAAGATATTTTCGTTCTTGGGTCAAACAATTTAGCTTTTAAAAAAAGAGCTTTACATCATTTGACCGGAATATGGGCCATTTGACAATAAGAACAAAACGCTCTTGAGTAAATTAATCAGCTATTTAGATCAAGATATTTTCGTTCTTGGGTCAAACAATTTAGCATTTAAAAAAAGAACCTTACATCATTTGAAGAGAATGATGTACGGATCTTTTTAAAAGCTAAATTGTTTGACCCAAGAACGAAAATATCTTGTTTTAAATATTTTCGTTCTTGGGTTAAACAATTTAGCTTTTGAAAAAAGAGCCTTACATCATTTGAAGAGAATATGTGCTATTTTACAATAAGAACTAACGCTTTTGAGCCTTAGCAATTTTTAATACTATTATAAACAAAATACATTCAATCTTCGTTAAAGAGCCTTTCAATGTTAAATTAAGAAAAGGAATAATTATGTCAAAATGCTTTCTCTCTTGAAACAACAGTTATTAGCTTTTAGTGGAAGAGATATTTAAAATGTTGATACAAAAAAGTAGTTCTTGATCTAAGAACTATAATGCGAAACATTTTATATCTCAATCTAAGTAATTCTCCATTTTCCTTATATCGAAATCCCAAAAGATCTTGACTCAAATAATATTACTTGCTTCAAGTAATTTTTTTTTTCTGTGTACTCAACTATTGCGTGTCGGTGTCGCAGCACTATGAAAGAGCGATAGAGAGAGATTTGCTTCTTGTTTGTTATGAAACGTGAGTGTTTGGCTATTCGTCAGCAGGATCTAAAGTTATCGCTATGGCTTCGACAATGAAACGCAATGTATCTCTCTATCACTCTGCCATATTAGTGCCACACTGACAGTTGCTCTTAAATCGCTACGCGTAAGCGTCACCTTGGCTAGGTCGGCAGTGCCATCGTCATGTTGCCGTCATTTAGGGCTCGGGATACCTTTGGGGTGTCAAATATTGATAAATGGGAGTTTTGGAGTTAAGGCCTCTGATTCAGTAATCTATACGATAAAGCGAACAAAGGCCTTACAAGGCCCGATGCAGGTCAATGCCTTAACGATTGTATGCAGTAAGGATGAAGGGTTTATTGACAATGCATGCGCTATTTGCATTTGGTATTTCTATGTAGTTTGTTGAAGTAGAATAAAGTAGACTTATATTGACCGGGATATAGACCGTGATTACCTTTTTGATTTGTTTTCCGTGATCATGATGCATGCAACTGCGTCGAAATATCGGGAGCTCAAATCAAAAAGGTAATCACGGTCTATATCCCGGTCAATATAAGTCTAATGAAAATAACCGTGAATCATTCAAAACTCTTAGAATAAAGTAATTTAAAGCAAATCTTTACGACAGCAAACACATAAGATTTGATAAGAAATGGTCTTAGTAACATCCCTAAATGATAGAAAATATATGACAAATGCATGAGGTACAGTGGGGAAAATCTCGACTGGGGGGCAATTGTACCTCTAACTGATCATTTTTTTCCATTATTACACTATTAAGTTGAGCTCCATGTGTGTCCACTGAACACGCGTGCCATATATATAACCAGTGGACACTCTAATTAATGCAAACATTGTAAAACATGGAAAAAAAACGGGTCAGTTACATTTGCCCCCAGTCGAAATTGTCCCGCGGTACCTTACAGCGTTTTGGTTCGAACGCTTAGATTGTCTGTGAAACGTGAATGGTAATCTTTTTACATTAATACATATTAAATTTGTATGAAAACCATTTTCAAATATTTCAATAAACGGATGTAGTCACGAAATTCTATCGCGACTGTTGCGAAATGCTTCGAGTCATTTTGGAAACCCGTCATCAGTCATGAGTGAAAGCATTTTCTTGAAAATGTCGTTTCCTAGCACGTCCAAATAAATAGAAAGAACATTTTGTTAAATAAACGAAAATGTACATAGCTGATTAGACTTTATACAAAATCCATCGATGTAAATAATCGTCAACTAAAAACTATAGGTTAGTCTTCCCACCGTTTTTTTGAAGCAGCAGAAAGCGTGGTAGCTGCCTTCAGCTTCCGATTTAAAAATACACCAGTATTCCTGCCTTTTGCATCAGATATTAAAATGTATGACAATGTCGCGTCGTTATGACAATGAGTAAGCATTTTCTTTCACAAAAACACGCCACTGCATCCGCTTAGCCGGTACCCCTGTAGCCTAGCCAAAGTGACAATTGTTGACGCTACGTGGCGATGGAAACGCAATCTGGCTCTGTCGCGCCACTACAGAAGAGATAAGGAGAGCTAGCTAACAAACGCTTAAGAAGCGAAAGCGATTGTGACGTTAGATAAGCCTGGTTCCGTAGCCGAAAGGCCTTTCTGAGACGCGAAACGAAATCGAAACGCAGCGAAAGGTAGTCTGGCTCTGCGCCAATACGCAAGAGCGATAGAGATAGATATCTACTAGCGTTTCGTTTCGTGAGTGTTTGTGCCATTCGGTTACGTACCCTGGTATGTCGGTGGCAGATTATTCACGTCATCTTTTTGCATGCCCGGCATATGCTATGGACCAAAAAAGGCGAAGTCTGACGCCTCCGCTGGTTTATTACCATAAAATGGAATAATTAATAGCAACTTAAAAGACAAAGAGCGCTCGCCTGCCGCTATTCATGTAAATTAGGGCTAGACTAGCCGTCCTTTATTTTTCCAAAGCTTTGTATACAATTTACGTAACTTTGTGATACCTTTAGAGTCTTCTATTATTTTGCAAATTCTATTAGCGTGCTGAAAGGATAAAGGGAATAGAGGAACGTGTTGTCGTCTGGTTTAAATCTAGACAGCAATTCTGTTTTCGAAATTGCTTTTGGGCATTTTCGCGAATTAAAGATTCAAAGACGTTTTCTAAAATAGGCAAATTTAATGTTTTTCCTCATTGAGGTATATGTACTACGTACTAGAGGCGACGTTGCTAAGAGAATTTTTAACACACCCCACTGCGGTCCATGGACCGCAACGTTGTCAGTCGTCTCCAGGCCCTTGCATTGCAGTGACGTGCCGTGATTCATTTACAATCCACGTGAATAATGCGTTCTTGTGTGCTTAAAAATTGTTCTAATCACTCGAAAAAATCAAATAAAAGTCAAGGTGTGACATTTCATCGGTAAATTAAACAAAAAACTCGTCTATAATATTTTAAGATTGAATATTCTACAAACACGCGAGCGGGAGCGGACTGCCGCCATTTTGGTGACGCAATCATAGACTAGAAAAAGTTAACCGCGCAGATGTGCCATTTACATTGTTCCTACTAATGTGTTTCACCTCTAATATATTTGCGAAATATAATTATATATTTCTATTTGGAAAATTATTAGGTAACTACTTACTACTTCATGAATTATGTTACTTTAATATTAAAAAAGTTTATTTGTTTATAAATTGTTAATATTTTTTGAGTGAAATTGTATTTGTAGCACGCTCACTTTTTGCAGTTTTCTTTGGCCTGGTCATGAAAAAAGGGAAAATTGTGCTGAGGAAACTTGGTTACCAACTGACCACACACATATTGTTCATTCATTGTATTTTAAAGAAGAAAATAAGTACAGCACAATTATATTATTTTGTATTGTTTCAGTTGTAAATAAATAAATCATTTTGACTAGAATAGCCGTATTTTAACTAAATGTAAAATTCCCATTAGGCAGAATATAATAATGTGTCACATCTGATGGTAGACCTACTCTATGCGTAAATGGCCGCTCCCCCCACCCCGCGCATTTGTCAGCATGTGCAGTGTTTTCGCTTGGCAACGTCGCCTCTAGTACGTAGTACATATACCTCAATGTTTTTCCTACTCAGAATTACGAGCACTTTTCATCCTACTAGGCGGAAAAAAGCGTCCCAAATTTATTTTTTTCACTTCGTTACCATTTTTCAAACACTTTTTACAGCGATTACAAAGTGTAAAGTATGCAAAAATAATAGAAAATTTTGGGACCATTTTTTTGTCTCTTGTTTTTTGTCATAGATAGAAAGGGCTCGTGATTCTGAGTAGGAAATCATAAAATTAACATACCTTAGAAAAAAAATTTTTGGTGATTGTTCTCGAGAAAATGCCTTTTTAGGAAACATACATTAAGGAGACGGCCCTACATAGTGTATGTATTTACTTGAAGTTTTATCTTGATACGAATTTCACGTAAGTTTTAACAACAACATACAACATACAATCACGCCTGTATCCCATAAAGGGGTAGGCAGAACACATGAAACTACTGAAGCTTCAATGCCACTCTTGGCAAATTAGGGGTTGAAAGAAAACGAAACTGAACGAAACGTAAGTTTTACTCAATAGTTATAGTCGTCGTCGTACCTATAACAGCTTTTACGCTTGCATAAAAAATTCTGAGTTTCTACCAGGTAGGTATTAGGTATTCTAATTTAAATAAACATTCAAATAAAATATAAATTGAAATAGATACCATACACTAAAGAAAAAGCGATCAAGCCCACTGGTGGCGAAGCCGGGAATCGAGCCCGGGTCGCCAGCTATCGCGACTGACGTGCTAAACCGTTACACCACCTCGACCGCCGAGGTACCCGTCGAAATTTGTCTAGTGAACCTTTGAAGGCTTGGGGCCTTTGACCAGCTCGAAGGGCGAGTAATTTGTGCTTGCACCTCCTATAATATGAATCTTATATGAATCAGAAGCGCTGGTAGCCTAGCGGTAAGTACGTGCGACTTTCGTTCCGAAGGTCGCGGGTTCGAACCCCGGCTCGCACCAATGAGTTTTTCGGAATTTAAGTGCGAAATGTCATTTGATATCTGCCAGTCGCTTTTCGGTGAAGGAAAACATCGTGAGGAAACCGGACTAATTCCAATAAGATCTAGTTTACCCTTGGGGTTGAAAAGTCAGATGGCAGTCGCACATAGGGGTATTTCACTAAAAAACCTGGCCATTACTCGATACAAATAAGAAAAAGAAAAATAAATTAAAATAGCATATTTGGATTGACCAATGGAACTACTTATAAAAATGTATATAAATAATTTTGGCCAGCTTTTTTAGTCAAATACCCCTATGTGAGTTGCTTCCGTAAAAAACTAGTGCCTACGCCAAATCTTGGAATTAGTTGTCAATGCGGACCTCAGGTTCCCATGAGCCGTGGCAAATGCCGGGATAACGCAAGGAGGATGATGATAACCTCCTATATGAATCCTTTGCAGGATTACGATATAGCGAGAGAGATTGGTGCTGCCAAATAGTAAATTTCGATGCAACATGGGTCAACTTAATATTTGATGTTCATTAATATTAGAAATATTAGGTAAGTACAATGCGTTTGTATGTTAAACCCTGTTTTGTCATAACTGAGCACGTAGGAACAATACCCAGTCAATAAATTTTCTCTTAAAAATGTTATCACGACTCGTGATAAGAATTTCACAGGCGCCACAAAGACAAAAACAATTAGGCTAAACGTTATAAGCGGCAAAAAAGGGTCGTAGAATTTTCTCCTAAAATTTTTCTCGTCCCTAATACCTCGAAATAAAACAATTACGCAAGACGCGCCTTGCATTAAGTGGCAAATATCATTAGGCAGCTCAGACAACACAGACACCGAATATTAATAGTTTACAAATAGTGCGTGGTCACCAGGCGGTTCAGCAGAACTTGCGCTCTCGCTCACAAGTCCATATTTGATGTATTGGGGCATTTTCAGAATTTGAGACCCTCCAATTAGCGTAAGTTGTTAAGAAAAATTAACTCAATGTCAGTTTTGTGACCATAATTAAGCATTATTTTTTTATAAAAATATTGTTTTTATATTAATTATTAGGTACATAAACTTTGAGCGATAATCTACATTCAGAAAGTGAAAAAAGTTTTAGACAGATTGCATGCTTAATTGTCGTCACAAAACTGACATCGAGTTAATTCTAAAAATGCCCTGAGAAATATGTACCTAGTTGATTAGTTGGTTAATGGACAAACAATATTGCAACACTGCTAAATGTTTAATATATAGATATTGCCTGTTTCACCTGCACAATGTTAGTATATGCTCTTGAATCGCAAGATGTCACTTTTTCTGGACATACCTATTTTATGTGTGGTAACTTTGAGTTGACTTGAATGCTCCGTCTAGTACTTGACTTGAGAGAGTCTGTGTTAGGCAGATAGTTCGCGGACAATTTGTCTTGTCAGTCAACCAGTCATCTGCTCAAGGAAACTAATTTGCGTTTGTAATGAAGCAGAGTCGTGATATTATAAGCAATGAGTAAAAGGGTAACGTCGAGTTTAAAGATGGCGACGACAGATTTCATGGATGATTTTTCTGGTAGCTAAAGATGGGTATTTATTTAGTTACCATTTACCTACAGAGTACACGGTATACGACATAGATCATACTGAACAATATCAACCATAGCATTATACTCGTATTATGCCCGAATCCTGAAAAAAAAAAATATTTGTTTAGACATATGTATGAAACAGAATTTTTTTACGATTTTTGGTTGGTCCCATAGTAAAATTTGATCAACAAAAAAACATGCTGTATTTTGAACTGGTAATCATTAAAATTCTGATTGCATATTTGATGACGCACCCATGAATACTTCAAAGATAATTTCATAATATTAATGTTAACTAAAATAAATGTCTAACATTTTCTCAATAAATCTCAATTAGCTTGTGTTCGAGCTAATGATTGCTCACGTGTTACTTCTGCCTGCAGCCATAGTAAATCATTGTACCATAAAACACGATGGTAACTAATTAAAATGATTCATTCATTTGAAAACGACTCTAAAGTTTACCTCGAAATAAAGAGGACTATAAGCGCTGGTGGCCTAGCGGTAAAAGCGTGCGACTTTTAATCCTGAGGTCCCGTCCCGAGGGTTCGAACCCCGGCTCTCACCAATGAATTTTTCAAAACTTATATGTGCGAAATGTCATTTGATATTTGCCAGTCGCTTTTTGCCTGCGCCAAATTTTGAGATTAACTGTCAAAGCAGACGCCAGGCTCCCATAAGCCGTGGTGTACGGTCAACCAATTTGAATCCTAGGCCGTGTTCTATTTGACATAGAAATCACATAAGGGTCCTACAGTAGTTGACTGTACAAGTTGGTTTGGCACTGATCATAAGACAAAATATGTGATTCAGTTTATGCACAACGGCCACCAACATGGATGAAGCCACTAACGATTAAACAGTGACCTGTTTAAGGCTATTGCCTTACATCAATAAACATTGATTTCCAGAGGCGGTAAAACTCAAATTGAGATACACGAATCAATCTTTATTGACGAAATGCAGAAGCAAAAGACTTGACCATAAACAAGATGTTCTTATTCGAATGCTTTTTCTGAGCGCATACGCATTGACATCACAGAAACTTTAGTTCAAAAACGACTCAAGTTTCAATGAGAAATCGTTCTCAACTCAGCTTTATACGGACGACACACAACTCAATATAGCAATTGTTTGTTCTGTCGATTTTAACTACGTGTGATATATCGTTTCGTGTATCGATCAAGTCGACTGCGTTCTGTCAGGGGGCTTTGAAATAAAACAAATGACGGTCGCTCAAAGTGATGACGAAATCGAATTTAATTGATTAGTGTGTACGAACTGTTGTTTTTTTTTTGTAGGCTCTTTATTACCACGTCGGTAGCAAACAGGTATACTGTCCGCCTGATGGAAAGTGGTCACCGTAATCTATGGACGCCTGCAACTCAAGGCGCGTTGCCGACCGATTAGAAACTTGTACACTTCTTTTTTGAAGAACCCCATACTGTAGTTCATCGGAAATACCTCGGAAGGGATCCGGAGCGTCCGCGGGAGGAAATTCCTTTGAAACCGCACGGTGCGCGATCATTTAGGTTGCAAGGTGTGTGGATGAGCGCCCTGTCGATGGCGAGCGGTGCGATGATGAAAAGTGGACGTTGGCATCTTTAGTGAAGGTTTGTTGAGGAAAGATAAATTGAAAAGTGTATTTTATCCGAACTGGTGGGAAAGTGCGAAAATAGGGTCGAGTAGAGGAAGAGAGGGGAGGCCTTTGCCCAGCAGTGCTGCAGTGGGAGATTAATGCAGGTTAATTAAAAAAAAGTCACAATCACGTAGTATTTCACATATTTTATTTATCTAAGTATTTAGACATCATTTGATTATATTATGTAGGTATATACAATTATAGTTTAGAAAAATCGAATGCCACATGGATGGCAACTACCTTAAATATTGTAAATAGCTCATTTTGTGTAAGGGAGACTTTAAAAACAAAGGAAAGTCTCCCTTACACAAAATGTGCTATTTACAATAGGTTTAATCTTTACGTTCTGAATAAACGTTTTATTTATTTATATTTTTTTTTTGTGAATCATTTTGAATCATGCCAACCGATTTTATTTACACTAGGGCTATTTTGCAAAATTGTGTTACATGTATTCGTTGTTTTCTCATTAATCAGACATAAATCCATACGTATTTTTATGTTTGTTTTCTTAACACCCCATACTAAAATAAATGAAAACAGCAGTTCCATTAACCTACTCACGGCATAGAAAATCTTATAAAAACTGGTGAGTACGTGCCTCGCAGTCTGCCAGGCATATAAGCTTTGCCAGTGTGTGTCGCAATGTGTGGTGACACCGCAGATTATACACCATTAGATACTGCATATACTATGACCCGTGCTCATAATTATTCAGGCGAACTGAATCGGCACGTAAGTCAGTGCAGGTTGCCCCATATAAGTCGGTAGCGTAAGTATGATGCCGTAGGTATCTAAGTTGAAGTACCGATAGTAAGCAAATCGTGGAAGGCATCTCAAAAAGATCTGCGAGGCTAAGGTAGTGACCTTGACTAATTAAGTCGATCGGCCTGGGTTAAAAATTCAATAAGTGTTTCTTTATAATGTGGGATGAGACAAATCTGATGTGTTCTTGAGCCAGTGGCATTTTTCAACATAAGTACGTACATACATATAATCACGCCTGTATCCCATAAAGGGGTAGACAGAGCACGTGAAACTACTAAAGCTTCAGTGCCACTCTTGGCAAGTAAGGGGACATAAGTACGTATGTATAATTTAACCCTTCATACAACATGAATAGAGCATGTGCGCTTAAAATTAAAGGTACATACAAAATAATTTATAGAAGGTATTTATGTCATGAGTACCTTTTTCGTTGGAAGTGATGGCAATACAAAAATATATTACTAAATTTAATAAAAATTCAATATTTGTCTGTCTAAAAGAGGTTGCTATATTACAACATAATCTATCATGCTCCATCTAATGTTGAAGGGTAATCTGTGAGTGACAACGATGACGCGTTTCGCCGCACTTCACCTATTTTCGGGACGCGGTTTGATAAAGTGTTTACACAAACGTGCAACAAAAACATAAGACGTGGGACTCGTGGGAGTGACGGTAAAAGAACACTTGAGAAGAGGCAGGGAGACATGCCTAAGAATTATTAACTATTATAATTATTATCAGAAAAATGCCGACGTAAAATAAATTGATACAGAAATGTGATAAGAGTTCATTCGGGTGCGAAAATATTATGCATTTTATAACAACAGTCAAAGTTAACGTATTGCATTACCAACACGTACATTAAGTACCAAAAAAGTATGTTACCAAGTATTCCCTGTTATTGATGTAACTTTTAAAACACATTTATAATATTGACGTCTTACTTTGTCGCTTTGTACTATAAACTATATACAACTCCTATAAAATTATAATAATTTACGAGTTACCTTTCACCTCTGATGTGTGTATATTACAAATTCCCACTGTGACCACTTTCTCTGACGTTAATTACATAGTTAAATACGCATGGACGTTCGGACCTTGTTGGTGTTGTAAGTACACGTCTTGAATGGCGCGGGTTTAAGACAGGTTCGATTTTATAATTATGTGCACCGCCCAAAATCTTTAAAGGACTTGCCTTATTAAAAACCGGCCAAGTGCGAGTCGGGCTCGCGCACAAAGGGTTCCGTAGCAGCAAATATAATAAACTACACACAAACACAATAACTTAACTTAACCAAAATTACAGTTAAATCAACCTATCTCAAAAACTATAAGAGATACTTTGATCAAACCAAAAATCGTTGAAAGAGTTAATTAGCATGCATCACCTCTATTTTTTTTAGAATTTTATACCCCGTAGTTATAAAAATAGAGGGGGGGGGACATACTTTTTACGACTTTGAGAGCTGATATCTCAAAAACCGTTCACTTTAAGAAAAATGTTTTTTAGAAAACTTTATATCATTTTAAAAGACCTTTCCATTGATACCCCACACGGGTATGTACATCGAAAAAAAAATTTTCATCCCTCAGTTACATGTATGGGGGGCCCCACCCCCAATTCTTTTTTTTACTATTTAGTGTCATAATTTTGTAGCGGTTCATACAACACATATTCCCATCAAATTTCATCACTGTAGTACTTATAGTTTCCGAGTAAATCGGCTGTGACAGACGGACAGACGGACAGACGGACAGACGGACAGACGGACATGACGAAACTATAAGGGTTCCGTTTTTGCCATTTTGGCTACGGAACCCTAAAAAGGGGATAAGTTCACCGGATAGTCGGGTTAGTCCATACTTATACTTACTATATTATAAATGGAAAAGTGTGTGTATCTGTTTGTTTGTCCGTCCTTCACGGCAAAACGGAGCGACGAATTGACGTGATTTTTTAAGTGGAGATAGTTATAGGGATGGAGAGTGACATAGGATACTTTTTGTCTCTTTCTAACCCCCACTTCTCTAAAATGTAGGGTGGAAGTTTGTATGAAGCATTCCGCAATTTTCGAATTTAACGCGAGTGAAGCCGCGGGCGAAAGCTAGTAAATTATAAGTTTAAAGTTATGCGCCGATGCAAGTCCTGAGGCTGTAAAACATTGAAATGTAAGATGTCGCTAGTAGCGTATGATACACCATGGCGTACGATATCACAGTTACGCCGTGGCTTGCGTGGGCGACGGTCGTCGCGCGACGGCGATGCGACGCACACGAAATCAAACCTTATCGATATGGAAGTATGAGACGCGACGGCGACGGTCGCGCGACCATCGCCCACGCAAGACACGGCGTTAGTGGTAGACCTGCGTCACGGTTTCATGAAAACTTCCTATGTTTACTTGTCAAGGCGTGTCCTTATTCCGCTTCTGCACTGTGGTCTAGCAAGTTTTGTACCTTGAGTCTGTTTGTTGACATTCGGTGGCGCGTTTGATGCGGTCTTGTTAAACAGAGCTCTGTTACGGATTTGAGCACACTGTGTAATTAATTGCAATTAAGTGATGTAACCCTTTGATCTTTAGGGAAAGGTGGGAAAATACTTATATTCCTATGTTTTTATTTATATAAACCCCAGAGCTTTACAATAGTGGCATTTTTGTAAATGTAATTTAAGTTAAACTTACAGTAAATAAATAAATTTATTTTATATATAAGTATATATAAATAATTATTTATACTTACTATACTGTAGTACTTTTTGTTTCATACTACAACAGGATTCACTATCTAAATATATAAAAGAAGAAGCTGACTGACTGACTGACTGACTGACTGACTGACTGACTGACTGACTGACTGACTGACTGACTGACTGACTGACTGACTGACTGACATATCAACGCACAGCCGAAACTGCTGGTCCTAGAGATTTCAAATTTGGCACGTAGGTTCCTTATGTAGTGTAGAGGAGCACTAAGAAAGGATTTTCCAAAATTCACCTCCTAAGGGGGTCAAATGGGGGTTCAAAGTTTGTATGGGGAAACAAGATTAGTTTGACTATTTTATTCGAAACTTCACAGGAAGATTCCTTAAGACATATGACTGAATACGTGTTTCAGGTTTTTTGAAAATTTAACCCCTATAAGAGTGAAAAGGGGGTGATAAAGTCAAAAAATCAATATGGGTATCGTTTTTATGGTTTATCGGGTCGCTGATCACGATAAATACAACGTTTTTAAAATCTAACGAGGCGGAAGTGAAATACCTTCTCCCCTGTTGTGGTGCAATGGGGTTTAAATATCAAAAATATATGTAAAAGAAAATATTGACTGACTGACTGACATATCAACGCACAGCCGAAACCGCTGGTCCTAGAGATGTCAAATTTGGTACGTAGGTTCCTTATATAGTGTAGAGGAGCACTAAGAAAGGAGTTTTCAAAAATCGCCTCCTAAGGGGCTCAAATAGGGGTTCAAAGTTTGTATGGGGAAACGAGATTAGTTTGACTATTTTATACGAAACTTCATAGGAGGATTCCTAAAGACATATGACTAAATACATGTTTCAGGTTTTTTGAAAATTTGACCTCTAAAGGGGTGCAAAGGGGTAAAGTCAAAAACACAATATGGGTATCGTTTTTAAGGTTTATCGGGTGGCTGATCACGATAAATAGAACGATTTTAAAATCTAATGAGGTGGAAAAGTAATTTTCTCCCCGTTGTAGTGTTATTAGGGTTAAAATATCCAAAATAGCCATAAGAGGAGCACTAAGAAAGGATTTTTCAAAGTTCACCTCCTAGCATGATAATTTGACAGGGGCAAGGACGGGGACAGGGACGGGGACAGGGATAGGGACGGGGACGGGGACGGGGACGGGGACGGGGACGGGGACGGGGACGGGGACGGGGACGGGGACGGGGACGGGATAGGGATAGGGATAGGGATAGGGATAGGGATAGGGATAGGGATAGGGATAGGGATAGGGATAGGGATAGGGATAGGGATAGGGATAGGGATAGGGATAGGGATAGGGATAGGGATAGGGATAGGGATAGGGATAGGGATAGGGATAGGGATAGGGATAGGGATAGGGATAGGGATAGGGATAGGGATAGGGATAGGGATAGGGATAGGGATAGGGATAGGGATAGGGATAGGGATAGGGATAGGGATAGGGATAGGGATAGGGATAGGGATAGGGATAGGGATAGGGATAGGGATAGGGATAGGGATAGGGATAGGGATAGGGATAGGGATAGGGATAGGGATAGGGATAGGGATAGGGATAGGGATAGGGATAGGGATAGGGATAGGGATAGGGTTAGGGTTAGGGTTAGGGTTAGGGTTAGGGTTAGGGTTAGGGTTAGGGTTAGGGTTAGGGTTAGGGTTAGGGTTAGGGTTAGGGTTAGGGTTAGGGTTAGGGTTAGGGATAGGGATAGGGATAGGGATAGGGATAGGGATAGGGATAGGGATAGGGATAGGGATAGGGATAGGGATAGGGATAGGGATAGGGATAGGGATAGGGATAGGGATAGGGATAGGGATAGGGATAGGGATAGGGACGGGACGGGGACGGGGACGGGACGGGGACGGGGACGGGGACGGGGACGGGGACGGGGACGGGGACGGGGACGGGGACGGGGACGGGGACGGGGACGGGACGGGGACGGGGACGGGGGGGACGGGGACGGGGACGGGGACGGGGACGGGGACGGGAACGGGGTCGGGGTCGGGGTCGGGGACGGGGACGGGGACGGGGACGGGGACGGGGACGGGGACGGGGACGGGGACGGGGACGGGGACGGGGACGGGGACGGGGACGGGGACGGGGACGGGGACGGGGACGGGGACGGGGACGGGGACGGGGACGGGGACGGAACGGGGACGGGGACGGGGACGGGGACGGGGACGGGGATGGGGACGAGGACGGGGACGGGGACGGGAACGGGAACGGGGACGGGAACGGGAACGGGGACGGGGACGGGGATAGGGACGGGACGGGGACGGGGACGAGGACAAGGATAGAGATAGGGACGGGGATAAGAATAGGGATTGGGGTCGGAATAATCGGTCGGCAATCTAGGCAGTATAAAATGCAGGTGGCTCAGTGGGAAGGGATTATTAGTAAGTAGGCATCGGCGAGTATCCTGCATCCGTGATAACTATTATATTCAATGTGCTGTAAGAAGATGGTTGTTTGCTTTCCTTTTATATGTTTACGTTTGCAATAAGTATAAGCAAAATGGAAAAAATTGTAAGCGATAACGCAAGGAAGTACTTTTTACCCTACCGACCATAGCGTCGAGATACTGGCTATGTGGGTTGTATGAAGTTTCCCCAGTATAAATATTTATATAGGTAAAATACATACATATTCGTACCTACTACCTACGCTGTGGTCGCTGTGTAACAATTCTACAATCATTGCAAGAATTTCTTTTAAAACAATAGTAATAATTTTAAGGTACAGTCAGCCAAAAAACAGTGTAAGGTTCTTGGCTGACCGTACAGCAAATAGATCAGTTACAATGGCCCTCCAGTCGAGAATTGCCCCGCTTTACCTTAATCGAAACAATCGCGGACAGATGTACCTACAAAGAAACCTACGGATCCAAATGAAAATCTTATTACGTTATTAACGTTTCAATAAGAATACTTTTATTACGCGGGCGAAGCCGCGGGTAAAAGCTAGTTTTTTATAAATATTATTATTCTCCATAAAACTTTCGAGCATTTTACGTTTTGTTTTCTTTGTGACAGTATTTCGTTACCTACATAAAAAGTGAACTAAAAAAACATAAAAATATCAAAATTGTACCTGGCACATTAGCGTATTGATAAATAGATAAATAAATACTAATATTATAAATGGGAAAGTGTGTGTCTCTGTTTGTTTGTTCGTCCTTCAAGCCAAAAAAGAGCGACCAATCGTCGTTTTTTTAAGTGGACATAGTTGAAGGGATGAAAAGTGACAGGCTATTTTTTTTTGTAAGCCGCGAGCAAAAGCTAGCAAAGAATATAAATAGATCTACATGACTAACTGTTTTTCTCATAACATGTGAGAAAAACAGACAGTAAATTGACTCCTCCAAGAAGCACAAAAGAGACTTATCAAAATTACGGGAGCAGATTGTTTTTTAATAAAGGCTTAAAACATCCTTTAAGAGCTTAAGTAAAGCAATCAACTTTACATTAAGGATTTTTTATCAGCATCCTGTCATTATTGTAATAAATATTCGTGGAAGGTGGCAGACAATTCATCATTATCTTACGAGGCGTTATATGGATCACGTTAATGGCTTGGCTTTGGGGTCATTTAGGAGAATGAGTGAATAATAAACGCATCGTTAGGCACTGGTCCCACAGCGAGCTAGTAAGCTATGAGCTATCGGCTATAAAAACGAACAAAAAATAAGCACTCCCGTGCCAATAAAAGAGACACGGCGATATTGATAGCTGCCCGTTGGGCGAGTAACTATAAACATCGCCGCGTCTTTTTTATTTACGTGGGAGTGATTATCTTTTGCTCGTTCTTATAGCCGACAGCCATAGTTTACTAGCTCGCGGTGGGACCAGTGCCTTAGTTACATGATAAAAAATAATAATAGGATAATACTTAGTAAAAAAATCAAATCTTCAATGCAGGGCTTTGAATGTCGTTTAAATATATATCTAGCAAAATATTTACATATCTGCCATATTTATTTGTTACTCTTTATTAGTAGGTAGGTAATGTAGGTATGGACCAATTAATTTGAGATCAAATGATAATCGTAGGTCATTATAATTTTGAAAAAGTTGGTGATGATGACTTAATGATAATTCGTTAATAATTCGATTAATGGCCATTCGAAACTAGACATTAATCCTTATAAAGCTTATAAAATAAAGCAAGGTGTTGAGTCCTCCACTACCTAAAGGTTGTCTGGAAGAAATCCGCCTTTTGCCTGTGCATTTTTGCACACAGAGGATATATATTGTAATTATATATATATATATATATATATATATATATATATATATATATATATGGAAACACTATTCGACTCCTGTCTGATAGCAAACGAACATGGACACCTTAGCATTGCGACTCCAGAGATGTCACACGTTATCACCACAGGTCAGGCACGACTTCGCATAGACGATTCCCCGATCCGAATTTCGAATCTGTAAAGCCGTTTAAAGTTCGTAAAATGCAAATAACATACTTTTAATAAGAGATATACATTTAGTTCCAGTGTCCGAGAAACCCACACTCGACCCACACTTGCCCTTTTGACATTTTCATTATACAAAAGCTTCTTTGAGCGCAAGTTTCGTTATGTAATATTCAGTTAGTGAAATTATCACTTGAGCAGAAACGTGTTTATTTGTGAGGACAGTTACAACAAGATAATCATATAGGTACAGTCACCGGCTTAAATAAGTGATGATGTCTGTACCTTGTCGCTTTTAATCGTTTGACAGTTTCGTATGACATTTCAAACACGACGTTAAAGTGAAAAGGTACCTACATAAATCATCATTTATTTATGCCGGTGACTGTACGTGTACAGTCAACCAATTGGAACTTTAGAACTATGTCATAGTGACGTTATGAATCAGATTGTAAGAAATCTCTACTGCTTGTTATTTTGACACGGTTGTAGAGTGGCCAATTGGTTGACTGTACATAGCGAAATTATGCAAATTGTTTTCTTGAGAAACATTATTATTTTCACATTCTTAAAACAAAAAGTAGTTATATGTATGACGTGCTTAATAAATTTAGAGATATTTTTGATTTCCTTATAACGTTAAATGCTTGCCAAGTTTTCTCCCGTATTCGTGCGATATAGCCAGGGTACATAGCCAAATGACACAAACGCTCACGAAACGAAACGCTCGTAGATATCTATCTCTATCGCGTTTCGTTTTCGTTTCGCGACGCAGTAATGCCATTCGGCTACGGCACCTGTTATGTATCGTTCGCAAAGGAGCTTCAATGCCACACGCCCTAATAACCTAATCATTTGTTTTATATTGCGAGTAGAAAGAAAGTGTTTTACTATGACAAGCTTTAGTATCAAATAAAATATTAAAAACACTATGTCTATAGCAATTTTAGACTACATTTCCAACGAAATTTCTCAACTCATAATCTTCTATTACTGCTAAGTAAACTCAGCAACAGTTAGTTTCAAAGCTTCAAACTAATTTGTTCTCAATTTATTACTTATTCTTAGAATAGGCCGATCCTAATGTCATTGTTCGCCATTAGGTTTGCCGAGGCATGACCGGGTGAAAGGGCAAGGGTGTGGCGCTGAGCTTACTTTACGTTGAGCTTAGTTTAATTGCTTTGTATGAGTGGAGACTCTTTAAATGATACGAGTAGACAATACGAGTGTAAGTATCGTAAGCCACGAGGATGGAGGTTTTACCAAAGACGATAACTACGTATAGACAGATAAAGACTAAGACAAAAACTTACCTCGGAACCATCAAGAAAAATGTATGGTTATCTAATGAAAAATGTATCCCACTAATATCCATATTTGACAATTTTAACACATATCATCATACATACAATCACGCCTGTGTCCCATGAAGGGGTAGGCAGAGCACATGAAACTACTCAGGTTTCAGTGCCACTCTTGGCAAATAAGGGGTTGAAAGAAAACGAAACTGTGACATTGCAGTGACAGGTTGCCAGCCTCTCGCCTACACCACAATTTAACACATATCAAGTTAAAAATATGGGCCAAATTGTCAAAAGTGAGGTTCAAATGCTTTAATCCTGCGTCGATTCGAGAGATGTCAGTATCTTCAGTGTAAAAAAACTCTAAGTTCTAATACAGATCATAAAACCTAACCTGTTTTATTATTGTCATCGCCAAAAAACGCAATTTAAACTGAAACTCATATCAACTACTAACCTACATCGTAACTGAATAAGTTTTGATTACACATAATCAAAACTTATTGGCTGTGTACAGTTACTAAAGTAATAACAAGCAAAGTTTACAATATGGTGCGATGCTCCGTCGAATGACGCGACGATGAATAAACACTCTCAAGAGAAATCTTTACATTGGGGCGTAAACATAAAAGTTTATGGCAATTTTAAAAGGATATTTTCTATGGGCGACAGTAAAATATTGCATGCTATAGAGTGCTACAGAAAGTTATGAGCGAATGTCTGTTTTGCTTATAAAAGTAAACTTTGTGGTACAGATGTAGTGCATAATACTTTTTAACCCCCGATGCGAAAACGACGGGGTGTTATAAGTTTGACGTGTCTGTCTGTTTGTTTGTCTGTCTGTCTGTCTATCTGTCTGTTTGTGTGTGTGTCTGTCTGTGGCATCGTCGCTCCCGAACGGATGAGCCGATTTAGATTTAGTTTTTTTTTTGTTTGAAAGCTGAATTAGACTGGAGTGTCTGGAGTGTCTTAGCCATGTTTCATGAAAATCGGTCCACTATGTCGCGGTCGGAGGTTTTTCAAAATTTTAATTTTGTGGTTAGGTTAGTTCATAGTACTTTCTTTCTCTCTCGGAAACGTTCGGATGTTTCGTGCCAGTTCGGTCAACGTCAATATTTCTTGTACTGGGACTGACTGAAAGAGCAAGATACCTTCGAGAGTTTCCGTGAAATTACGAAGGAAAACACCTACATGCCATTGACATCGTTCGTGATCCATGAATGACTACGACTTGCAATGTGCAATGTGGTGCATTTTTTTTGTCCTGCACATGTTATGTAGTTATGTGAGTAGCACATTGTAATTTTTCCCAAGTCACCCGTTGACCACAACCGCTGTAAATACGCGATATAATCCGTTTTCATTATTTCATAACAAAAATAATTTGAGCTGCGAATAAAATTTTAACAGTGAACTATTAAAATGCACGTCCGCGGCCGCAGAACATACATGACGTGAGTAGGTTGATGACTTTTTAATTACTCCGACGAGATCAATGACTCGTGAGCGCAATTTTGTATCAGTTTTCACAATTTCCCGATACGGTCGGCCTAGCCGAGGTGAAAATCGTTGACGATCGAAACGCACTCACTCTTCCGCGCAACTACAGAAGAGCGATAGGGAGAGATAGCTACGAATCGCTTACGAAGCGTGAGATATAGTGACGTTGACTAGGTATTCCGTGATGTGATGAGCAGATAAAATGCTAATTTGCGTGGTCATTCTCCATTGGTTGTACGTGCTATTAAAATGTTGGCATACCGTCCAGTTCTATAGGTTCATGTAGGTTTGGTGACTGTTACTTAGTAAACGACTGATTTGTTTAACACGTAAAATTAAAAAGTATATCTTTGGGATTTAAGACACATCCATTTTCTGGGAAAAATTGTTAGTTTTACCTTTAATTTAGCGATAGTGAAAAACTAGAGCGCGCAATGATATTCTAAATTCAACTAAAAACAAAAAATATAAAAAAAAATTGCGTTACCTTTCTATATTTTTGAATTGTCACTGAACTTAATGTCAGCATTAGTCTTTTAACTTGATAGATTTTACATAATATAAATGATGAGTTTTAATCATAAATATTGAATAAATTGATGAACTTGATTTACTTTCATGTTTTGTAGTCAGAATTTTGTTCGTGTTGGTGTGATGAAAAATGTTGTGTTTCACTCGGTGGCAAAGTTTGTTTAACCTTCGTGCCTTGAAACCCTCGCAACGCACAAGATTCCACTTTTTGAACCACTCGCCGTGTATCAATATTGGTACTTGCGACAACTTTGCTCCCTTGTAAAACAAATAATTATTGATCTTTGTATTTTATAATACCAATCGAAACGACAATTTACATGAAATGATACGAAACGATTGCAATGAACCAGATTTTTTGTACATAACAAAAAAAATGGGGTTCATTGTTTTGGTTTATAAACTTTCACCCATATTTTAATACCTGTCATTATGTAAACAGTAGTCACATAAACTGCGGAGGAAGCGACATATTTTACGGTACACGGCCGATTGGTCATAGACATTACGTAGCAATTGCCGTAGGATTAGTCTGTCTAATGTTATGCATACAGAAACCAAAGATAATTATAACTCGCTAGAGGCGAACAAGCCGCCGCCGCCGCCGGCGCACACAACGACAACCTGTATGCTCATTGAGCATACATGGACGTAGTGAGGAAAAAAGGATCCAACCCAAAAAATTGCCCTTGAAATAAATGACTTTTTTTTGTATGAATAGGTACCTAAACGTTTGACCACGATCACACCTGTCCTGTGAGTGGTCATTACCACTACATTTTAACATTAGGTACTAACCGTCCTTTTTCAAAATAGCATTACGTCTTTTTTAACCCCCGACGCAAAAACGAAGGGGTGTTATAAGTTTGACGTGTCTGTCTGTGTGTTTGTCTGTCTGTCTGTCTGTCTGTTTGTCTGTCTGTCTGTGTGTGTGTCTGAATGTGACATCGTAGCTCCCGAACGGATGAACCCATTTAGATTTAGTTTTTTTTGTCTGAACTGAAAGCTGAGATAGTCGGGAGTGTTCTTAGCCCTGTTTCATGAAAATCGGTCCACTATGTCGCGGTAGGGGTTTTCTCCAAAATTTCAATTTTGTGGTTATTCCACAGACTTTCGAACGGCGAATTCATGAGTTCGAGATTCAAAAATCGGTCCCCTACAAGTGTTCGCCGTATCAATACAAATTCACCGGTATCCGATCTCCTTCCTTCCTTTATCTGTAATAACTAATAAGATACACAAAGTCAAAGAACAAATGCCAGCTGTCCAAGCTATAGGCATGTGTATCGTATCACCAAAAGTAGAAATTAAAAAGTAACCACATTGTAATGTCACCCCTTTCAAATCAATATGTGTGAGAAAACGGGACGACACTACGATGTTGCCACTTTTGAATTTTTTGACAAGAATCCTCTATGTCCATACTCTTTGCTATTACGTTTGACATTTAATTACAGTGCAATTCGGCTATAAATGCTACTGGGTATAATATGAGTAAATTATATTCATTGACGATAAAGTTTAGACTGACCTACTTGGACGGTGACCAATCTTTATGACAGGTTCATATTAAATTAAATATTTCAATGTATCTATTGTCGACTGGGTAAATGTGAATTTTAATATTATGCAAAATCGTTACTCGCTTCATGTAACTTTTGTAGAGTGATATTTATTTTGTAGTAACTTATTTAATAACGGGAGTTTCATGTAACACGAAAAAATAATTGAAGCATATAATATTTTATTCTTCGAAATACATGAATTTTACTGATTTTTTTTTTAAATTAAGAATCGTGTTTATCTATGTTTTTTAAATTATAAATGGGCTTACTCATGGCCACAGACTAGCCGAGGCAAAGACGTGTCCTACGATGGAGCGAGCTGGCCCAGATGGTGCCTGTCCACCCTTGATTTGAAGTATAGACGCGACGACGGAAATATAGACGCCGGCAAGGAATTCTGCTCTGTGGCATTACGTATTGATAAAAGAAGTAGCAATTTTACTGAAGCAAAGTGCACCGTGCGAATTGGTGGAATATCTACCAATATGAGGTCGAAACCAGTCGTGCGCTTAAGCGTCTAAAAGTTCCATGGTAGAAAGAGGACGATGGAATAAGCTCGTGTAGCTCTATTTTCATGAATATATCAATGTGTGTATGACATTGCTTGTCACCACAGATCAATACAACAAGATGGCCCTTACAGGGCGACTCGCGGTCACCAAGCATACGACAAATCAGGTTTATAAAAGTTTGAACGCGTGCGACACCGATCAGTAGCGCCCAAGTATACGACCCGCTAACAGTGTCCGTGTCCGCTCGGGAAAAAATCTTAAATAATCAATTTTGGTTGCAAACAATGGTCTCTTACAGCATAAAGTGGTGTGGCAAGTCTTCTAACACTTCTACATGTAAAAAAGATGGAACAACATTCCACAGTTAAGTCAAATTAATTATTTTGTTGAATATTGTTTATTGTCCGCGGAGTTCATTTATACTGGTCAATATGGTTGTGCTGAGCGGCGCCGAGGCGCGTCCATCCCTCTTTACCGAGTTAACAATGTGATATGCTATCCCTTTCACGTAAACGACTAGGCATGGGGCCATGTTAGTTTATGTCTGTTGCGGGAACTTCGTACCATGTGCTACCATTTTATGAAATATAAAAGAAAGCAGATTTGTAATAGTGAATAATTATCTAGAATCTGTAGAGTCTGTAGTGGTATTTAGTTCATTGATTAGTTTAGAATATTTAGTTGGTTATTTAACTTAGTAAACGTAAGTAAAAATGCACAGTTTAGTTATTAGTTACTAGAATGATTTTTATTGAGATGCTATCACAATTATCATCCTCCTTGCGTTATCCCGGCATCGGCATTCGCCACGGCTCATGGGAGCCTGGGGTCCGCTTTGGAAACTACTACCAAGATTTGGCGTAGGAACTAGTTTTATGAAAGCGACTGCCATCTGACCTTCCAACCCGAAGGGTAACTAGACCTTATTATAATTTAATTATAATATTATAATTTGTTGCAAAACAAATTCACCACAGTACTGGTACCGGTACCATTGTCTATAATAGACATGTCCCATTCCCATCCCTACTGCTAATCATAAAGGCGCGCCATTATTTGAAACGACCAATGGCAGCACCGTGCGCGCCCGCCTCACCCCGCAAGGATTGGTGATTTGCGTCTCGAACAATATCGCTTGCATTTGGCTTCTAGTGGGGTGTTCTGTGCTTGTCACACTTTAAATACTCAGTGTGTGTATGACATTGCTCGTCACACTTTAAATACTCAGTATGTGTATGACATTGCTTGTCACACTTTAAGTACTCAAAGTGTGTATAACATTGAGTCTCAAACTGTGTATAACGTTGCTTGTCATACTTTAAATACTCAGTATGTGTATGACATTGCTTGTCACACTTTAAATACTCAAAGTGTGTATGACATTGCTTGTCACACTTTAAATACTCAGTATGTGTATGACATTGCTTGTCACACTTTAAATACTCAAAGTGTGTATGACATTGCTTGTCACACTTTAAATACTCAAAGTGTGTATGACGTTGCTTGTCACACTTTAAATACTCAGTATGTGTATGACATTGCTTGTCACACTTTAAATACTCAAAGTGTGTATGACATTGCTTGTCACACTTTAAATACTCAGTATGTGTATGACATTGCTTGTCACACTTTAAATACTCAAAGTGTGTATGACGTTGCTTGTCACACTTTAAATACTCAGTATGTGTATGACATTGCTTGTCACACTTTAAATACTCAGTATGTGTATGACATTGCTTGTCAAACTTTAAATACTCAAAGTGTGTATGACAATTGCTTGACACATCTTAAATACTAAAATCTGCAGCTAATCACTCCTGTTATAGAAAACACCTGTCATTGTGATGAAATTTTAGTAAAATACTACTTAATTAAAGACAAATCATTTTTATTTCTAGATTTTCAACATTCGTTGGTACATAATCGTCAGCGCTAAATTTACTGCTATTAAACTAAGATTGAAGAAAAAAACCACACCATCAGGTTCTTCCACGAATACTAGTAGGCAACATTAATTAGTATCCTGATTCCAACGTGACCCTACTCATATAATATTAACAAGTTACTGTCACTAATGTTCCTCTCATGTGCGTTGAACGATAATAACTCCCTTGAAACCTCACAAACCCATGTTATCTCTTTACAATGTTTGTTTATTTATGAAAAGTACACCTGTCAGATTAAGCCTGTCGTTTATAATATAAATAAATATTAGATACGACATTGTGTATTTAATATTAGAAGTAGTAGGAGTTTTTGTACAGAAATACACTTAAACATTAGTACAAAGGCGAAGTTGTCCCTTAAAATGATCTCTTTTATTTAACCTTTGACAAATTTGCGTTAATAAACAGTTCATATTTCTGATATACTAGTGGTGATGAAGAAATTTTGTCAATAAAAATATAAGCAAACATCGTCAATTGAATATTTAACATGTTGAAACTCCATAAAGTAACCTAAAGCCATTTAAATCATTTTCACAACTTAATCCACCCACACTAACAAATAATAAATCTTGTTATAAATCATGTATTCAATCAAAATATAAATTTCTGTCCACAATGCACTCCATTTTGATTTAGCTCTCAGTGTGAAGTCCACGAAAGACCACACTTTATAGCTCTTTTACACCCAAGGTCTTATCAGCATATATTTTCATAATAATATACGCCATTTTAACTTAACATAACGGCATTGAATTTGGATCTAGTTATTGAAATGGCTGATATTATAAGGAAAATTGTTGTCTCTTATGTCTTTTTGATTTTGAGCTCAGAAAGATGTCCAAATGGAGAATTTACGAGCGCGCTCAGCGTTTAGTAAGGGATCAATAAATCGTCACATAAAACGATTACCGTTTCTGGAAGGGAGTGTGGGACAGTATGCGCAAGAGTTGGTGGTTTTGCAAGCTGTAAAAATAATCGATTAAATAAGTGTAAGCATTTGAAGCATTAAAAAGAAGTATGGGCAATTTCAGAATTTGGAACCTCCCAATTAGCGTAAGTTGTTAACAACAATTCACTGTCAGTTTTGTGACTATAATCAAGCATGAAATTTCAATAAAAAATATTGTTTTTTTGTTAATCACTTGTATAAACTTTAAAAAAAGCGATAACCTATATTCATAATATGAGAAAAGTTAATTTTTAGACAGATTTTATGCTTAATTGTCGACACAAAACTGACAGCGAGTTAATTTTTGTAAACAACTTTTGCTAATTGGGGGGGACCCAAATTCTGAAATGCCCCTATTGAACATTCGGCTTTAAATGGAAGAACTTTAAGGACAGGAGAAGAATAGAAGCAGACTTTTAGTTCGAGCTGAACTGGAACATGTTTTGTAAGGTGCGCTTAATTTTGTATTTTTATTTAATCGTATGGCATGAAAATAGGCAAATAACAAGTTTTATACAATAAAACCAGTCAAAAAGAATACAAATATAAATGCTATAGGTCATCATTTAGACAATTGAGCCACTCTGCAGCGTCTGGTGTGAGTTGCAGTAGGTCTTCTCTGGCCCCGGTGTATGAGTGCAGAGGGCAGCGTTCGATGATGTGGTCCATGGTTTCGATCGCGCCGCATTCGCACAAGGCTGAATTTTTCCATCCCCACTTGTGCAAGGTATAATTGCAACGACCATGGCCCGTTCTGAGTCTGTTAAGACGGCACCATAGTTTTCGGGGAAGGTCAAACCCTGGGAGCTGGAGTGTGGGGTCCACGATTCCTGAACATGAGTCCGCAGCGGTCCATTCTTCTTTCCACGTCTCACGAATGTCAAAGCCCTGGAGTCTCTTGGCAGCTACACATGACGGGTTTCGGGATTTCAGCCGCTGATGTGGTGGGTAACAAAACTCTGCATGAATTGGTAGTGAGGTTGCAGACGTAATTTGATCCAGCTTAAGCGTGAGCCCTGATGACATGTCAATGGTACAGGGATCAAGGTCGCGTTTTTATGGTTTTTCTGTAGTGATACGCTTAGTACAGTATTCGAGAATGTAGCCTGAAGTTACTAAGTTAATTTTGTATGACAGGTCAGAAGCT
The DNA here is from genome assembly GCF_023078275.1 of Leguminivora glycinivorella. Taxonomy (NCBI): domain Eukaryota; kingdom Metazoa; phylum Arthropoda; class Insecta; order Lepidoptera; family Tortricidae; genus Leguminivora; species Leguminivora glycinivorella. The sequence continues at coordinate 16,217,607 of NC_062982.1, forward strand.
GAGTATTTATCTGCTGATTCTAAAGCATCTAAAGTATCGGTGATAGTAAGAGAACTAACACTAACTCATAGGCACATTATCTCAACAGCTTAATAAAAGACTTGTGAATTAATTGCACTGCAGAATAGTGCAAAACCTATAAATTAATTCAGGCGTTAAAATTATGAACTCTAGTGAACCGATGTGAACAAACAGGTGACTGTATTGCCTACAACACTTACAACGGTAGGTATACCATAAATTGTATGCAATCTTGAGAGCCTTATTCAAGTATCAATGCAGTTTAGACGCTTCATTATTATATTGGCCTATGCCTATACACGGTGAAATATAAAGAACCGTTCAAATTTTGCATCAGTGACTTTTGAGGTCAAAATGAACAAATTTTATTATGGGACCAATGTTGAAATCGCAAAAAAAATTTGGCTGTTTCATAGGTACATTTCAATTGTCATGTCATGATGCCGCCGATTTTTTTTCGCGACTTTAGCATTGGTCCCATAATGAAAGTTGTTCATTTCATTATAGCCTCAAAAGTCACTACATATGTATTATGCACGTGTTGTTTGTAACAAGAAAACCTATAATATTGTCTTCGGTTACCGCGATAGTTACTCATGAAATAAAACTATGGAAACGGATAGTATATAATAGTTTTATTTCAAGAAAACCTATTTTTCACAGGAAGCTGTATAGGTATTACCTTTAAATCTAGGTAGGCTGCTAGCTAAGTCGTAAATCTATCATTAGTGCAATTGGCATTGTCACGCTTTAAACATAGAACAATCCATTTACTCAAATTCTATATCAATTTATTGTAATTCAAATCGTAAAATTTATTATTTTTACTATTGCACCTAAATAACAGGCGTCCCAGAGGTACCGAAACGAATACATTCTGACTTTAAATTCATGCTTAATTCCCATTTACACTGTTTGCTTTGTAAATTAACAGTGCTTGAAACTTAACCGTACGCCAGTTTTTAAGCACGCCGGCGTACTCACACGGTAGTAAAAAGGTTAAAACAAAACTTCATTCAAAAACGTTGCCGGAATACCGAGGTAACTTCAGGCTACATTGTCGAATACCGTACTAAGCGTATCACTACAGAAAAACCATAAAAACGCGACCTTGATCCCTGTACCATTGACATGTTATCAGGGCTCACGCGTAATCTGGTTCAACTAGACTACCCACGATAGTTTGCGTTGTTGAACAACAGTCCTGTATTCCACGTTCCACCACCACTCACCTTTATTTAAGCTTTTGTGCCCAAGAGATGTCCGCTCTTATCAAACCTTACATTTATCAGGAGATAAAAACCAGTTGGCAATTAACCTCAGAGTTACGATTGCTATGATGCTTACGAGAATAGAGGAACCGCGGCTATTAATAGTGCTCATGTGAAATTAAAGGCACTGAATGTAATTTGCATCCTTTTATGCGGGAATGCAAGTTGAAATAGCTAAGGTTGATCGCGCGCTCTCGATTAATCATTCAATAGCAGACCGATTATAACTTACACTGATATCATCGAACATTTCGCTCGTGCTTGAAGAAGCACCTATGACTAAAATATGACATCTTTCGGCGACTGTTCAGGTCCCGTAGCCGAATGGCATTTCTGCGTCGCCAAACGCTGCAGAAACGCAGCTGGCTCTGTCGCTCCAATACGCAAGAGTGATAGAGATAGATTGCATTGCGTTTGGCGTCGCATAAATGCCATTCGGCTACGGGGTCTGATGTTGGTATGCACATTTAAATTGCCCTGTGAGAATAGGATGTTATCACAAATCGCGGTTTTAGATTGTCATTATTTTGCGCCATAATATTTTGATAGTATTCTCGATTACACGTCTACTAAGTATACAATTAGGTACAAAGGTACAACGTTTATTTTGCATGCATTTGGTAGACCGATGTGATACCTTTCTTAATTGCATGTTCCTGCCAACACAAACATTAAAAGCGTGTCAATTCGTACGAGTTACGATGCTCACTTTCCTGTACGCACTAAGTCCAGCTATTATACGCGCTTATAAAACGAGCTACAGGTACAGTCACCGGCAAAAATAAGTGATGATTTCTTTACCTTGTCGCTTTAAATCACTTGACAACTTCGTATATGACGTTTCAAACAAGATGTTAATGTGACAAGGTACAAAAATCATCACTTATTTATGCCCGCGACTGTACAATGTAAGAAGATGACGTAAGGTAAGCGCAGAAGTTATTTAACGATATGGAATTGAGTTATTTAAATAAACAGGCCCGGACAACTTTAGGATCCAATTATGAGTCGTTGCTCAGAATTATACTTTCTACGTTAGCAGATACCTGAACTTATAAATAAAACCAAAATAAATATTGCTTGGTATGACGTGGTCTAGATATTAGAAAAATCAGAAAAAATCCAACAGTTGTATAAAAGTTTATGAAAATCCTTAACAACTAGGTACTATCCATAGACACAGGACAGGCTTCCGTCCCCGTGCGGCGCGGCGCGTCTTATAGTCTTGTTTTCAATCTCACTGGCAGTCATTTAATCGACGAAATAAGTGCTGGTGTAGAAAAAAAAATTTTAATAAATCGTATTTTTTTCTATAAAAAGGCCTAGGAAGATAAAAAAAGACTGATGCGGTCGGATTCTTTGGGAAGATAACGTAATATGAATAATGTTATTGGTCGGAAATGTAGGAATGTGTGTCCTAGTTCAGAGAAATGTGTTAATGGAATAGATATTAGTATACAAAAAACATTATAACACATTAATATCAGTGCCGCTTACTACTTTCCTTTGCTAAGAAAGTGGTTATCATATCACCTAATAAAAGTCACTGACATAAGAACATAAATAATCTGTAATGTCTTATATCAGCAGGTTGGTAGGTACATTGTGCATTTTGTACCAGTCTGGAAATATCGACAATACTCAAAATCTGCATGTATTTTGCTCAATAAATGCTCCAATAGTAATGCTTGATATCACTGCCGTGGTATAAAAAGTAGCCCATGAGGTCAAGACAAGACACAAATAATTTTAGTTAATAGTTATTTGTTATACAAGGGGGCAAAGTTGTATTTTAACGCCGAGTGTGGAATTAAAAAACGAGCAAGTGAAAGGATTCTATAGTTGAACCACGAGCGAAGCGAGTGATTCGAGAATAGAATCCTGAACTTGCGAGTTTCTTAACACACGAGAAGTAAAATACATTTGCACCCGAGTGTAACACAAAACTTTTCCCCTCACTATAGCGAGGCAACTACAACGCAAAAAAATGCGTTTATCACTGCTTCCTACTAGTTCCACAGGTGGTAAATCATCTTAATTACTGGATTCACCTACTTTTATCAATTTTAAAGCAGTTAATTTGACTTTATTCAAGGTCAAATTACTTTACCCACTAGTGGATAAAATGCGTTTTTACCCGCTGGTATTAAAGGACAAAACACGTGTTTCCGAGCTAGTGAGGAGAAAAATACATAAGTACAAGTTCTTATCGCTGACTGAATGTTTCTTTCCTCAAACATCTAATGCGGATCACGACTATTCAAAAACAAAATTAGGTTAGGTTGTTTTATCACGGAGTCCCTAACTCACTATTAGCAATCAACTGTCTCTGTCATCAGATTAGCTCCATGTCATCATTTTACATTATCACCAGATTTAGGTACGTATAAAAAACCTCAACTTCATCGGAATACGAGAAGTGGTCCTTAACTTGCAAGATTTGACCATACAAATATTAAACATAATTATAGTAGGTATAGGTACAGTCAACTAATTTGAATCCCAGACCACTCTTGAACCTTGTCTTCCTTCCACCCATATTTGCCATAGAAGTCACATTAATGTTCAGGTACTGTGCAAAGGTTCTGCAGTGGTCTAGGATTCAGATCGGTTGACTGTACAATTGTACAATTATTATGTAGGCACATTGATATGAGAGTGAAAGGTGTTAGTATGGAAATTACGGCTGATAGAGAGGAATGGAGAGGGAAGACCTGCTGCGCCGATCCCAAATAATGGGAAGAGGGAAAGAGAACGATGATGATGTAGGCACATTGCAAGTTAAAAAGAAAATGTAAAATATCTGTAGTTTCACTGACCCTCAAACTATTCCACCTCAGTACCTTCAGTTCGACACCCAAGCCAAGGGAGCCTTACCGACCGTGGGAAACGGACAAAATTAACAAACGTTACGTTGCGTTTGTTTTTCTACGTAGCTTATTAGTGCTGGTTTGGCACTTTAATGTTGGGGCAAAAATAACAGGGAAAGTTTCATTTTGGAAATTGCTTACTTTGTTCTTAAAAATTTCTTATAAATGGTATGAAAACGGATGAAAAGCATTTCATCTTCAGTGTTCAAGGCAATTAAAAATCCGTGTATTTTTAGTTTAGAATTCACTTGCGAGTTACAAATTGGTAAATAAATAAAATGCCTTATTAATTGCATAAGAAACTATGCAGACTGGTGAAAAAATTATAGGAACAAGTGTGTTCTTTTTCGGTGGGTTTGTACTGGTTTAATGTTTGTGTCCTATATTTTACTCCATCATAGTAAATCATCATTTGTTTTAAAATTAAAAATACATACTTCTTATAATAGATAATTATAGTCTCATTTGTTCTGACCGGTGTGATTTGAAACACAAACTTTTGATGATAAGCGTACTTATTTATAAATTTTATAATCACGCTGCAGATATATTTTTTATGATAAAATATTATTTTACAAAAAGAAGTTACAAATAATATTTAATGACTTTTTCTTCTTGAACATTCTCCTATATAATTAAAGAAAGTTCGGCATCTGGAGCCAGCCCGAAGGCGAATCGATCCTTAGCATTTGTAAAGCTCAAGTTTACAAATATCTTTACAAGCCAACATTCCAAAAATATAAATTCACGTCTCTAAGACAATGAAAATAAGGTCGTGTACTTCTACGAAGCATCGATCGTAAGCTCTCGAGTAGAATATAAAACAGGTGTCGGAAATTTCAATAAAAGATCCTGGAAACCGAGGAGGCACGGGCGGAATCGATGGGTAACCTAAAAAAGTTTTGCTTGGGAAAGCATATTATAACTTTGGTAGAAATGCTTACCAATGTTTTTTGAAGAATACGTATTAATTCAATATTGATCGCAGTGTCAGCATGATACATATAATAGATAGCGAATCTATATTTTTTTTATACTACGTTGCCACCGAGGCAAGCAAGCATACAGTCCGGTCGGTTGGTGTACCTATTATTTATTACATACAGTTATACAGATATGGACGATGTAGTGCAAAAAAAAATGCCTTCGTATTGTTACGGAAACGTAGGAACGTGTCTTGCTATCTCAGTCAGTCTCAGTACAAGATATATGTACTGTCATTGACTGAACTAGCATGACAAATATGAACATTTCCGGAAATATAGGTGTGAGGCGTCACACTTCAATGCAATTATGACATTTAGGTACCTAAGCCTTGCATAGGCGGGGGTTTCAAATCACTGTCAAACTGTCTCGTTACAGCTATTGTAGCATTTTATTACAATCTCTAGTAATGGGGAGTACCATTCCACATGAAAATGAACAAAAAAAAAATACATTATTATCTTGCAGTAGGTATACAGTACCAGTGTATAATATCCTGCTCATTTAATATATGTAGCTAATAATTGATGAGACAAAGCATGCTTAGACCGAGAAAGGTTAAGCAGATTGCATTCAATTGCTGAAATTTTAGTGGCACTTATAGCAATAAATTGGACCTAATATAAGCTATCTATTACGACTTGATTTGCAAAGGTCCCTTAGAAGTAGGTAAATCTAATAAGATATTGTTTAATTCTTCGCTTAAATCCAGCTTTAACAGAAACTAATCCGCTAACATTAGAATTCAAGCGCACGTACAGCGCATAGCGCACATAAACATAGCTTGTTGACATAGTAACGAGCATGCGCATAAGAGATATTATCTCCGTGATAATAGGTTAACGAATATGCGGATGACACGCTTTACCAAAACAACCACATTGTTAATTATCAAAAACGTTGTTGCAGTGAACCTGTTAAGTAGGTTACTAATTTGTAATGTTTTTAATGTTAATGGTGACATAGACAAAAACATGGTATTGTTATCAAAATGTAAATAGACATAATAAAATACTTACCAAAACAACGCCATATCAACAGCTGATAATAAACCGATCAGTCACACCCAAAAGCTTGAATCCAGTCAAAGCATTGTTATTACTCCGTCGGTCATCAACGGATAAAACTGTTATCAGTAAACATAAACACTCGGTTCACTAACCGGCTTTTTAATCTGTCAAAATCACGTGGCCCTCACGCACACACTGACGTAACAAGCACAGGGGCGCTTTTTCGCGCGGACCGGCTATAGCGCATGACATTCGGGAAATTATGTTCATGTAGCGGACTAACCTCCCACACTGTTCGTGAAGAACTAAGCGCAAGTTGTCGGCGAGCACGTGGCGTGGCGTACTCGTAGCTTACGCGACGACCGCCCTACCAAAGCGGCGTGCCTCAACTATGAAAACCGACTTTCACCCGGTGTCCGTAGACAGAATTTCGCCTAAAAAAGAGACAGAATGAACGAGATGAGCCAGAATATGGGACGTTACACACAGAGTATTTCCGTACTGTCGTTTAGTGTGCGTAAAGCGATAAGCTGTTGAAAATGAAAATGAAAAGTGCAGTTTTTTAACGCGCCTTCTTTTCGGGATAATTTGATGGGCCGGTCTTTAAGCCCGGGAGATATATTGTTAGTGTTATCGAGGGAGAAATTTGATAGGGAATTTGTTCCCGCGAATAAAAAAGAAACGCTCATTGTTGTAGAGGGATATTGAGAAAGTTTCTCGCCGTATAACGATCGCCTCCTTTTGTTTTGTTATTTTGGGGATTATTTAAAACTTAGTGGGCAGTGAGTTTAATCTCCCTTTGTTGCAAGATGACTCGCTCGTTTAAAGGGCGGCTATCGTGGGTTCGTTGGAGAATTCTTTTCGCTTTCATTTCTGTCTAACTCAAGTTGTAAATGTAAATGAGCTTTATTTGTGTCGAATGTAAAGGTATAAATGAAAATGCGATACAAAGACGATCTTCGGGTCAGAAAACCGTTGTGTATGACTTAGTGCGGTGTATTCTGATTTAATAATATGTTCTGAATTTGATTTATGTTTTGATATGGGTCTAATATTTTAGTGTCAAAAAAGACATTTGTTCAACGAAAAACCACACTTTTGATGCGATCAATCGATTATGCCTACGTCAGGAACAAATTCAGATCAAAATTAATAACCTGTTATTATAATTAGAATGTGCTCTTGTGCTTCGATAATTAGTTATTGTTCACATGTGCATGATTGATTTTGACTTCTTTTAACCGTTTACATATTTTGCCAAAATAACAATGCATTAATACTGTTAAAAAATTTCTTTGTATAAAATCACTAGCTTTTGCCCGCGGCTCCCCTCGTGTTACAAAGAGACAGAAATCAGCCTATGTCACTCTCCGCCCCTTCAACTATCTATACTTTAAAAGTCACGTCAATTTCGTCGCTCCGTTTTGCCGTGAAAGATGGAGAAACAAACAGACACACACACTTTCCCATTTAGTATGGATTAGCAAAGATTCATAAAGAGAGAGAGAGAGTGATGCGCGATACGACATATCATATCCGAGCAGACACAAGTCTATCATCGTAGACTGACTTAATAAATTGATGTCTATTCATAGATACGTTGAAAACGCAATGCATACAGTGGTTCAACTGATATCGATCGGGTTTGCTAAAGTTTTACCAGTGCAGGATTTAATTTATAGTTCCTTAAATTAGCAAGCAATTTGTAACCGCCTGCTGGTATGCCAGTACCCTGAAAATTATTCCTAAGTTTTGTGACAATTGAGTATGATGATGCAGCGTTGTGTAATAGATAATTATATTTAATTAATACATGAGTTGTCTGAGTACCCACAACACAAGCCGTCTTGAGCTTACCGTGGGGCTCAGTCAATCTGTGTAAGAATGTCCTATATAATATTTATTTATTTATTTAAAATTTCGTTACGTTTTTGAATGTTCATGAAATATACATTTATGATGCAATGGATCACACGAAAATACACACAGACTATAATAATTCAGATTGATAAAATCATAATCTTGCTTTTAGTTGAGTAATACGCGAATGATATTTAATCTGTGACGAGGCCAATATAGGCCAACATGTCACCGTTGAACCAAGGCAGACCATCCATTGCTTCCGCTCTTTCAACACTTTCCTTTCAAGCTGATGAGCTGACAACCTAATCATTAAACCAGTGAACGCGTATCATTATAACGAATTTTCTATGGCACATGCTGTCAAGGTTCATTTTTAATAGAATGCATCTTTCAATGTATTCGTTATCAGATTATAACAGTATTTCTTTCAATATTAGCTCGTATTTAGTTATCGATGGTCGAGCTTTATACCTCGTATTAATCATGATAACGCCCGTAATCAAATCTAATTTAGAGTAGGTATGGTAGTATAGTCAAAAACACAGCTGTGAATACAGACAAAGTGCCAAAAATATGTATACGGAACTTTATTGCCTGTACATAAAAGTGTGTATACATATATTTGTCACTTTGTCTGTATTCCCAGCTTGACTGTACGAATCAAGGCACGCGTCTTTGCGAATGCGCGACTTTTAAATAAGTACCTAAGTCTTTTATACCAATCCTCACTTTCCGCACAACAAACAATTAATACCTATATCACCCTGTTTTTATTGAATTCCGTTAACTTTAAGGGATGGTTCTTTAGACCAAATAAATACAATTAATTTCTCTAGGAAACTAGCGTCTTAACTCTTACGGTTATCGAGTTATTAGAAAAATAAAAATAATTACTGAACACGTGTGTGAACAACTTTACCACTTCCCAGTGTTATTTGTTATGACATGTGCCGTCAATTACTTGACACTAACTTGAATATTATTCTTAAGGGTCACACTAATTAATTCATATATTATGTATGAAAACGATGAAAAAGATTTTTTTGCGAATTTAACTAAAAGTGATATACAGGGTGGTTCCTGATAACGAACCTAACGACATGTCGAATTTAACGGAAAACAAAAAAAAACACGGTATAGTTCCTACCATATCTATAATTATATCCCACACTGCTTAAGCATGCAGAGTGAAATTATAGCTTAATTCCGGAAGACGCTGTTTTGGCTGGTAAGTACTAAGTACCATGTTTTTAAAGATAAACTAATGAGACCTATTTCATCAAACAGTTATGTATACTCGTAAAACATGATCCAATATATACCATTAGATCTTTTAAGAAGGAAAACATCGTAAGAAACCTTCATTGCCCCAAATACACATCTATTTTTGTCTCTAACCCTCTTCAAACCACTAGCCGTAAACTATCCACGTCGCTCAAACGCAGCATTTCCATAGTAACGTGTGAAATGTTTCAGCATGTCTGCTCTAAAAGGTTATAATACAAACCTTGACATTACCGGAATTATAAATTGAAATAGATATCATACACGAAAGAAAAAACGACAATGCCCACTGGTGGCCGAGCCGGGAATCGAACCCGGGTCTTCAACTTACGCGGCTAACGTCTGCCGCGCGCGGCAGGTGTGTGACTACTTGAAAAAGAACAAATCAAAAAAATATTCAATAAAATAATTTCGTTTGTTCATAGTTGTATTACCAGAATTATATACGAAAAATCGATATATATATCGATAGTCCTTTGGTGAAGGAAAACATCGTAAGGGGGGTTCCTTATACGCATCTATTTATGTCCCAAACCCTCTTCAAATCAATTTTTCACCGGGACACTATCGACATCGCTCAAACGTCACATTTCCATACCACCCGATACAAACTCCGCACCTGTGCGAAACAACGCCCAGTCGCCCATAACGGGGTAGCCACACTAATCAAAGTTGTAATTAGCAGCTAGTGAAACAGCAAATTAAACGTCCTTTCATGTGACAAAATTGAACGTTTGACGAGGCCATATTGCGATCCTTGCGAAGTTTCGGTGCGGAGAATTTGTAGCTGTTGCCGAACTTGTTTATTGTTATTAGGTTTGATGAGTATGAAGTTGAAGTTTGCGAGTTCGACTGTATTTGGGAACAATAAAAGCGAATGGGTGTTTAGGGGAGTAAGTAACTAATTGATGTTGTTGACTTAACTGCCAAGGATATCGTATTTACAGTCGTTCGAATTGGCTATTACTAGTACTCGTAAGAATTGAGGCGGTGTCGCTTAACACTTTCGAAACCGGGCTCTACGCGGCGCTACGACATTTTCGCTACATACGGGGAAACCCATGTAATCGGCTACGCTTCTACGAGCGGTGTGCCCGACAGTCGGGTTCTTGGTAGCGAAAGTGTTAAATGAGACACTTTCAAATATACAAAAACATTAAAAAAATATTGTAACTCAGTCATAAACGGTCTAATCGCAGTTGTTTTCGAGACATGTTTGCCATGCTATGTTTATGTTTAAGTTCTTGGTATGAGCTGCCATGGATCCCAGTGTCCCATGAACTGTGACAAATAGAACAATCTATGAATACCGCTCGATCAATCATCAATGAATTAAATATAATAAACGCTTATCTAAATAGCCTACAATTTATCGAGCGTTTCAAGAATCGACCCAAAATCATATAGCATAGCCATTTTGTGAAATTAGATCCCTATTTCAACCGGAAACATTGACTTTATTGACAGATTGTTTCGCGGCTAACGACCAGTAATTAAACAGTTAATGAAGCTTTAAATTGCATCAGCAAATCAGACAGCGCCATTTTGATCAATGTTTCATATTTCGCCATTCACAAATAAGCATTACTGATAATAATTTTAGAGATTTGGGGCAGTAAATTGCAGTATTTTGTGATATTCATCTATGGAGGTAAGAATTACGGTAAAATATTCCAAACAAAGAATTCTTATAGAATCGTAGTCTGTTCTTAGTCGAATCTTGTTGCCCCTTTATAATGCAATGCCATTATCCCTTTCGACTATTAGGGGTTGAAAAAAGTCTAAAACTTTGGACAAATTTTGCATTCTTACACTCTAAAAAATGAAGGCCAACTAAGAGCAGTTTTCTCTTAGTTGACGTTAAGTTAATCACTACAATTACGATCTTATATAATTCAAATAAAGCTGATTACTAAAAACAATAAGGGAGTGTATGATTGAACTAATGACTTAGGTATTTTGTTATTCCTAACCATTGAACACCTTGAATCAATTATTTACTTGTTAGGCAAAACTATGTAACATAGGTTGATTCAATCCTGAACTAATTCATTAAAACAGATAAGTATATTAATAGTTCTGAATATTTTCATAGTCAATTTGATTATTTTATCTTTGTTGATTCAAATAAGATTAGATATTTGAAACAACTAAACATAGGTAGATTCAATCCTGTTCAAATTCATTAAAACAGATAGGTATGTTAATTGTTTTAAACATTTTCATAGTTGATTTGATTATTTTTTTCTATTGATTCAAATATGATTAGGTATTTCAAACAACTAAACGTGTAGGTACATTCAATCCTGAACTAATTCATTAAAACAGATAAGTATGATAATGGTTTTAATCATTTTCATGCTTAATTTGATTATTTTGTCTTTGTTGATTCAAATAAGACTTGGTATTTGACATAAATTAAATCTAGGTTGCTTCAATGCTCAACTAATTCTTTAAGACAGATAAGTATGTTAATAGTTCTAGACATATAAAATTTTGAAACAACGAAGATACATTTTTCAATCCCAGTATGATAAAATTTTTGTATCAATTACGAAATGAATTGAGCTCTACTAAGAATGAATTGTTAAATCAATTATGATAATAAACAAATTAAATAATTGGTAATCTGATCAATCAAGTGAATAGTAGGGGTAAGCGTTTGTACATCCGCCTTCCGCCCGCGCCCCTCCCGCGGCGCGTGCGAGTGTTGCCAACTCGGAATAAAATATACCAGATCTGGGATATTTTCACGGCTCTTTCATCGAAATTTTCCATTTAGCATTGGGCACATACTTTTGCATATTTGGTCTAAGGCATCAACTTGAAAGCAACCATATTTGTCATCGCCATATGGTATTCAATTTTATTATGAATTTTGGTGTGTGGCGGACGTCGATGTAATATAACCATTTTCAAAATAAATGGAAGGGTGAGTTATTTACGGATTGCCATGCTGATCCTATTAAGCTAACCATGCTTTCCATAAATTTGATAGCCCACTATGAAAGTGTTGTCAGAATCGTTAAAGTTATTTAATAATCGCAATAAGGCTTACACACTGTTATCAAAAACGCTGCAGCGTTAGCATAGCCGGACTCGATTTGGGTTCAGTTTTGTATTCTTCATGAGTATCCAAGTCAGGAAGGGATCCACCCCTTCCCATTTCGGTTACTCTATATATATGTATATATATAATTCGTAACTCGTGTCGATTTAAAACACTCACTTCGGTCGTGTTTTAATTTATCGCCACTCGTTTCGAACTTCCTTTTTACGCACTTGTATCGTAATGTACTATTTCAGTACAGATGTTGCGTTTTTTACGCACTAGTGCGAGAAGTGATTCATTTCTTGTCAGGTCGAAACTTCGGAGGACCATCTGTACTGAAAAACGTCGTACGATACACGTGCGAAAAGGAAATTCGTAACTCGTGTCGATTTAGAACACTCCCTTCTGTTGTGTTTTAATTTATTGCCACTCGTTTCGAACTTCCACCTTTTCGCACTAGTACCTATCGTAAATCGTAATGTACTATTATATAATTATGGTATGTATTGTAAAACGTTGTACGATACATGTACGAATAGAATAAGTATTATAGGTGTCACTATATCACTACTCGTGTCGATTTAAAAGACTCTCTTCGTTCGTGTTTTAATTACAACTCGTTTCAAATTTCCTATTTTTCGCACTTGTATCGTAGTTTACTATTGATTATTATCTATTAGTTAAAATAAAATTTTTATCGAATATATTGCTAAAAAACAACAGACTCGTAACCAAATAACAAATTACGGTGAATTTTACTGCACATTAGGTATCATTTGACGGCATTTCAATTTTAGATAGGTACTGAATTATTTTTAATCATTTATTTTAAATACCTTTATGCCTTTAATTCGAGGGAGACTCATTTAAATAAAATGTTAACGTATTTTAGACATCTTCTATACATTAGCCTAGCGTTTTTCAAAATCGGAGTTGGCAACACTGGCGCCGAACTGACTTGTCAACACGTGTTGACTGTTGTGTTGAAATTTTTTGCGGCGGTTATCATATCACATCACAGATCTAACAACTTACAAGTTCAATGGAGTAAGTGATCGAATTTTTGAAAAACATGGGAGTTGGAGAACTTAATACGAAAATTCACCAGTAAGTACAATGTATTTTTTTCATTATTTAGTCAAGTTGCTAATGACACGAGGCCAATAGCTTGCTGGGCTGCGGCCCCGGCCGATGATGGATGCAAGCTCGTAATAATTCACATGTAAGGATAAGGACATTTGTATGATACAGAGGTTGCCGTGTCATGGGTGTTTTCTATTTACTTCAGTATTTGTATATCATCAGTACCCAGAACACATGCCTTCTTGATCTAACAGTGGGATTTATCAATTTGTGTAACAAAGTTTGGCCTAGTGTGATGAACACAGACATGACATGTATCTATGCATATAATCGTCTAGCATCTATAGAATAATCATTGCTTAGTTTGGAGCTAGGTTGATTAGTGTAAGGTGTCCCCAAATATTTATTTATAGTAGAATTAAGAACTGGATTATGCTAAGTAGAGGAGAGGAGGAGGAGCAGATGCCTTTTTACTTAAAAAACAGTGGTTTTTGAAAAGAAAAAACATTCCCTTCGACTTGGGTGTACGAGTGGGAGGTGGCCACTCAAGCTGTCCAGGACTAACAGTCAATGGAGAAATATGATTCAAACCCTACATAGATGGTAACAGGGATTAAAGATGAATATTGAAAAATATTAACTTTGAGTTAAAAAAAGATGCACGGTTCCTCTAGGGCCAAATATTTTTTCCACGCTGTTCATAATTTTGTAGTATGGTATGTGATATTAATTGTATCATTCATTTCCAGACCCTGATGGATTTTGCACAGACCTAATAGTTATAGAAACTTCAGAAAAGGAAAACTTGCCCTCAGAAAAGGAAAATGTGCCAGAAAATGTGCCATCTGCAATTGCTGATAAGAAAACCAGAGCCCAGTTATAATTCCAGGGTAAGCAGTTTCTAACAAACTTCTTTACCTAGAAGGAGGAGGTTCTGTATTTTATTGTAAAAAACATATAAGAATTACAATTCAATAAATTAATACCACATAGGCAGACCAACATACCAGAGAGAGATTTTATTCCAACCATTTTTGAAGTAACATATTGTTTCTCATGCACATTATCACAATAATATTTTTAATATAACTGCATTGTTAGGCAAGATACCGGGCTGGCCTAGCGAGTAGTGACCGTCCCTACTAAGTCGCAGTCCCGGGTTCGTTGTCTGAGTACCCTACCTACATCACAAGCCTTCTTGAGCTTACTGTGGGACCCAGTCAATCTGTGTAAGAATATCCTGTCACATTAATTTATTTATTTATTATTATGATACATTTATACTGTGAGTGTATATGTAGGTTACGACTGCAATTAATTGTATTATAATTATATTAATGCAAGAGAAGAGGCAAATGAAAACTAAAATTTCTAAATATTTTTCAGATTTTGGAAAAGCTCTTAAGATTCATTGGACTCTGCATCACTGCTGGCATTCAATTTGAAACAGAAGGCAATTTTGAAGATGATTTGCAATGGCTAGAAAATGCCTCGGATCCTAGTCGAAGAAAAATAGGACCAAAGTATAAAAAGAAGGACGCAGTTTTTATATGACGTTGCTGGTCAACAAACTATAGAAAATTACTTTTGAAAATATTCTGCTCTCAAAAAACCACAAGGATATTCTTTGGTAAATATAATAAGATTAACTAGCTTTACTCTGTGAAACAAGTCTGTCAGTAAATAAGAACAAAGAAAACTATAGGTATCCTTTTCTCTAGCACCCTAAAGAAAAGGATGCATATAGTCGCATTGACCTTTCCTTATATTATATCGTTTGTAATAATATTTTACTAACTAGTCCCATTTTTATAGCGTCCTATGAGGAAACAACGAATATAACCGGATTTCTCACCATTCCATTTTTGCTGAACACTGCGGCAGTCCGCCAAAAGAAGAAGCGAGGTTCCGGTGCAAGTCAAAATTGGAAGCCCAGCAAAATGGAAGTAAGGGAAGGTTTCATAAAGCATATCCGCTCTAGTGCAGAAATTAGCCAGACCATCGAACTTTGCATAGCCACACTTCAAAAAATAGGATTGTCATGCCAGCCATACATAATTGTATTGTTGTGGGTGAGTCTCTTGAAAAAATCGTGTGCATCAGAATGACTGACCAAAATGGCAGATCGATGTTGGAGTAACATTAGCATTTACTACCTATTTACTACTATTTACTACCTATATGGGCACATTTGCTACCTAAGTTAAAAAAAAGATTTTCCAAAAATAAAGTGGGCAGTCATTCTGACGTCAGGATGACTGCCCAAACTGAGTATGTCGGAGTTGGACCCCTTAATTAGCAACAATGTATGTACTATGATTTACTGCCTATTTGCTTCCTACACATATATTTTTTCAGACTTTTTAGTTAAAAAAATAACGATTTTATGAGCAAAGTATTATTTTTAGAGATTTTTCCATAAAGTGGGCAGTCTTTCTGACGTCAGGACGACTGCCCAAACTGAGTCTGTCGGGGTTGGGCCCTCTAATTTGCAACCATGTATATACTATGATTTACTACTTATTTGCTACCTGCACATATATATTTTTCAGGTTTTTTAGACAACAAATAACGATTTTATGAGCAAAATGATTTTTTTTTGTAGAAATGTGTTACATAAAGTGCCAGTCATTCATACTTCAGGTTGGACCTCCTAATTTGAAACATACATATCCTACATAATATATGTATGTTTTCAGTTTTTTTTTATAAAATAAATAAAAATTTAGGCCCAATTTGCCTACCTACATAATATTTGCAAGTTTTCAGATTTTATTATAAAAAAATAAAAATCTGAATATAATGAAAATATATAGGTATATATGTAGGTAGCAAATAGGTAGTTAATCATAGGACAGAATGTTTGCAAATTAGGGGGTCCAACCTGATATATGAATGACTGCCCACTTTATGAAACACATTTCTACAAAAAAACTATTTTGCTTATAAAATCGTTATTTTTTGGCAAAAAAATCTAAAAAAAATATATGTGCAGCTAGCTAGCTAATAGATAGTAAATTATAGTACATACATTGTTGCAAATTAGGGGGTCCAACCCCGATATATTCAGTTTAGGCGGTCATCCTGACGTCAGAATGACTGCCCACTTTATTGAAAAAATCTCTAAAAATAATACTTTGCTCATAAAATCGTTATTTTTTAACTAAAAAATCTGAAAAAAGTATATGTGTAGGTAGCAAATAGGTAGTAAATCATAGTACATACATTGTTGCTAATTAAGGGTCCAACCCCGACAAGTATGTCGGGGTTGGACCTGAACGGAGTACCGTTTGGGCAGTCATCCTGACGTCAGAATGACTGCCCACTTTTTTTTTTGGAAAATCTTTTTTTTAACTTAGGTAGCAAATGTGTCAATACAGGTAGTAAATAGTAGCAAATAGGTAGTAAATGCTAATGTTACTCCAACATCGATCTGCCATTTTGGTCAGTCATTCTGATGCACACAAAAAATCTAATCATTTCTAGTTGTTGCTAGCAGATCGGTAATCTATGAAAGACAGTCCATTATGAACGCAATAAATACATGCTACAAAATCTTCGCTGACCTAAGATGATACTCTGAACAAACAAACAATAATCAATAATGAAAATATAATACATTGTACTTACTGGTGAACTCTGGTATTAAGACGATACAGGAGTGATCAATTCTCCATACAAACGCTCTCGACTATTTCCTCCCTGGTTTTTCAAGATACAGCCATGATTTTTTTCAGCACAGTATAATAATTTTTATCTGTGTCGGACCGTATTGATTTTTTGACTAGAAAGTCAAAAAATCAATACGGTCCGACACAGATAGTGTCTTTAGATAGTGTCTTTTAGTGTCTAGTGTCTTTAAAAATAAGAATATTTTTAAAGACACTAGAGCCCATCGAAAATTTCCAAAAACGGTGTTATTGATTATGGCGTAAAAAAGGTGTGGCATTCAAAATTGGTGGCAATAGGCTAAGTTCCTATACTTAAAATAAAATATTTTGTGCAGTGGACGAAAGAAAGCACCACTTAATTAGAAGAAAAATGTAGACACTTAGTTGTGTTTAAACATAATTTCTATTTAATAAGTCAAAGAGAAAGATATAAAGTAAATGAATTGACCGTGACGTCACTCCTCAGTATTTCATAGTAATTCCATATTAGCAAATCGTTTTCTTAAAAATAAGCTGATTTGACTAGTAGGAAACTAGCCTGTTAGCCACAAAAACTGAACGGTCCGACACTGATTATTTCATTGTTATTCAGATTCTCAAATTTCATTACGATTGACTAAGTTTTGAAGGGGAAACAGTCGAGAGCGAAACCTCGATTTTAAAGCTTTTTTTGCAATATTTTTTTACTGAGTTGTTCTTAATGGACATTTTTTTTTGATAAATGTAGTGAATAACACTTGTATATTAAATTAGAATTCCCAAATTGAAAGGGGGGTTCCTTTCCATTTTAGCATTTTCGCTCCTGTAGCGTCTTAAGTTTCCAACTCCCATGTTTTTAAAATTTCGATTTCTTCCTCCATTGAACTTGTAAGTTGTTAGGTAATACTGTGATGTGATAACCGCCGCAAGAAAAGAACTATTTATTCTAAGTAGGTAGTAGTAGTAGGTGCCAAGTATATTATGAATAAATGTCATTTTTTATAACTTTTGTTTTATTTATGGCGTTATTCATAAACGCATCACCAGCCTGAATTAGATATGAATCGTTTTATGTTATCTGTCAAGTTAACGTATGTATTTGTAAATAGGTATAAAACATAATTTGTCTAATTCAGTCCCGTGGTGTTTTATGACAATTATCAATAAGGGGTTGTTGTCTTAGTAAATGAGACAAAGTAAGTCATAGTGCAATTGAACATGAATGATAGTACTGAACAAGCTTCTCAGTTGAAATGTATAACAAAACAAAGATTCAAATTGAACAATATCATAGTTCACTCTCACAAAGTGTGTATATCGATGTAATCATGTCCTTAATTGAACTTATTTGGTTTTAATGGTTACTACAGTAATGCCTCATGTTAATATTGACCTACATCTTGGTTGAATCGATTAAACAATTCATGTTCAAATAGAAAAATATCTTAGTTCAGTCTCACAAGGTGCGTAAGTAGATGTAATCATGTTCTTAGTTGAACTTATTCGGATTAAATAGTTAATACAGTAATGCTTCATGTTAATATTGACAGATGTCTTAGTTGAATTGATTAAACAATTAATATTCAAATTGACCAATATCTTAGTTCAGACTCACAAGGTTCGTAAGTAGATGTAATCATGTTCTTAGTTGAATTTATTTAGGTCAAATAATTAATACAATCATTATCCATGTTAATATTGAGCAACGTCATAGTTGAACTAACTGATTTGCGTTAGTTGATACAGTTACGTATCATGATAATAATTATCAAGTGCTTAGTTGAACTTGCTAAGGTAATTTAGTTCGCCTAATTATTTTTCATGTAATTATTGAACAAGATCTTAATTGTCTCAGTTACGTTGCAAAAGTAAGAGCAATCAAAATTACCTTATTCCATTTGTCTAAGATCTTATCAGGCTCGTATGGAATCAAGATGCTTGACTACGACGATCAAAATATTGATAGGAGCAAACAAATTTTTTTTAGAGTGTATTTTAGCTGATAGCTAGAAACGTATGCAACTGTTCTTCTTAAAAATACTTTCTCCTTCTACTCCCAAGTCCCTTTGAGTAGGAGACTTGCGTCCTCATTTTCATAATAATATTATGAAGAAGATATCTCATTTAGCTCCTCAGACTTAACCGTGTTTTTCTCCCCAGCTAATCTTTTATTTATTTATGTTATTAGCATTATTTTATTAGGAAGTGAGGAAAATAAATACACGGCGCGACGGGAAGAGGTTATTTTTGCTCTCTTACGTTTTATGAAAAATATTTTCCTGAAAAACTAATATTTATTATAAATTAATTGTTTTGATACAACGTACATTATAAACGTAATTTTTTCAAAAATATGTGTATTTTAAACAAAAGTAAAGTAATTATACAAAATATTACACGAATGAATCAATTAATATACAGAATAAATATTCATGACGAGATTATGCAAATATTTAACCGCTTTAAGTTCAGTTTACGAACTAAATATCTACAAATAAAGACAAATTAAAATTCTGAATTATTTCTTTTTCGACAGTTTTACGACCGATATCCTGTTAAACTGTCAGTGTTGATAGAAACTGCCGTTTGCTTAATGTATTAATATCGCAAAAAAACTAGTTTCTTTTTTTAAAGAAGCAACTATTAACAAACTAGGCTGGCAAATATTTGTAGGTAAAATAATTAAGGTAATATTTACGATCGAGATACTTGTAAATTCCAGGTTTACTTGAGGAGCCAGGGATCCGGAATAATATATAAGATAACATCAATTCATTCATTCTTATGTTCGTATCGTTTGTTTGTTCTTGTACGTTGGCTTAATTTTTAGGGCTATAAAAAATCAATAATATTTGATTTTATATTGGCGTTGAGACACGTTAACTAAGTACTATTTTTTGGCAGTTTCGATGCCAGACCGGTCCCATAACTTAGTAGTTCGCATGAAAACTTAGCGTGGTCTGTCTCTATTTGCAGTGCTACATAGATTGTGAGCTGAATACAATGAAATATATTGCATGTAACACAGTATTCCATTGAACGTAATTCCATTCAGGCTCAATTTTCTTTTTCAAGATACCTCCAAATTGAAATTGAATGTTTTAATGTAAACTGCAATTTTGAAATTATTTGCATAGTATGGAATGCTCATAAACGTTTGTTTCCATTCCAACGGTAGCCAACTTTTATTGGATTCCGCCAAGTCTTTTGTCTTGTCAGAAATTTTTAATTTCATATTTAATTCACTGCACAATTTAGCGACGATTTGTATTTTTACTTTTTAAGGGAAGTTGCTGCAGACATTGAAATTTATATAGCGCATAGCTGGATTCCGTCAATTTATAAATTAGGTACTAGCTTTTGCCCGCGGCTTCACTCGCGTTTAATTCAAAAATTGTGGAAACTTTCACCCTTCCGGTTAGTTAGAAAGATACATAAAGTAGCCTTAAAGAATCGCGTCAATTTGTCGCTCCGTTTTGCAGTGAAAGACGGGAAAAGAAACAGACACGCACACTTTTCCATTTACAATATTAAATATGGATATACAAGAACATGTTTACATAATTATATCAGGAAGAGGCTATTATGTCTACACGGTGCTCGTGAGCATTGCGAGAGATTATAACCACGCATTTCTGAGGCCAAAAGAAAGAAAAAAGTAAATAAAGATGAGACAATTTTGCCAAAAATTTTTTTTTTTGTATTTTTTTTACTATTTTTGAATGTATTTTCACATAAAAAGTAAATATTATCCATAATGGCATCTACGTCGGTAAAAAAGCCTACTGTACTGAGTAACAGTAAGAATATTTTTTTCAACTGGCAATAACTCTGAAACTAGGCGAAAATTATTATACATTTTAGTCTTAAAATGGGATCAGGAATATGCTGAGAAAATCTCTCGCAATGCTCACGAGCACCGTGTATAAGTTTAGGTTAGTGTACTTTTTAAGAAGATATGTTTACCCATATTCTGTTTCACCTATAGCTTAGTTCATTGTAAATAGCAAAATCACTAGTTCGGAAAGATCGCTATCAAATCAAAACATTTGTTTAACGGCCATAAACATCTCCGAATAGTCATTACTGGCTTAACAACCGGCAAGCGAATAAAAGCGCGTCTACAATGAGAGTTTCAAACTTCGGTATTTTTATTGCCGATATTAACGGATAAATCCGGAGTAAGTAATAACCTGGGGTATAAATAGACTTATTGCCCACGTTGCATTGTAGTTGGTAACAGGGGGTAACGAACGGGTATTATACTGAGTATTACCAGTGCGTACTAGGGATGTTACGAATATTTGCATTCGCATTCGCATATTATGCGAAAGATTCGCATTCTTTGAAACATTTGCATTGACATTCGTATTCGCTTCAAACGATGCGAATGTTTTGCGAATGCGCATGTGTGTAAGTCGCAGCTTGTTCCTCGCCCGCGCCGGCCGCTCCAATTGCTACTTGTCGACAGATAGGTCAAATTCGTACGGCGTGAAGTTCGTACTCGGCATTTTGACCAATAATAAGCATTTTAAATTTTTTACCTAGCGGGTTGTTGGTGATTGCTTGGTTTTTATTTTGGTTTTTTATGAAATTCAGCGATATTCGCATTCGCATTCGCATTCGCGAATGTGACTTATGCGACATTCGTGACATCCCTACGTGGGACATACGGGGAATCGGTGCTTATTGCTCCCGGCTAATTAGGATTATTGGGAATTGTGCTAAAGGTTACCTGCTTTATGTTTTGAAATATGTCTCATTTTAGTTTCCATGTAGTCGTGTTTATTCAAACCTATAATATAAAAACCATTAATATTTAACGGTTCCTAAGACAAAGAGCTCGACTCGACTCGCTCGCTGTGCTCGACTGCTTGTGGTGTGATCAATTGATCATTAAATTGTCCTCTTTGCGTTATCCCGGCATTTGCCACAGCACAGCTCATGGGTCATGAGAGTCTGGAGTGCGCTTGGACAACTGTGATGGTTAAATACATATATTATGGATATTTAATAAAAAGTAATCTTCTTGAATGAAGCTTAAGTTATAAAATAAACTAGTTAAAACCATCATGATTTGAAAAAGAAAGAATAAAATTAATGAAATAAACCTACAAATTAATAAAAAAGAACATATTTTAGATACTCGTACTCTTAAAAATAAATACATACATACATATTGGTGACAGACACCTTACACAGATCAACCTAGCCCCAAACATAGCAAAGCTTGTACTATGGGTGCTAGGCGACGATATAAATACTTATAAAGATAAATACATACTTATACAGAGTGGGGCCTGTAATAAAGGCGAAGAATTGAACTGTAGGCTATTCTCCTTATACTGATCAACATTTGTTCAGTGACTTTTAAAAATTATGAAGTCTTTAAATTTTTAATTTTTCATACAAAATAAATATTAGCTTCAATGTACGCCATTATTGTTGTCATTGACGATGTCTGTCACACTTTAGACTTAACAGAATTCGCAATACATTACCTCTTAGAAAAAACTTTCAAGGGTGATAAAAGTCAAAATACAAGTTATTTTTAAAAGTCGCCGAACAAATGTTTATCAGTATAAGGAGAATAGCCTAGAGTTCAATTATTCGCCTATGTTACAGGCCCCACTCTGTATACATAGAAAACATCCATGACTTAGGAACAAATATCTGTGTTCATCACACAAATAAATGCCCTTACCAGGATTCGAACCCGGACCGTCGGCTTAGCAGGCAGGGTCACTACCAACTGTGCCAGACCGGTCGTCAAATAAAAAAAGAAATGAAAAAGTGGACATAATTATGTAACCCCCAAAACCAACTAAAATGTTACATTCTACCGCGCAGTGGGTATCGCCATTTGAACTTCTGCCAAGAATTTAAAGTCCATGAGATTAAACCGTGCTGACCTTAAACTTCAGCCCCCATAGCGTCCTAAAACAAGGTAGCTGCGGTTTACGGCTGCGGGCATTTGCGGGATTAAAGATTATCCCGCTCTGTTCCGTTTGCGAGAGTGGAGACGAGTCATTGGTTCATGTCATGAGATAGATACAAGTTCATTGGTTATTATATAGGTATATCTCTTCAAAGCTACTTTCTATTCAGAATTAACAGAGGGTAAGCAGAAGCACGGCGGTCAGCATCTTCGCTCTAAGAACGTGCTGAAATGTGACCTGAATGCGTGTGCTATCGATCCTGCACGTTGGGAGGAGCTCGCTGTTGACCGGTCATCTTAGCGGTCTACCATCTTCGAATCCATGAAATTGTTTGAGGAAAATCGTCACAAGAGGGAAAACTCTTGACTGTTGAGGTCACCGTCATCGAAATCGATGTGAAGGACTACATATACCTCTATATTTATTGGTAGGTAATACATAAGAAGGATCACTAAAGAAAACCTCTGAGGAAATATCGACAGCACACTGCCCGGCCGTGGCCGGTCGAGTTAGATATCGATGTCCGGATGTCGAGGATGTGAATCTGTGCGGAGTTCAAGGTTGAAGACAGGCAAACACTGCACTATCCTGATGTAGGTCAGTGGATATGATGTGGGAAGAAGCCTTATCAAGTCGTTTTCTGTTTCCCACTGTTAAGACACGAAAACAACTCGGACACTGGCGATAAAATATATGAAAGAGGCGCGTTTCTAGCACAGAGTCTAAGCTCGTGTAGGTGAACGTGTACTATGCTTGTATGAGTGGAATATGACAAGTCGACTGTTCGCGTTTTTGACAGGCGGTAACTGTGAGGTAACCGAGAGGGGGTGGGTGGCACTTTCAGCGGGGAGCGGGAGTGGCCATACCGTACGATAGAGTACTCTTTATTGTACTGTGGTTAAGAAGAGTCATTGGTTCATAACTTATAAATTTGTATTTGTGATGAATATTTGCGTGATATATGGCGAAGGAAGTGTTAATCTTTTTTTTTATATTTCTCATTATATTGAAAGCAGTCCATACTGTCGAGGAAGTTTATCTAGGAACTCATAAGGTGCAGTAGAAACTGTATGGAAGAGCCTAATGGATCGATTCGAACTTTAAGGTACATCAGACCCTTTAGCACAACTTGCCTTGTCGCGCGCGAGTCCATACATCAAGCGCGATTTCAAGTATCGACTCGCGCGCGACAAGACAAGTTGTGCTAGTGGGGCAGATAATATTAGCTCTAGACACGATATGGATCGGGTTTCTTTAAACGTCACGTCAAGAGACAGATTCGGATTTAACAATGTGTAATGAGTTTGAACTTATTTTGATACGTCTTTGTTGATCGTGTCGGTTATACAGCGCATCAAAATCGCGACTTTTTCATTTCGCATGCCACTGTAACTGAAAAATCCTCCATAATTAGACCTATTTATGCATGCATATTCGCAAGCTATGTACCCTGATATTATTTATAAAACAGCGGACGTTTTGCAAAGTTTTTAAGATAATATTCCCTTTAAGCGATTGTAACAACTGTGCCTAACTTGGACGCCCTTTAGTTAGAAGACAATTCATGTAATTTATCCGCTTTAAATTATACCTTTAGACATTTTAGGTCCCATTCAGAGAGGCTTATTTTAATATGATTTACCGGTCTAGGTTGTTTTTAAACTCGCTATAAATTATTGTCTGGACGAAATAAATTATACGTAATTAATTTTGTTTATTTAAAGATAAAAATAAATGGTAGCATGTCAAATACTTAATTTATTTAATTCGATCTAGTTGAGATTTTTATCAAGTCATCTATGGCAGCTGCTGGTTTAATACATTGATAATCTTAAAACAGATAAAAATCACGGGAAATAAATTACGGGTCAAGAGATGAATGAAGAAATTAATCGATACTACATTTCCGATTGAAGTTGAATAAAGAGATATGCATCTGAGGATTTTATCGAAGTCTTTAATTATAGCCCTTTGGTACAAGATTAATAAAAGATCATTGGCGCAGTCAGAATGAGAAGTATTTTTTGTATTGCTCTTAGGCCCACTCCATTTTTGATGGTGCAAGTGGCCCTTAGAAAACAATGTGGACCAATCACAAATTGACATCAAATTGGTACTAAATAGTAGATAAATACCAACCACACTTACAATAAAGTATGTATTATAAAATCGACGTGAGAAATTATTGTTCTCAAATCGGATACAATTTAATCTTTTTAAAATTTAATTTTAACATTAAATGAAATATTAGTTACATTCCCGGCTTCGCAATCATCGGCTTGATAACTTTTTCTTTAGCGTATGGTATCTGTTTCGGTTTATGAAATATTATAGTTTACTTATCTCTTAAATGAGCGTTGTTAAGAAATTTATACAAATTTAGTCAACTCTAATCTCTACTTCACCTTCACCTTACACCTAAGAGCATCCTATATAACCCAGTAGTGTCTGAGCGTAAAATCGGGCAGCGCCCGTATTTACGAACACCGCGGTCGTAGTGGCACCCATAAAGCTGTTTCCTTACTGAACAGCCCAAACTATAACCAGTTTACCAAGACCTACCCCTCTAAAACTACCTTTTCTTTATGCATCTTCAATATTGAAGAGAGGGAGCTCAAAACATTCTGGTTGAAAAGCCGTGTAGCGTTTGGTAACAGCATGTAAAATAAACTACGGTAACACGGTCGTGGTCCGTCTTTGGTGCTAGATTTCTCGCGTAAAGGAGCTTTATGAATTTAATATCTTCTTGGGTGTTTGAGTTTATTAAATACTAGCTTTTGTCCGCGGCTTCACTCGCGTTAGAAAGAAACAAAAAGTAGCCTTCGTCAGTCTCCATCCCTTCAACTATCTCCACTTAAAAAATCACGTCAATTCGTCGCTCCGTATTCCAGTGAAAGACGGACAAACAAACAGTCACACACACTTTCCCATTTATAATATTAGCCAGTATGGATTTATAAATTTATTGTAAAGGATTTTATTACTTTGCTAATTTGGACGTGCCCTATTTAAATTTTAGATAGTAAAATGATATCATGTTTTGGATATCATGTTGAAATCGGAAATTAATTTAGTATTAACTAAACTTCCAATCTGGGAGTTACACATTTATGCCGATTCTGTTTATTTTAACATGATTTACCTTCTCCTCTTGTACAGTCAGCCAATTGGAAAAGATATTTCTTACAATCTGATTTATAACATCACTATGACATAGTTCTACAGTACAGTGGCCTAGGGTTCCAACTGGTTGATTGTACATGTATTTTATACCTACTATCGTTTTCCTTTTAAAGTTTTTATTTAAAAGTCACTCAAAATGTCCTTTAGTAAAACAATACTCATAAATGAGTAGAAGTTATAAAGTTTACCTATAAACTATACAGTCGTCCATTTCAAAAGTAATATACTGTATTAAAGAAAACGATGAACTTTTAATATAATCTCTTTTTTGCTAGACTGCCAAAAAATCACAGGTTGCATTTTATATAATTTTTCTCAAACATGGCATAAAATATTGATGTTATGTGCCTTATAATTGGCAGCGAAGTATGACGTTGCAGGTGCGGCTAGGACGATTGATAGATAATGGAATTTCATACAAACCTTGCAGGCCAAGGCCGGCAAAGTCCTCTTTTTTAATTTCCAAACACAGATAATTGTGACATAACATCCAGGTATTTAGCCTTAAAAAAAAAACTATAAGGGGCTTTATAGACGTGCCGACTGCAACTGGTACGGGCCCTAGACAATATTTGATTTTGGGTACGTTTTCATACAAAAAAATTTTTTTTCGTTTTTTTTTTATTTTTTTTTAACTTTTTGTTTTTTTATAAGCGTATACGGGGTACCAAAGGGGAACGAAAATTCGATTATTTTTGCGCTACGACGCACCGTTTAGGAGAAACAGCCATCCAAAGTTACTATTTTCAGTAGACTTTATTTATTTCATACCATGTTTGAGAAAAGCACTATACATACCTCGGCGGGAAATGGGGTTGCCCGCCTCAGACCTATCCGGCCTCGCTTCGCTCGGTCGTCTATATGTCTTCGGCCGACAACCCCCTTTGTCCCGGCCTCTGTAGTAATGTACTATAATTGCTGGCATTGCATTTGAATTTAAGCCGGCTGGCCACCCGTGAAAATGTTTATTGACAGGCTTAAGTTAAATATTGATTCACACGAGTGAAATACGGCGCTCTCTATAAATTGACAAACACGCGGTTACAGGTAGGTATTGCGTTTTTAGGGTTCCGTACCAAAAAGGTACAACAGGAACCCATTATGGTGCGACTCTGTCCGTCTGTCCGTCTGTCACATTGTTAAATATCTCGAGAACTACTTATGCTATCGATATGAAATTTGGAATAGTTATAAACATTGTGAACAAGTTGAAAGTATTTTTTTTTAATTAAGTAATATAAATGATAGAAAATGGCCAAAATGAAAGGGGGGCAAACTGAAAATTTCAAGTAACTAGGTCAAGTGGGGTATCGTTAGAAAGAGCTCAAACTGTACATATCAAAACAATTTTTTATAATTTTTTGGTTGTGGAAAAAAAAATGTTTTTTGAAGGAATTATTTATTTAATATTTATCTTGAAAACTTTTTATTTATTTATAAAAAGCCTTTCAGATTTACATTTTCAATTTCAACACCCTTGCGGGTGTTTATTGTACCTGTATTTTTTAACAAAATAACAATGACCTGCTTTCAAATAGAGGCAAAATGGTTAAAATCGGTTCACGCAATAAACAATGGGGGATGTCTGAAAATTTTAAAATCGCCTGATATTTTTTCTGGTGATAGGAATAAGCATTTCTATTTACAGAAAAAAGTTACAGATTTTTTGGTAGCACCATACATTTTATAAAAATAAAAACGTGTTGCTCGACTGCGCGTACGACCCACTTCGGCAGTTATGAGATTTGTCTTAGTCTTTAAAAAAATTCCATTTTGAATCTGTGGTGGCCACAGGCACTGACAGTTGATTGTCAGCTTGACATTTTTCTCGGAGAATTCATAACCATATCTGGTGAACTATTTATTACTGTTTTCGACTCATTTTCTCTCCCTGGCCTCTGATTTTGCCTCCTTCTACGACTACCTTCGCTCTCGAACCCCGGACCGTGATTTTACTGGCTTAAAACGACGACCTTTGATTTTAAACCCTGGACCTGATTCTACTTGCATTAACGAAGACGTGTGCTTGCCCTGCTTGCTGCCGACGGCCTTTGCGTTGAACCCCGGACCTGAACACAATTTTTAAGCCCATTGAATTGGGAAAACGTGGATAGGTACTAGCGATTTTGTAAGAGCTAGTTCATCTAATTTGAAAAAATGTGGAACAGCGACAAACACAATGCCTGTGAAGAAGAAATTGATGAAAGATGCAGAGATATTTTGGACAGAGAATGTGTATCCCATTAATTTTGAAAAGTGCAACTACATGTTATTAGAGTGTAATAAACATAAATTTGTCTTGATCTATATTAACATTATTACTCATTTTAGCACCCATAAGTACGTTTTCACATTATTCGATCTAATACCAGATGTTGGACCGATATCCCATACATTACAGGCGTCGTCTTGGATTTTTTCCATTGAAATCCTTCCGACATCCGATATTGGATCGGGTAATGTGAAAACAGGTTAACTCCTAGTAGTGATTCATAAGCGCACCTGCCTACAGATGAGAACTAGAGAAGGACCTGTGCCCTAAACAAATAACTTTAGATTGTTGGTTTATTGTCTGCTTTAAGTAGTTAGTGCTCAAAAAGGAAATTAGTTTGCGATGTGACGCCTACTGCTTTTCACATCACCCAATCAGAAAGGGTACTTTTCGGCCCTGTTAGGAGGGAATTAAGTGACACTTTTCTGTTCAATAACTTTGTCTGGCCTGTATAAAATATTAACACCACGGAAAGTGTTTGCACATAAGTAATAATCAGTAATCAGTAATTCTTTATTGCTATCATAGGTACATAAGTTGGTACATTTCAGTAGGTATAGCACAGCTATGAACCCTGTAAGGGCACTGAAAATATATTATTTATATTTAATAACTAAAAATCTTAATACTTATAATCTTATAAATCTTAATACCTATATTGCTATGAGAACATTTTTATGTTGTAACATATTTTAATATTATGTATAAAAAAATTGTGTCGATTAAGTGCATAATATTTTTACAACAGACCTGATTCATATTTTAGTATTTTGCTTATATGATATGAAAAAAAAAGTGTCAAATGGTAGCAATAGTAGATTGTGCAACAAGGGAGAAAAACCGGCCAAGTGCGAGTCGGACTCGCCCACCGAGGGTTCCGTACAAACTTTCAATGGTTAAAATAATCATACTACTCATACTCATATTCATTTATTCATTCAACGCCATTTTACACGTCAAGATTTGATTTAAAAAAATAATATTCATACAACAATAATACTTAGAGAATAAATAGACAGAAGATTGAAATAACAAAAAGTTAGGCAATATTCACATAAAAAATGCACAAAAATATTTTTCTATTAGGTAATAAAAAAATTGTCATAAGTGTAGAACGGGTGCTCGACCAGCCAATTTTTTAAGCGATAGGTACTTAAAGTTCGACACACTAGGCGCTTCAACCACGGCAGATAGACGGCAGGGTCCATCACATGTGTTAATTTGACCGTAAATTGGATTTCGCCAATTTACGGTCGATACCTACTAACTTTCCGGCATTTCGAATGTTGTACTTGGAATACATGTTGTTAGTTTTGTCACAGAATATATGTATAATAGTACAAGTACAGAAGGCTCACTCCTTTGATGTTCACAAAATGACGCTATTCTAAATTCTTACCTACATTAACAAACGGACCGCACGCGAGCAGCCAACATTGAATTTTTCCCCTCACTAGCTCGGAAACACGTGTTTTGTCCTTTAATACCAGCGGGTAAAAACGCATTTTATCCACTAGTGCTTTAAAATTGATAAAAGTAGGTGAATCTAGTAATAAAGATCATTTAGCACCTGTGAAACTACTGGAAGCAGTGATAAAAGAAAATTTTGCAGTACAAAAGGCGGAATCATGCTTTAAGGCATTCTCTACTATGTTGATCTTTCTTTTATGCGGGGGATTCGCCCCCCGAGCCCTCCTTTATATGCTCTTAAGGGTCTCAAGAAAACCCTATCCCAACTTATTTTAAATACTACGTTGATCTTTCTTTTATGCGGGGGGCTTCACCCCCGAGCCCCCCTTATTCATGCTCTTCAGGGTCACAAGAAAACCCTATCCCAACTTACTTTAAATACTACGTTGATGTTTATTTTATGCGGAGGGCTTCGCCCCCCGAGCCCCCTTTATTTCCTCTTAAGGGTCTCAAGAAAACCCTATCCCAACTTATTTTAAATACTATGTTGATCTTTTTTTTGTGGGGAGCTTCGCCCCCGAGCCCCTCTTTACTTGCTCTTAAGGGTCACAAGAAAACCCTATCCCAACTTATTTTAAATACTACGTTGATCTTTCTTTTTTGCGGGGGGCTTCGCCCCCCGAGCCCCCCCTTTATTTACTCTGAACGGTCACAAGAAAACCCTAACCCAACTTATTTTAAATACTACGTTGATCTTTCTTTTTTGCGGGGGGCTTCGCCCCCCGAGCCCCCCCTTTATTTCCTCTGGAGGGTCACAAGAAAACCCTAACCCAACTTATTTTAAATACTACGTTGATCTGTCTTTTTTGTGGGGGGCTTCGATCGCCCCTGAGCCCCCCTTTATTTGCTCTTAAGGGTCTCAAGAAAACCCTATCCCAACTTATTTTAAATACTACGTTGATCTTTTTAGTAGTTCCAGTTCATATCTTCCGGCTCCATCATCAGACCTTGAAACCTAATCGTAGTAAAAGTTCATTACAAGACTTTTCTAAGAAACCCAAAAACTACTATGATACGATGTTCTATCATGTAGTTCCAGTTCATATCTTTCGGCTCCATCATCAGACCTTGAAACCTAATCGTAGTCAAAGTTCATTACAAGACTTTTCTAAGAAACGCAAAAACAGCTATGATACGATGTTACATCATGTAGTTCCAGTTCATATCTTCCGGCTTCATCATCAGACCTTGAAACCTTATCGTAGTCAAAGTTCATTTCAAGACTTTTCTAAGAAACCCAAAAACTGCTATGATACGATGTTCCATCATGTAGTTCCAGTTCATATCTTCCGGCTCCATCATCAGACCTTGAAATCTAATCGTAGTCAAAGTTCATTACAAGACTTTTCTAAGAAACCCAAAAACAGCTATGATACGATGTTCCATCATGTAGTTCCAGTTCATATCTTCCGGCTCCATCATCAGACCTTGAAACCTAATCGTAGTCATAGTTCATTACAAGACTTTTCTAAGAAACCCAAAAACAGCTATGATACGATGTTCCATCATGTAGTTCCAGTTCATATCTTCCGGCTCCATGATCAGATCAGTTCAACAGTACCATATTATTGTACTGTCATCAGAACTACATACAGCTGCCAATTATCATTACGCTACGATCCTTGGAAGATGGTTAAATTAGCCTCCGTAGATTCCATTACATAGTTAGTTACATACACGACGACCTAATAAAAGCGTGTTAATATTAATATTAGCGCCATCTAGCTGAGCCCTTCTTCTGTGTGGTACTGAGGTAAGTACGTTTTATTCTTAGACTTTATCTGTCTATACGGAGTTATATATGTCTTTGACTAGAAGTATAGGTACTCTAATGAGTATTATTGTATTTAGCGCCGTCTCTCGGCAAAATTTACTAAGTAATTTACGCGACTTGAGACTTGTGCGAACCTTTAGGCATGGAAAGTCACATGAAAAGTTGTCGAAACTAATAATAGATGGCGCTGCATTTAAATTTCTTGACTGATAACTCTAATACTAAACCTCCGCTTTACAAAAGACCGCAATCAAGTAGCACTAGACTTTACTCATTGTTGTGTTCCTGCCGGTGAGTAAGGCAGCCAGAGCTCAGCGAGGGTGCGGTACTCCTTCCTTCCTTCCCCCTCCTTCCTTCGGTCCTTTGAGTCGTCGGCACCCAGGCCCCTTCTAAGTACAGGTTTGTACAAGTTTCTAATGAGTCGAGTCGGCAACGCACATGTGCCACTCCTTAAGTGGCAGGCGTCCATATGTAACAGTCACCGCTTTCCATCAGGCGGACCGTATGCATGTTTGTACCTACGTGGTACAAAAAAAAAACTCTCGACGTTAAACAAAACCTTAAACATTAAAAACTAAATCAAAATCGATTGATTCGTTCGGGAGCTATGATGCCAGACAGACATGTCAAGCGTCAAACCTATTATTATTATAATATTTTTGCGTTGGTGGTTAAAAACAAGAAACCTCCTTCAAAACTATAATAAAACACAACTTTCTATGAAAATTGGTAAAGTGCGAGTCGGATTTCGACATTTCCATACAAAAAGGTCATGAGCGCCTGACGACATGTGATGGTAACGTACACTAGATTTGTACTTTAATGATTTTGCGTATATTTTGGAAACTATAAGAGATAGAGCAAATAAACTTCAGATTTTGGTTGTCGGTGGCACAATTTTTTTGTTTTCGTATATATACACAATTGTTTGGACCTATTAGGGCAATATTATGGTCAGTGCAGTTCTAAACAGTCGTAAGCGCCTCTTTTTTAATAGGAACTTAAGTCATTTTGGCAAATGCTTAAAATTTTTAACAATTTCTAAACAGAAATGAATTTCTTTCTACCTGTCCATGGCGCTGACAAAATTTCAAAACATTTAGTAAGTACTTGCAGCGGCAGTGAGTGAAAAATCTCAATTTGAATTTTTTTCTCTTAAGTCCGACTTACGCTTGACTGTAGATTTCTAATAGGTTTTCCTGTAATCTACAGGTAGAGGGCTATCTCGTGTATTTTTTTGAAAATTTTACGCTAAGTAGTTTCGGAGATAAGGGGGGGGGGGGAATGGTCATTTTTTGCTTATTTTCTTAAATTACTTCTAAATTACCAAAATAAAAACTATAAAAAAAATATATTTGAGATGCTTATAAAATGCTCTTTCATTTGATATGTAGCACAATATAGTTCTAATAACTTTGATTTTTAATTTTCAATTTTACCCCCCAAAAGTGGCCCCTTTGATTAAATTTCGTTTAATTTCATTTAATTATATTACATGTCCGTCTTTGGGCCACTTGTTTACATACGTGTGCCAAATTTTAAGTAAATCGGTCTAGTAGTTTCGGAGAAATCGGCTGTGACAGAGGGACAGACAGACACGCGAGTGATCCTATAAGGGTTCCGTTTTTCCTCTTTGAGGTACGGAACCCTAAAAATGAGATATATATCTTGAGTGTAGCAAGGTATTCTTAAATTTAATCCTGAGCGTAGTGAGGGATTCAAGTGTTAAGACACAAGGTGGAATTAAATTTGCTACACATATTAACATCAACTTTTAGGAAATTTATATATAATGATATGTTATATGAACATAAAAAATGGTATGTTATGTAACCATGTAAAAAAAAATGTGTCCTTGAAGGGAAAAGTATCACTTTGGTCCCTAATAGCAAAGAGGAAAAGTGCCTCTTTGCACCCTCCTCGCAGTGCAGGGAAGAAAATAACCCTTTCTTTTCGAATCCCAGTCACTACACTCAGTATTCAATTACATATAGAATACTTCACTTTGTTCACAATTCAATTTATATCCTCGCTATAAATATGCAATTTTGCTCCCTCGTAACACAATCTACTATAGTGCTGTTAATCATGCTTTAACAGTATGGAGAGCCATAGAAGAATATGGAAAGCCATAGCCGACTGAATTTGATAGTAACTTGACAGTAACTCGACACACACCTACAACTCAGAAGTAAAATAAAACAACACAATAAAATAAATCAATTATATTTTATTATAGGACATTGCAAATTATAAAAAAAAATGTATTTTACCATATTTTTCCTATTGGTCTATCCAAAAAATACACATTTTATAAAATGCCACCGTGTCAGATATTTATGGCTTTCTTTTTTATGATATTATTGCCAGTGTGTAACTGCATTTTAAGGTTGGTAAACAAGACACGGTATCTTACACTCAGGTGGTCTTCACAGCAAAATCGCACTCTGGTTGGGCAGTTCCTGCCAACCTATTGACACCAACTTTCTTTCAGCTCCTTTCTTAATATGAACAATTTTAAATCTGGGTTTTTCTGGTTGGTTTTAGAACAAGTTGGTATAAAGCATGTTTTGGGATCCTTATATCGTGTTTATGTACTTGTATTCAGTATAACAAATAGTGTCCGCAACTTAAAAGCGATGATCGTCCTTATATCAAGCAAAATCAGAAGTCAGGGAGGCAAAACGGATCGTAAACAGTTCAGCAGGATCAGGTCCAGTGTTTAAAAGCAAACGTCTTCGTTAATGCAAGCAGAATCAGGTCCAGAGGTTAATATCAAAGGTCGTCGTTTTAAGCCAGTAAAATCAACGTCCGGGGTTCGAGAGCGAAGGTAGTCGTAGAAGGAGGCAAAATCAGAGGCCAGGGAGAGAAAATGAGTCGAAAACAGTAATAAATAGTTCACCAGATATGGTTATGAATTCTCCGAGAAAAATGTCAAGCTGACAATCAACTGTCAGTGTCTATGACCAGCATAGATTCAAAATGGAATTTTTTTAAAGACTAAGACAAATTTCATAACTGCCGAAGTGGGTCGTACGCGCAGTCGAGCAACACGTTTTTATTTTTATAAAATGTATGGTGCTACCAAAAAATCTGTAACTTTTTTCTGTAAATAGAAATGCTTATTCCTATCACCAGAAAAAATATCAGGCGATTTTAAAATTTTCAGACATCCCCCATTATTCCATAAAAATCATCTTCCATACTAGCTCGCGCGCATTAGTTTACTCAATTTGCCGATAGATATCGCTGTACGTTGAACGCTCATTTCCTACATCGCGTTTTTCCTGATATAATGAGGTCGGTTCAGGAGCGTCCTTGCGACATGTCGTAAGTCGTAAAGTATTGAAGTCGAATAGTCTTGATTTTATTTGGACGTTGTCTAACAATAAAATTGTATATTAAAATATTACTAAAAGAAAGAGAACCGATGGAATGACCCTTATTCCCTGGCGAATGGGACGGCCGCTCATCTGGGATGCAACCTGCGTGGATACCTTGGCGCCGTTTGGCCTCTACTTCTTTAAGGCCGGGCCTCTACTTCTTTAAGGCCGGGCGGGGCAGCGGCAACGGCTGAAGCTGTGAAGCACCGCAAATATGCTGATCTTTTGAGTAGCTACACATTTGCGGCGTTTGCAGTGGAGACCTTAGGGCCTTGGTGTCAGGATGCGCGTACTTTGTTCAAGGATTTGAAGAAATAGGCTCCTTGACACCACCAGGGATCCTAGGGCTGGTTCATTCCTGGGGCAGAGGATTGGCATTGCCATCCAGCGGGGAAATGTGGCCAGCATTATGGGTACTCTTCCGCAGGGATCAGATTTGGGACATTTTATTTGATAGTTTAGTTTGTAAGGGAAATTTTAGATGTTAAGGCTGATATGTGTATGTGTGTTTATGTTTAATTTAAATTATAATAAAAATTGAAATGAATATTGTAATATGAATATGAATAAATATTACTTGTTATGTGGGAAATTGAGTCTTGAGGGATTTAGTCAAATCTGTAGAGTTCTATGAATAACATTTTGATGATTCAACTACTGAAAGTTTGTACGGAACCCTCGGTGAGCGAGTCCGACTCGCACTTAACCGGTTTTTATTTTTATTTGTGGTAATGGAAAATAAACTTCGATCTTAAAAATGTATGACAACTAGAGATTTGGTAAGTAATCTCAATGGTATTCGGTTAACGCTATTGTTCCTTGTAAAATAAAACGATGGGGTCAAAACATCGCGGTATGTTATAATACTTACTTATAATTCTAAATTCATGATGTTCACGCGAAATAGAAGAAAGTTTCATGTAAAAATAGTACCAAATATTGTAAGATCTTTCTTTATTCTCAACCATAAAAACTCGAAATTTGGAAAAAAATTGTATATTGCATAAATTTTAGGACATACGACATTGTAAGTGGAACAATGATAATAACATATTTACTACCTACATAATTATATTATATATAATTATATTATATGCATTTTTTTTTAAATAAAATACATATATTTTATTATCAAACATAATTACATCAAAGTTAATTTACCATATACAACCAAAAAAAAAACCAGAAAACATCCACAACAACATTCAAATTCCCAAGACGCTAGCATTATAAATTGATTTGTAAACGTCGCTAAAATAAGAGTGCAAGGTTCAGAAACTAAAGTTGAGTATTGTGTTTTTGAATACGTCATAGAGATTAGCAGATAAAATGAAATGAAACGTCTCAAACTTTATGTCACTAATAATACTAACCCAGAAGCAGTTCCAACAACTCGCGACACCCATAAGCCTAATAGCAGCAAGTTTGTAGGCTCGCAATTAGCACCCTAATAATCCCTGTAATGGCCCGAACATCTGTCAGTTCTTTGTGACGCGCGAAGTGACGCGAAATTGCGTTGTTTCGCAAAGAGAACGTGTGTGTATGTTGATACAAGTGATGGGTGGTGAAAGTGTGAAGCGCCAGCGTTTCGTCATATTCATATTCATATTCATTAATATTCATATTCATTCGTCTTACTTTGTGTACAGGGTCTGCTGCTAAGGGTCACTTGCACCACCGAAAATGGTGAGTTAACCGCGGGGTTAACACACGGGGTTGACATTGTACAGTAGGTACATAATATTGCACCTCTGTGTTGGTGGGATAGGTGCAGTTGCGAATCGTTCGCCGAAGAACGTCAACTGCTAATTCTCAGGTCTTAAACAACTGTCAATCCTTGTAACGCGTGCGTGTTTGTTGATACAAGTGAAGGGTGGAAGTGTCAAGCCTAATTGTTTTATTTATCTGAGTACAGAGTTAGCTTAGAGTACAATTGTTGACGCTATTGTATTGTACCGTAATTACCCTTCTCTCTATCCCTTTTCTGTATTAGTGCGATAGAGCCATACGTATTAGTATCCATATTTCCGCATTTTGCTGGTTGGATTCGTAATGAAAAACTGCCATATAATAATCTTCATGATCTCTAAAATTCAATGTTTAGAGGTATATATAATACTACTACTGTTAGTTATACCTACTGACTAAAATTTTACAGTGTCACAGAAGACCCTGCAATTGTCATTACAATTTGCGCCGTCTGTTAAAGAAACGATGATACCTTAATACCTTTGTATTTATTCATTGAGATATGTTGTTACAATAAAAATTTATTCAAAGACATAGGTAAAACTAACTTAAAAATACTAATTAACACCCTAATCCATTAAAACCAACTTTTTTTTTATATAAATGGGCTTACTCTTGACCACAGACTAGCCAAAGGCAAAGACGTGGCCTACGATGGAGTGAGCTCGCCCAGAAGATGCCTGTTCACTCTTGATTTGAAGGTTGCCGGGTTATATGAGCTCGGAAATATAGCCGCCGGCAAGGAATTCCACTCCTTGGCAGTGCGCATAAGAAAAGAAGAAGCAAAGCGCTTCTTGCGGATTCGTGGAATATCCACCAAGTAAGGATGGAGACCGGCCGTCTAAGAGTCCGATGGTAGAATGGGGACGGTGGAATAAGCTCGTGTAGCTCTTGAGCACACTCCCCGAAGTGCAACCTGTAAAACTACATCCTATGTTGTTATAAAGTTAATATTTACTCAATTATGAATACGCTTCAGTTTATAACTTCAAGCACACACTTTCAGTGCACGCTTCCATTACAGCGGGACACGCTCGCTGATGCGTCTGTATAATAAATCTTGAATATACTTGAAGTGGCAATTTGCTCCCTTCTCAAATCATACCATCCTTTTAACCCCTTAATGAAAAAGCTTCAATGGATCCGCTTTCAAACATGAAAATGTATTTCTTTCGTGTAATACGAGACTGAATGCTGAAATTTTGTTTTGATTTTGTAGGGCGCTTTGAGGTATTCTGTTTACATTGTGTTTAATTTAGCAATGAAATAAAATCGTTCTTCAGGTACTTAAATTATTTCTTTGATCGTACAAAATTAAAATAGAACCTTTAATTAAAACAGATTAAGAGAAGAGAAGTCGCGTAAATGAAGAATGAAAATGACGAAGAGTCACTTGACCGTCGCTAAAGTTACTAGAATTTTTGGCTTACAAATATTGACCTAAAAACTTGAATACTTTCCTCTGCTCTGCCTACCCCTTTACGGGATACAGACGAGATTAAATGTATGTATGTATATTGACTTACACGTTTATGTGTAATATAGAAGTTAGGTCAACCTATAAGTTTTGCGTAGGGTTTATGCCACCAAATGGCACGTCGCATATCGATACCTCTGGGTTCAATTGGCGTAAAGGACATTTTGGCGAAAATGAGTTATTATTATAGAGCAGTTTTGTTCAGAATTTCAAGCGCTATCGATCTGTGTAGTTAAAATTTCGATATCTCTTAAAAAGTTGCCTTTACGACCAAGATTTTCTACTATGGACTTGCAAAAATAGCTTTTCTGAAGGGGCGTAAATATCAAGTCATTAATTATAAATTATTATTTGTGTCGTAAAGGAAATCTACAAATAAAAATATAGTCGTAAGTAAGATATCTTTGGGTTCAATTGTCGTAAAGGACATGTAATGCAGGTTCCCAAGAGAAAGATAAACCCACTTTTTTGTTTTTTTGACTTATATTTGTGACGTGTATAAGAAAAATATGCAGATTACGAGTATCTTTAACCTAGTGTAGCAACCGTAGTGATAAACTAAACGATTTAGAAGATAGATGGTTGTAAAGGACACGTCAAAATGTTATAACGTCCTTTACACCCATGATTTGATAGGGTCGTGAATGACGGTCTTAGATGATTTTTATACAAAGTCGGGGCGTAATTGTAACCGGTACAAATGGTACAAATGTTGTTCTAAGTTTACAATTAAAAACTGGAAAAATGTATCAAAACGTAGCTCTACATCAGTTTAATGCAGTGTATTATTTATCTAAGCTATCTTAGTAACAAAAAAGAACAAGACTAATATTTTATATCCAGTTTTGTAATAAAGAAACAATATTTGCTTAAAAACTATCTAATACTTTGGCAACAAATTTATTTTTTTAGTATTCGCCGCTGTCTGAATAGTCAGTAGGTTACGCATTCAGTCTTTAATTCTAGCAGGGAAACGCTTTCGTAGTATTATTATACTGCGGCGAGATGTAGGTAATTAAAAAAAACATTATGGTAATCAGGGTACGTACCCAAATGCACTAAACGCTCACGATAATATCTATTTCGTAGCTATATATCTTTATCGCTCTTGCGTATTGCACCAGACTGCATTTTTGTCGGCGTCTGTCGTCGACGATTGCCATTCAGCTACGCCGGCAGTAAACTTTAACAGTAGACTATACTAACATTTAGTGCGACAATAACAGGTGCGTTTCGCTAGCGAATGAGCGTTAGCGTTTGGTGACTTGGCTATGTACCCAGGTACCTACTTAAAGCATTGACTATAATATTTCTAGGATTGAACTCATAATTAAGATTATTCTTATTTAACAGGTTTAAGACTAAATAACAATCTTCTGTTTTAAAATTATCAAAAATATGAATCAACATAGTAGGTAGTCTTGACTACAGTTTGTATACGCGTCCTAACTTGCGTTTATAAATAAGTACTTAACTCTTAGTTATTCTTAAAACTTCTTTCTACTTTAGACTTAAAATTACTGTCGTATTAATATAGTCTACTATTCACAGTTGCTGATTAAAGTTTACGTGATTACAATTAGTGTTTTACTTAAACTACGAAAGCGTTTCCTTGCTAGAATTAAATACTGAATGCGTAACTTATTGAGACAGCCGAGCGGCGAGTACTAAAATAATAACTTTCCAAAATATTAGATAGTTTTTAAGCAAATGTTGTTTCTTTATTGCAAAACTGAATATAAAATAGTCTTGTTCTTTGTCTCTGCTAAATATTTAGATAAATATACACTGTAATGTAACACTAATGTGGCTATTCTATGCCATATTAACTACGTTTTGATACATTTTTCAAGTTTCTCAATTGTAAACTAAGCTAAAAACAGTTGCCATTTGTACCATTCTGGTTACATTTACGCCTCGAATTTGTATAAAAATCATCTAAGACCGTCATTTACGACCCTATCAACTCTAATTGTTCAAAAAAATCGTGGGTGTAAAGGACGTCCATAGCATTTTGACGTGTCCTTTACAACCACCTAACTTCTAAACCGTTTAGTTTATCACTACGGTTGCTACACTAGGTGAAGGATACTAAAAATCTACATATTTTTCTATATACGTCACAAATATAGGTCAAAAAACAAAAAAGATATAAACATTTTTCTAAAAAAAAAGTTGTTTTTTGCTTCTCCTGAAAACCTGCATTTTGTCCTTTACGCCAATTGAACCCAAAGGTATCGATATGTCAACGGCAAGTTAAGCTAAGTCGAGCAATTTTCCTTAAAATATCTGCACAATTCGTAAAAACGCATGGCCTATGATATGACGCTAAACGGTGTTGCCAAACTTTTTTTTTTAAATTATAAATGGGCGCTGAGTGGCATCCTTACCTTACCGTCTTTGGAACAGCAATCTTACCTCTGCTGTAACTGCCAAGATGTAATGTGTTGTTTCGAATAAATTTTATTTCATTTAATTTACTCTTGGCCATAGACCTGCCAAAGGCAAAGACGTGGAGTGAGCTCGCCCAGAAGATGCCTGTCTATGGGTGAAGATTTGAAGGTTGCAGGGATATTGTCGGACTTCGGTCGCTCATATAAATGAATTATGAATTTAAAAGGGTTGTCCCGTGACAGGTTTTCCAACACAAACCAGTATTTATTACAATTATTGTAGGTTTGTATTGGACTTTCTTTTTGTTTACAAGTCTCAAATTATCTCTCTTAAGGATTTTTCCTCTTTATGGCAAATGATCAAGCAAAAATAACATAAGTAGTTTGTCACCTTTATAACAACTAGCGTCGTTGTCCGGCGCACTGATAGTTTACTAAATTATCTACTTACCTATCCCTTCTTTACAAGTTCGTAGTAATCAAGCCATGTAATTCGCTGATTCCAGCTCAGGAGCATGCTACCTGAAATTGAGATCGATTTGTACATACAGTGGTTAATCTGTAAATGAGTCTGCGTGCTCGCAAAAGCCATTGTATACATTCAGTGCTCAGAAATTCACAGATATGCACTAAAGTAGACTATCTTCATGCGGTGATTTAGAAATTCGTTTTTACAAGATGATCGTTTCGACAGTAACTAGCACTTTTCATAATAGGTAAAGTTGGCGTCCGGATATCACTGCCAAATGACGCATGACGTCACAATTCAAATTGTATGCTTTATTATGACATTGTATTAGTAAACGTATCATACGACATGCAGAAGTAAGCACAACACACACTCAATAATATATACCCTGTTTTTATTGAATTCCGTTAACTTTATGGGATGGTTCTTTAGACTAAATACAATAACTCTAAGAAACTAGCGTCTTAACTCTTACGGCTATCGAGTTATTAAAAACTTAAAAATAATTACTGAACACGTGTGTGACAGCCTTTACCACTTCCCAATGTTATTTGTTTTGACATGTGCCGTCAATCACTTGACACTAACTTGAATATTATTCTTAAGGGTCTCTCACACTAATTAATTCATTTATTATGTATGAACACGATGAAAAAATTTTTTCGCGAATTTAATTAAAAGTCATATACATGGTGGTTCCTGATAACGAACCTAACGACATGCCGAATTCAACGGAAAACCTAAAAAAACACGGTGTATGTTGGTGTCAAAAGTACTTGTCACTGCTTAGCTAAAACTGTTTTAATGTTTTTTTTATTTTTATTATAATAATGAGCTTACTCTTGGCCACAGACTAGCCAAAGGCAAAGACGTGGGCGACGTGGCCATCGATTGAGTGAGTTCGCCCAGAAGATGCCTGAATGTTTGAAGTAAAAGTAAAATTTTATTTGATAGGGTGGTTTAGCCGGTTATCCGGCCACCTCTGGTTGTCGGCCACCACGCAGTTAATCTACAATAACATGACAACTATATAGTATTTCTTCAAAAAATGAGGGTAGATACATAAAGTCACTTGATATTGACATGTCCTACATTTATTTTCTTGGTGACGTATTGATTCGCTCGTCAGTGTACGGAAGCAATTTGAGCAGTGTGAATGGTGGACAAATTTTATAAAAAAAATTAGGATACAACATTTTTTCGAGGTATGTAAACATATTGTTTTCGTGGCTTTGAGACCATTGTTGAGGTTCAAGTAGATTGTGAATAAGTTGAACTCATGTTATTTCAATTTAAATGTTCAAAATATGTAATATAATTAAATTAAATTGGGTGGTCGGGTATCTAAATGCAATTTTACAAAGATATTTAGCTGTCGGCCCCCCGGCCGAGAACGGACTTGAAGGACGTCATTTTTAATCGATTGTCCTTCCTATATTATTAGAGCAAATAAAATAAATACTTCAAAAAACACTTATTTTGAACAAAATTGATATTGCATTTAACAGCCGGCCACATGCTTTCTTGGAAATAATTGGTTAAAATCTGATTTATTTTTTAAAATATTTGGCAGCCGAGAACAGGCATTTTTAAAGTTGATTGTCGGCCTAGCCGATTTATGACGGCCGAGAAACAAATAATTTTAATTTAGTTGTCGGCCCTGCAATATATTCTCGACCCAGATTCAAAATAATTTGTCTTTGGGGGTCAATTAATTGCGTTGTTTGTAAGGATTATTTAAAAAAAAAATGCATTTATTTATTAATAAATACAATAATATCCAATAGCAACACAACTTGTTCTTAGGTAATTATTATACTATACATTTTTGCTACAGGTATTTTTTTAAGGATTACACCAGATTTTATACAGTCTAATACATCATCATTATGTACCTACCTGCATATAATATTTTTACTTTAGCAAATTTAGTTAAAATGTATTGTGTTTGTTGTTGTTGTTAGTTTCTTTTCTCGTATTTACATTAATTTATTTAATTTAATTTAGTACCAGTCTGGCCTAGCGCGTAGTGACCCTGCCTGTTGAGCCACGGTCCTGGGTTCGAATCCCGGTAAGGTCATTTATTATTATGATATGTCATGGATGTTTTCTATGTATATACGTATTTGTTTATTAATATTATATATGTATATATATCATCGTCCTTGCGTTATCCCGGCATTTGCCACGGCTCATGGGAGCCTGGGGTCCGCTTTGACGACGGGACGGCTTATGAGTCTTGTTTTTACGAAAGTTACTGCTGTCTGACCTCCCCTTTTTTACGTCGACTCCTGTCTTAACGAAATTTTCTGTCGACAAAAAATATGTTATTATGTAATAATAAGTATTTCCTATATTTGTTCCATACAAACTATTGACATGAGCCGTAGCCTAAGGATGCCAGCAAATTCAGCGTGTCAAATGGACGTTACGGACCATTATAAACCTCATTAAATGTAAAATATTACTAAAAATACATTGTGACATTGACTATTACTTGTTTTATTCCAAAATAAATCCCGTTAGTTCTGACATAAGATTCATTTTAAAACCCTAATAACAGTGGCCGACAACTAACTAAACAAGCGGCCGAGAACCAAAAGAAGTGGTCGACAACCGGCTAAATTGCTACTTTTTCATATTCGGAGCTATATAAAGAAAACTAAGTTAGTTAGTCATAATTTTTTATACCAAAAGGAA
Source organism: Leguminivora glycinivorella (assembly GCF_023078275.1). Lineage (NCBI taxonomy): Eukaryota > Metazoa > Arthropoda > Insecta > Lepidoptera > Tortricidae > Leguminivora > Leguminivora glycinivorella. Next base: position 16,261,504 of record NC_062982.1, read on the forward strand.
ACTGTATTAAATTCTTTGCCTAAAAATCATACAATGACAAAATTTTGTCGAATATGTTGTACAGAAAATCCATTTCAATGCGTAGTTTTGCTAAACTGGCCGACAACCGGCTAATTTACCCTACTGACTATAGTAAAATATAGTATAAAAACCCTTTTATATGAGTTTTCTGACGTAGCTAGTTTAATGAGGCAGAATTATCGTTGCGACATCATTTTTGTCGCCGCTGTTATAAGGGGGGAAGGGTCTTTATTCAGCAGTGGGGACACTTAATTAGGCTAATAAAAAACGCATTCAACCCATTTGCAAGAACGAATAGATTTCATAAGAGCTACGCAAACTGTTTTGTGTGACAGAAGCTTTTTGCGTTCAACGCTCAAGTATTCTCGTTTCCAAGACTCGTAATAATTAATTATAATTTTTGAATCGGGGACCCATTTAGTCTGAATTGCTCATCCAAAGTCTAAAGCCATCGCTGCACGCTGTTACGTCGTCGCCCAAATCTAATGTTTAATTTGTTTATTTTTTGTATGTCTTTTGTATTATTATTTTTTGTAAGTCTTGTTTTGTATTTTTGTAGTTTCACAGTGCCTTGGTGTAAACTGTAATGCTGTGTTACTTTTTGATTAAATAAATAAATAAATAAATTATAGGGCATATTGAAATGTTGACATATATGTAAGTTTCTAATGGGTTGGCAGCGCGCATGTGACACTCCTTGAGTTGCATGCGTCCATAGGTTACGGTGACCGCTTTGCATCAGGCGGACCGTATTCTTGTTTGCCACCGACACAGTATAAAAAAATGTAGGTTGCCGATCCAGTAGGCCTAGCACATGATTGCCGCGAGAGTATGTCGCCGCGAGATAGATCACACGTCTTCTTCTGACTGTATTAATTACATAAGGACGGGTAGTCTATCTCCCGGCGACATACTCTCGCGGCAATCATGTGCTAACCATGCAGGACCGACCGGCCTGACGAAACGCACAAGAAGGCCAGTGGCCCGTTTCTCGAAAGGTACAAGCCTTGTATTACAAGTGTGTTTCCATGACAACCCATACGATTTGACAGTTCGCGCACTTGTAATATAAGGCTTAATTAAAAGTCATATACATGGTGGTTCCTGATAACGAACCTAACGACATGCCGAATTCAACGGAAAACCTAAAAAAACACGGTGTATGTTGGTGTCAAAAGTACTTGTCACTGCTTAGCTAAAACTGTTTTAATGTTTTTTTTTTTTATTATAATAATGAGCTTACTCTTGGCCACAGACTAGCCAAAGGCAAAGACGTGGGCGACGTGGCCATCGATTGAGTGAGTTCGCCCAGAAGATGCCTGAATGTTTGAAGTAAAAGTAAAATTTTATTTGATACTGACTATAGTGACTATAGTGTAGTGAGTGAACGATGGATGGATTGTGTGAAAGAGGACATGAGAAAGAAAGATGTGAGTGTTGAGATCACGAAAGATAGGGGAGAATGGAAGAGAAAGACATGTTGTACCGACCCCACATAACGTGGGATAAGGGTAGGAGGAAGAAGAGACTGACTATAGTAAAATATAGTATAAAAAACCCTTTTATATGAGTTTTCTGACGTAGCTAGTTTAATGAGGCAGAATTATCGTTGCGACATCATTTTTGTCGCCGCTGTTATAAGGGGGGAAGGGTCTTTATTCAGCCAGTGGGGACACTTAATTAGGCTAATAAAAAACGCATTCAACCCATTTGCAAGAACGAATAGATTTCATAAGAGCTACGCAAACTGTTTTGTGTGACAGAAGCTTTTTGCGTTCAACGCTCAAGTATTCTCGTTTCCAAGACTCGTAATAATTAATTATAATTTTTGAATCGGGGACCCATTTAGTCTGAATTGCTCGTACAAAGCCTAAAGCTATAAAATTATAGGTCATACTGAAATGTTGACATATATGTAAGTTTCTAATGGGTTGGCAACGCGCATGTGACACTCCTTGAGTTGCATGCGTCCATAGGTTACGGTGACCGCTTTGCATCAGGCGGACCGTATGCTTGTTTGCCACCGACGCAGTATAAAAAAAATGTAGGTTGCCGACCCAGTAGGCCTAGCACATGATTGCCGCGAGAGTATGTCGCCGCGAGATAGATCACACGTCTTCTTCTGACTGTATTAATTACATAAGGACGGGTAGTCTATCTCCCGGCGACATACTCTCGCGGCAATCATGTGCTAACCATGCAGGACCGACCGGCCTGGCGAAACGCACAAGAAGGCCAGTGGCCCGTTTCTCGAAAGGTACAAGCCTTGTATTACAAGTGTGTTTCCATGACAACCCATACGATTTGACAGTTCGCGCACTTGTAATACAAGGCTTGTACCTTTCGAGAAACGGGCCCCAGCCCCCAAGAGAAGTTGACATTAAGGGCAGAAAGAAAATGAAGATATTACGCATCTACCTATTTACCATACGGGTACGGAACAAAGGTATTTTTTTTTATGTTTCAGGCGTTTTTCTGAGCCTGTCGTCTCCTTGTAGATAGACTACTCTTTAAATATATGCTGTGCCACATTACAGGCCTCCCCGAATTGCCTCGTAAACCCCAGTACGTTTACGAATCGCACAATTATTAGGGGTTTCACGTATCTGTTTTATAATTTCCGGCAACGCGATACTTTATTGCCGTACAGTTTTACGAACCATTTGCAACAATGTGTCATTTCTTTTATATGGATAAGGTACTTAGTAAACGTGGTCTGGTATTATTTTATGGCCTGCAAGAACTTACAGGCCCATTTGAACGGAGGCTGGTGTCAGAATGATATCTTAACTCTGAACCACGAAAAAAAGTTAGCGATATATTGCCATTAAAAGATTTTATATAACATTTTTTTTTGTTGATGATTTATCTAAGACTCTTTTATACTGAACTCTACTCTATTAGAACGATGCAATTCATTCGTATTAGAAAAGTTACCAATACCAGTGTAATGTTGTCGGAATTACAATTATGTAAGGACAAAGATATCTATCGGTGTGACATACATAAGGCCATCATTGATACTATTTTTATAACTATAATTACCCTCTTATTCATAAAAAAAGTTACTGAACGGACTACCTAGTTAAAAAGTGTTATGTCCCTTTCTCACAAATTCGTAAGTCAACATGACAGAAAGGGGCTACACACTTTTTTAATTAATCCGTTTAGTACCTAACTTTTTTATGAATAAAGGAGTTAGAGTTTATAGTGAATTTTGATATTAGCGGAAGTTCGAATTGGCCTCTTAGTTAATGTACACCTTATGAGTATTGACCTAAATACATGGCGTGGCCTAAGGTGTTAAAAGCCTATTTATTAGTCTATAAAATAAATGCATACTGCCACCTTACCTGCTAACCTGCTTCTGAAGTGTGATCAAAACATGCATTTTATAATAGGTAAAAAATTGGATTCCTGTGAAAATTTGAACTTTCATATAATGTCTAAAAAAAAATAATTTCGATACGATATGGAACAGATATTTCAGTAATAAAACGATGTTTTTATTTACATAAATTGGTGTTATATTGCAGTGACATCGTCATCATCATCATAATATCAGCCCTTTATCGGATTATCGCTCACTGATGAGCATAGGCCTCTCTTCTAGTACGCCACTATTCCCGGTCCTGGGCTAGTCTCATCCAGTTGTGACCTATTTTCCGGATGTCATCGAGTCAACGAGCCAACGGGTGCCAGGCATTCCTTACATGTAAGCCACCACCACTCCGTTAACATTTTAGTCCACCTGCCATCACTCTGCCTAGTAAGATGTCCCGCCCAACTCCACTTTAGTTTGGTAATAAGTAATAACGAAACCCCCGTCTTGCACGTTGGTGCGATGACGGATCTCGGTATTCCTCACTCGATCTTGCATCTTGATACCGAGCATGGCGCGCTCCATGGTTCTCTGTGCTGCTCGTACCATATGCACAGCCTTCTTAGCAGGACACATTGACTAAAGAGGCGAGTTTTCAGACATTGTGGAATATCAGCGGGTCAGAGCTTACTCATATCTAAGAAGCAGCACAGTTTCAATACGACAGCTCGACAGCTAGGTATAATTCCAATTTTTATTTACGCATCTACCTGTATATTAAAAAATTTCAATTTTTATTTCCGCATCTATGTTGAATTTTATTGTTGTTTTTAGCAAAGTACTGAAGGAAATTTTCAGTCACTTATTTCATAAACTAGAGAGATATTAATCACAGTATTAACATTGCAATAGATAAATAAAACCACATTTTATGTAAATGATACACCCAACTATCAACTCCTTTTAGCTGTATTTCAGCCCAGGCATTGCATTTCCATTTGCTTAATGCTAATACTAATGCACTGTTTACTTAGTAATGCACATTAGTTACAGTGTACATACATAGCCAGATGCACAAACGATACTATCTTTATTGTAGCTATCTCTTTTGCTCATCCGTATTGGCACGACTGGGCGCGACTGCGCTTTGATCGGCGTCTATCGTCAACGATTGTCAATTCGGCTAGGCCGACGGATACTCCTACATTTTCGCGACTAAATAGTTTGCATCCCATATTCGCTAGTGATACTCCAACTGTTTGGTAAAATTACAAATTTACGGTCATAATTTATCGCACATTCATAATTAGCGCAGTTCTGAAAACCGATTCTCGTTGTGTTCTCCTTAGACAGGTAGGTACCTACCCAATTACCCATGTTTGAAAAAGATGTCTAAAAGCATTTTTTTAATCTACATATATTTCTAAGTAACACAAGTCAAAATAATATTCTATTGAAAATATTTCAACTTGTGCTATCTTGTCAGATGATGATGAGATGGTCAGAGGTCAGTGGTGATGGTGGTTGTGGGATGGTCAGAGGGCGCTACGAGTCCTTGTATAGATTATTACTCATATGAGAGATCATTTCGACCTCAGCAGCTGTGACCTGGGTGGCCGAGCAGAAACAGGCATCTGCCGCGATTGCAGGGTACGCTGGTTCGATTCCAGCCTCAGGCACTGGAGGTCTTGGTCACATTTTCTTTCATATGTGTAATTTATTTCGGTTTTAATCTACATATATTTATTTGAATATTTATAAGAAATATTAGACCCTGGGTTTTCTGTTTCGTTGACTGAAGTACACATATACTAGATACTTAATATCGACTGGGATATTGACCGCGATAATCTTTTTTTATTTTTTTTTACTCCCGTGTTGTTATTCGTCATTTACAGTGTTTTTCATAGATCGTTAAAACCCTACATAAAAGATGCCCGTCCCCGCCCGGCGCCCCCCGCACCCACGCTTTTTGACCTCCTTTAAACGCCTGTTGCATAAAATACTATTATGGAGCTCCCAATATTTCGACGCAGTTACAATGGGCCATGATCACGGGTAACTCGTACTAAATTGTGTTCTAAAACACATCAGAACATCACACTTCCTAGCGAGATATCTGAGGTCTGAGGAACTAAGTTAATGTATACACGGTGTAACATGAAGAAACCGAATAATTTTAACAGCTCATTCCTCATCATATTAGAAGGATAAAATATCATATAAAGTCTAATGAAAATAACCGTGAATCATTCAAAACTCTTATCATATAAACTTTTCTGGATTTCGCCTACTTTCAGAGTTATAAGCATTAAAAAAAAACAATTACGTATTATTTCTCAGAACAAAACGCTATTTTGATGGCGATGATGCCGTTATCGGACATAATCTAACTATCCTCGTTGATGATGTCAAAAAATAACTAGTAGCTCATTGCAAAAAAAGTATTTTTTAGAAAAAAAAAAAATATTTAAAGTGCCAGTTCTACGAATAACAATCCTTTTTAAGTGAAAATACATCCAAAAAAAATTAAAAACAAATTTTTTGGCGCAATTTTTGACGACCGGTCTGGCTCAGTCGGTAGTGACAGTGACCCTGCCTGCTGAGCCGCGGTCCTGGGTTCGAATCCCGGTAAGGACATTTATTTATGTGATGAGCACAGATATTTGTTCCTGAGTCATGGATGTTTTCTATGTATATAAGTATGTATTTACAAATTTAATGAAAATATTTGTTCTTGAGACATGGATGTGTTCTAAATACACCTACTTATATGTATTTATCCTATATACGTGTGCATATATGTATATCGTCGCTTAGCACCCATAGTACAAGCTTTGCTTAGTTTGGGGCTAAGTTGATCTGTGTAAGGTGTCCCCCAATATTTATTTATTTTATTTAATTAGCTTGACGTCATATAACATTTTATCTTTATTTTGCCCTCAGAAATGCGTAGTTCAATTCTTTTGGTTCCCTCATGCTACACCGTGTATTGATTGTACCATACATTTATCAGTTAATTATCCAATAAAATATATTTTTACTAAGTAGTACCTAGTGTTTGGGGTTTTCTTAACGATCATATAACGTGACGACTCTACAGTATTTACACCGTAACTAATGTTTTATGATGACAGGAATAATAATATCCTACATTATTCTATGCTTGACCAACTAACATCGGTATAAAGTTTTATTAAAGGTTACGAGTAATAAATAAATTCAACACAAACAATTTAAACAAGATTTCATCTTATTTATTTATTTAAACTTTATTGCACAATATAAAAAAGTACAAATGGCGGACTTAATGCCAGATGGCATTCTCTACCAGTCAACCATGGGCTAAACCGAAAGATTAAGTAGGTGCAGGGTCCTAGTATAGTTAGCGTGTAATGGAAAAGAATTTAAGATACAAACAATATCCATATATGCTACATTTAAATATATATATACAGACCTAATATCTTAACTACTCTTAATGGTGACATCAATGAATTTAACGGCTTAATAATTTCTGTAAACACTATTCTTATTCACAAAGCACACTATTTCCTATTTTGTAACTTGAGCCTAAGATTTGTGGATATAATTCATATTTAGATTTGATTTATTTATGAACAATATAAGCACTGTGTTTGAAAATCATTAAAACATGAAATTAAATTATATATCTGTACAGAGCCTTAAATACAAGTAATTACACAATTATAATTGCACCATTTAGAAATCCTTATAACTAATAATAAAAAATACAACAGCTAAGGGCTGGCTGCATCAAACCATCTGTCACTGTTAATGCGTTCGTTAAATTTGATTGTATGGGAAGTTCCATAGACGTCTGCTGCGTGACGATGATGTGTCTGTCAAATGTGGTTGATGCAACTGGCCCTAAGACAACACAAAAATTCGCTCAATCTAGAAGCCATTCATTCATTGTATATTTATTTTAACTTAAAACTACAAATACTACTAGTGTAGGTACGTGGTCTTAAAAACAGTATCCTTCTTGAGGGTCGTAGTCAATTTGGACGTAGTTACGCAGAAACGTTCCAATCCATCTGAAATTGTCATGGAAATGAAAGACTTGTTTTTCATATAACTTAATGACAATTTCATGTTGGATTGGAACGTTTCTGCGTAACTACGTCCATTTGTGTTAGAATGGCCCTTTATTATTTAATTATTACTTTAAAAACAGATACGGTTAGGTATCACCATGCTGAATTATCAGCCGCCTTCAAGTATTCAGAAATAGTACAACATCAGAGGCCGGGAAAATGAGGATTTCCGGCCAAGTGGGTATATACGGATAGGGATACGAGGCCGGGAATCCGTTTTCACGCCGAGGCATGTATAGTGCTTTTCTCAAACATACAATGAAATAAAAAAAATTCTCTAAAGGACAATATTAAAAAAAAAAAGTTACTTTGCAGGCCTAGGCCTAAAAAATAATATGAAATCCCTTTACAGTCCTCTCGAGTTGTAGCGCCCAAAAAGCGATACTTCCCAGCCCATTTTAAGGAACGTAAAGACAATATTTCATTGCATGTTTGAGAAAAAAAGTATTTTGTCTCAGTGGTAAAAAAATCCTGACCTGAGACGAGAGCGTGCCACTTCTCTCGACCCTATGCAGCTTTTTGCCAGATACTGACGAGGAGCTGACGCAGACCCGCTGCCACACTGTCTTCCCAGCGGTACCTGGGTCGATCAATCGGAAGATCACCAGTCGGTAGACCCAAGGACGTTCTATTGACAGCCCCATGGTCTCCCATTCAAAGTACATACATACAATCACGCCTGTATCCCATAAAGGGCAGAGCATATTGATTGCCACTCTTGGCAATTAAGGGGTTGAAAGAAAATGAAACTTTGACATTGCAGTGACAAGTTGCCAGCCTCTCTCCTACGCCACAATTTAACCCACATCCCACAGTCGACTTATACGACATCCACGGGAAGAAAGGGAATGGTGAAGTATTCAAAGTCTGTATTCTATCTATCTATCTATCTATCTATAGCAGCCTCTAAAGCGCCCGTCTTCGGACATAGGCCTCCTCTCCATTCCTCCACGCTTGTCGGTCCATTGCCATCCGCATCCAGTTATCGCCAGCTAGTTGGCAGATGTCGTCTCTCCATCTAAGGGGGGGCTTGCCACGACCGCGGGTGTTAGCGGGCTTTCACACCATAGTTCGTCTCGCCCAGCGACTATGGTCCATCCTGGCAATGTGCCCAGCCCATCTCCACTTTCTGTGTCCAATTTCCTCCACCACGTCTTTAAGTTTTGTGAGTTTGAGGTGTGTGAAAGTCTGTATTAGCAAAATTTTATTGGATGGCAAGTTTCTTAGTTGACAACTGAGTAACAGTCGTCACATGATTACACTGGTCGGTCTGTATTTTAACCTTTCTTAATACCAACTCAGAATCACCGTAAGAGGAGTTAATTCAATCTACTCCCACGCATATGTGCCCAATGATCTTAAGGCCCTTATTGTCTATTAACTTAATTTATCACTGGCCAGAGCGTGACGGTGAAAGCGTTGTAAATTTGATCGATCGCTACAATGTGCCCCTTAATGGAGCTTGCACTTGTGTCTTTTAAATTGCATACAAATTTATGATGTCAAGTTGAATATATGTAGATATATATGAATGACTTTTTGAAATGTAGATAAGTTATATTTATTAGCGGTAGGTGTATTTTGGTGGAAATAACGCTTTAAATGAAGAATCAGGTACGTACCATTAGCAAAGATCAGACCCTTCACTAAAATAAAAAAAAAAGATTAATCTTATCAAAACGTACCACAGACTTATGTAGGTACAAGTTGTAAATAAGTAAATAGGTATTAAAGTAATTGATTCTAAATAATTTTTTAAGATGTTACGAAATAAAATATTATAAAATTAAAAAAAAAAGAAAAAACGACCAAAACTTATGAAATAAAACTATGGAAACGGATAATGAATTTACGATTGATCCCGACGTTTCGAACACTTTACAGCGTTTGTGGTCAACGGATGACCGAGGAAAAATTACAATGTGCAAATTATACGCGATTTAATCCGTTTCCATAGTTTTATTTCATGAGTAACTATCGCGGTAACCGAAGACAATATTATGAACAAAACTTAGTCAAAAGGGATTTTAAGTGTATTTAACAAAAAGAAAATAAAGTCATTTTCTGTCACAAAAATGCCTAAGCACTTCTACCTTAGTATGCACATATTAAAAAATTAAATGCTTCAAAATTAATATAGCCTTTCTAACTTTCCTTCAAAGACGCTTTACTACAAGAACAATTATTTAACGCTCCACAGTTCGCAATTCTAAAGTGCAGTGCAATCTTACCTTCAGTAGCACCTGCTTTCCCTCCAGTTGTTTAATTAACTAGTAAGGTATAATACAGGGATAGCCAACCATTGGCACAGGTTGAAAATATATTGCAAGTAATTGTTATATGTCAAAATTTCAACAAGAGCTGCCCATTTAACACTTTCGCTACCAAGAACCCGACTGTCGGGCACACCGCTCGTAGAAGCGTAGCCGATTACATGGGTTTCCCCGTATGTAGCGAAAATGTCGTAGCGCCGCGTAGAGCCCGGTTTCGAAAGTGTTAAAATTACTACATTCTAGTCACCATCAACCGGGCTATTATGCTTGCAATTTTATCACTTATCAACGTGGATAAGAATTCGTCACTTTCACAGTGACATGCTTTATCTATTAATGGATAAAATGATAAAATTGAAAGCATCATAGGCCTGCTGATATATGACATATCGGAGACCTCGAGGTGCTCAGAAATACCTAACCACTTACTCTAGCGAATTGACAATAAAGGTAGGTTCAGATATTGCATCTTGATCGCTTCGGTACAAATGTAGAGTATTTTGATAGTGGGCCAGTAACGGCAGCTACCAGATCCCGTTTTGATACGCGAAAACGCCTTTCATTTCAAATTCATAGATTATTTTGTACAATTTTTGGAAAAAAAAAAAACATACCGGTAGTAGCGAGAAAAAGTTCAGTTTACACCAATTTATTTTTACGCCAATTTTTATCCAAAAACTGTATGATTTTTCCAAAATCTGTAAACGTCAATCTTCGAGGAACCTAATCTGGTAGCTGCCGTCACTGACCTATAATAAAAATACACCTTTAGCACAACTTGCGTTGTCGCGCGCGAGTACATACATCAAGCGCGACTTCAAGTATGGACTCCCGGGCGAGAGTGCCAGTTGTGCTAGACCACCTGCTGATGACGACTGTAAATTAACAGTTTGCCACCCCTGTTATAACACATCCAATGAAATATTTATCAAGCGATTGTCTCCGACCAGTTTAATTTTAAAGCTGAGTCAACACTACGGGAAAAGAGGGCACCTGATTCGTGATTGAAATACTAAATTTCAATCAACTTAACTATTTATAAAACTTCATTTCTCTCGCGTGGTGAGATGTTAAGAATTTCACCATCTCTTTAAGGCCCACTTGCACCAACCACTTAACTCAGGGTTAGTGAGCTGTCATCTGTCAAATTCCATATAAAATGGTGGGTTAATCCTATCCTAAAATTTTCATAATTTTTCGTTGGTAAACTTCGGAGATAAGGGGGGGAACGGTATTTTTTTTTACATTTTCCTTCAAAATTCTTTTTTTTTCCACAACAAAAAAATTATAAAAAATAGCTTATTTACGTTCAATTTGAGCTCTTTCCAACGATACCCCACTTGACCTAGTAACTTGAAATTTACAGTTTGCCCCCCTTTCATTTTGGCCATTTTCTACAATTAAAATTAATATATTAAAAAAATTATACTTTCTATTTGTAGAGGTTTACAATGTTCATAACTATTCCAAATTTCAAGTTGATAGCATTAGTAGTTCTCGAGATATTTAGGAATGTGACAGACGGACAGACAGACGGACAGAGTCGCACCATAAGGGTTCCTGTTGTACCTTTTTGGTACGGAACCCTAAAAAGTACATTTTTTTATTAGTACCTATTCCATAAAATTTCAAAATACCTAATAATGGCTATTATAAACCTAACTGTTATAATGTTTTATTACAGTCAGCTGTACAAATAACAGACCCTCCCGAATGGAAAGTTAGGCATGGAGAATCAACTATCTGTGAAGCCTTATGTCATACAATTTAATCGTCTTATTCATATATGTCGCTCTATATTATGTGCATGGTCCATATATGCTTCATGTGCACTTAGCAATTTTTTAGAAGCTTCCTCAAATAATCATAGGTTTTTTTTTTTATTTGAGATGTCCCCCCATAGCCGAAATACCTATAATATCCGGAAACCGTAATTATACTAAATGAGCAGAATGATTTACGATTGTTTATTTGTTTATGACCTCACTAAATACCTACTCTCACAATTTAATTTCATTTAGATGACTAAACTGACTGAGATATTTTTTTTATACTTTTTCTTAATTATTATATTTCTCTTTATTTCCTTTATTCATTTTACGTCTTAAGTTAGGTTGTTTATAATATGAGTAAAAAAGTAAAATACAAAAAACACACAAAACAATATTTAAAAAAACATATAAATACATTACAAAAAACCTAACCTAGGGTGCCGCCAGCAGCGTGGCAGGGCCCAAGTTGTCGGTGGTTAGGGCTGCAGATAGAGGAATTATCTTTATTTATTATTATATTATTATTTACCCATTTATCACCAGGACTACTTTTGGAATTTCGGTTGAAAAGAACCTTATTTTACAAGTATTGAAAACCACAATGACAATAGATTTAGTTGATCGTACCAAAGATTAAACTGCCTATTTTACACGCAGAGCTCGTAACGCGCCGTGTAAATGCATCATCATGTCCAACTTAATTGTTATTTTGTGAGCGGCATACTGATATCCTCATTATTGATGGTACGGTTATAGGTTATAGTTTACGGTGTACTGTGATTTATAGTAATGTTTGATTTTATTTACGATTGTGTGTGTGTCTATTGAAGATAAAGTTAAATGGCGATGAAATAAAGTTATTAAATTTACTTGAGGGTGATGATTTAATATTGTCGTAAAATCAAGACGATTGATTTTAACTGACATTTTAAAGTGCCTTGTTAGATGGCCGTAAAATAAGGGTTAGCACTGATTGCTTAGAACGTTGTCTGGTCGCGGATAAGTAAAGTACTTTTCTAGATTTTGATTGTCTTTGATGGTGAATATAACTGTAAAATGAACCAAACAAAACTATCGATAATAATGCTATTAATATAAGTAAACATAATCTAGGTATGTTTATCGACACAAGGAGAAAATACATACACTCGCACCTACTTACCTACTAAATAAGTCAAAACTTAGATTTTCAATGATGTAAACATCTAGAGGCTAGACATATTTTATCGTAGGTTCATGATTGGAGACTTAGATTGATGCATTGAGTGCTTTTACGATATTAATTACTTGCTAGTTATTTGCAAGGTCCTTATACGTATGCATCGCGTGGAGGTGTTTACATATTAAACGACTTACCTATAGGCGGGAGTTACAGTGAAAAACTAAAACGCTCGTGGTAAAAAATCTTGGCGTTCTTGCAGAAAAAAGAGCATGACTTGGACTGAAATTAAAATATGTTATTTAAGCTTTTACTTACTTTATACAAAAAACACAAACAGTTTTTTCAGATAGAGTAAAATGTACAATAGAAAACCAACTTTTGTTTTTCGCCGTTTGTACATTATTCCTTTTAAACTAAAATTAAAAAAAAAAAAGACGAGACTTTCTGAAAGCTACTCAAGTTTCAAGCGAATGTATCTTTTCAACTTGTCATAACATAAAAGACAGCATCTCATCACTACTTCTAAAAAAACTTGTATCTTCGTCTGTCAATGAATAGAAAATTGTAGTATGTATGGAATGCATATAGACTTACTGCGTTTTAACTTTGAGGAGCAGCATGAGATACGAGATTTTTAAAGTAGTGACGTTACAAGTGGTACTGTAACGTGTAATAGCGCTACTGTGTGAAAGGCAAGTATGGATGACTAGTCTTAACATTTTCTAGTTTTCCGGGTGAATTTCTAATCAGCAATTTACTAATAGCGCGTCATCTTATCTCAGTGTACCATGTCCCTAAACGCCGCGACTGTCGATGTTCCAATTGCACCGTAAACAGTACGCAACTGAGTCCATTACAGGAACACATTTACATTCATATGCTCTTACCAATGCCCTTATTCACCCAACAATATGGTCTAGTTTCGAATGCCTGGTGTGAAAAGTCAAGAACTTAGAAGCCTCCTATGCCGCACCTTCTATTATTCAAGCGGATGTGGTCCTAATTATATTCTCCAGTGTCGATAAAGTATATCGATATTCGATACTGTTTCAGCCTTAGAGTGTACAAACCCCTAGATAAAATGGTATGTGATGTCATCATGGTACCACTTTCCTATTACGACTATATATGACCGATTTCCAACACTAGTCAAACTGGTGCTCAAACATTCGTATAATTTTTATAAGAATAGTGAGATTCCGAAAAGAAAATTAAAGACGTAGGTATTAGGGCATTTTGAGAAATTTGAACTTAAAATGAGTGACAGTTGTTCAAAAAGTTAACTCAATGTCAGATTTGTAACGATAATTGAGCATAAACACTGTCTGAAAATCAACTTTCTTTAACATTTTAAATGTAGATTATCGCTTAATAGTTTATGTAATTAACACAAAAACAATATTTTTATTGAAATTTCACGCTTGATTGTCGTCACAAAACTGACAGTGAGTTAACTTTTTGTTAACAACTGTCACTAATTTTGAGTCCTCTTTCTGTCCGTCAAGTTTCTGAAAATGCCCAATTGCCCATTAATATCGAGTAGAGTCGGTTATAACTAGTTATAACAAGGTATGTTTCATAGGTAAGAGTGTAACAGAGTGACATAAGGATATTAAATTAAGACCCTGCTTAAAACTTTCCGTCTACCTATATTTTTCTAAGTCTACTGTTTCAGCACTCTGGTTGACAGGAGCCTGAGGCGCTTGGCATGCCATTATAACGCTGTTCGGCTGAGGTTTGCCATGAATTAGTAATTTGTCTACAGAGTGTAACCTGATATAAAAATAGCGACGCAAAAAAGTACTGATCGGTATGTTTTGGTAATTTTACCATTTCTTTAAGTAAAAAACAACGCACATTATTGATTTAAGTAATTACTTAATGCTACATAAGTAGGTACTTACGTCAAATCTGATCGTCATCATCAGCAACCATTAGATAACTTTAGTTTTTGAGAATGAGATTTAGAAATGAAATGTAATACCTACATAGAGAGACTCAAATTCGTCAGTTTTAGTTTCTCTTCATACTATTATCAACATAAATTAATTGAGACGTATTCATGCATACTTGCAAATGATTATAGACAAGTTAAATATTGATATAATGTGCATAAACATATACAGACCAATTTTGTATCTTTCTCTGCATAGCCACTACTGTTACTGACTGTACTAATAAGAAAGTTTGCAAACATGATCAGCTTTTCCTCAAACTATTAGGTACGGAATCAATAATTCCCTCAGCTGTCTAGTCTACCTAGTTAATACCACGAATTATGCAAACGTAACGCGATCAACAGCTAGTTGTTAACAGCTAGTATTTGCTAGCAAAATTACAATATCTCGTTGAGTGCTAAGATACGAGTAGCAACCAGCAATCTTGGCGAATTTATGAACGGAGGCGGACAATTTTCTCACTCTATCCAAGAAGATGTAAAAATATAGCGTCGCTGCGCGTGCAAAATTCGCTATGTGATTTTTAACGATTTTTCGTTTTCAATGCCATTTTAAACCTTATTTCTAGATACATATGCTCCAAAAACAGCGTCGAGCTTATTTCAGTATTACAGGTTTTATCAAAAGTAGGTATGTGACGCCCATACATTGAATGTTCTTCCTATAATCGCTAACTGCAATAAATCACATAACTACATTATCTTCTTATAACAGCAGTTTTGGAATTGCGCCTGCTATGTGAATTATGACACATAGCTATATTTTTTGAAATATTGTAGAATAAGATGTGTTAGATGTTTGTGCCCGATTTGTACAATCTCATACATAGCGATAATTTAGTACTATTTGTAGAAATCGTGAATGTTTCCAGATCGTGTGACGCAAAACCACATAGCAGGCTTTTCTTATAAAAATCTCTTAAAACTTGTTTAAATGGTGTATGGTAGCTGGGTTTGTCGTCAAGTATAACCTCTTTAAATGAGACAGAGTGTAGTTTCCCTTTTTATTGAGACTATGTCTGAAAGTACTCACTCTGACCGAATAGTTATTTTTTAATATTAGTTAAAAATAAATCATTCAAATTGATTTTTAAGATTAACTGTCAGAAATTTATAGTGTTTAGTATACTGACAAATTTCGTGTAGGGTTCAGTGTGTGTAAACGTATATTACAAACTATGGAATAAGATAAATTTATGCTAAGTAACTAAAAAAAATAGCAAGTGATTTATCATTGCCTTGAAGTGGCAAGACATCGTTTTGTATGAAATTTTGTGTGATAAGATCTACCTATCCTTTCTGGAAACATTTTACAATAAATTAATGAAAATGAAATATTTAATAAATGAAAAAAAGCTGAATTGAGAAATCACATAAAGTTTTGAATGACAAAGATTTTCGGATCAAAAGGGAAAAATGGAACCCTTATACAATTATGTACTTTCTTGTTTATCCGTTTATCTATTTGTCAATATTCTTTATTTCGGAAAAACCCCATACTCAAGTGTACTGTACCGTTCCTTGAAGCTGTAAAAAAACCTTATTTCTAAGTAAATACAACATAGGTTAATTGAGTTGAAAAAAAATCTACACTCTCAAGGAAGTCAAAATTAATAGGGTACTTCCGGTTGACCTAAACTATAAAATTTGGAAAATAAATCGTATTACACCATACATCAGTACATGATTATTAATATATAGTTGTGAGAAAAAAATAGTAAAATGTACACGTAACCTTCGGTGTTCGAGCCAGACTAGCATTATCCGGTTTTTTCAAGTTAAACATGCATAATGAAAACTTATTCAGTCTTATTCAATACGTAAATGTTTACATAATACCACATTGAGCAACTTTGTAACTGAAATAACCTCCATTCATAAAAATTAATGGAATAAATATATTATTATAGTTGTAATATATTGGTAGTAAAGTAATATATTAATTAAATCGAGTTTTTTATTATAGTATTGTGTATTAAGCTTATAGTATTAAATCGTGTTTTTCTGAAAGCATTTATTCGAAAATGAATTGATAAATTACAAATATACAATAACATAGTTAATTCAAATCATATGATTAAATAACTATGTGACGATAAAGTGCACAAATTGTATTTTGTTACTTAAGAATAAAATCTAGTTATGTGATTGTAAGACACATACCGGTTATTTACGACTCAAATTATAATCGCTATGTAACATATTTATGAAAAATATTTTTTTAACCTTATAATAACTAAAATATAATTTCAAGTAATTTCTTAATTTATGCAAAAGTGAAAATACTTATGCCATAAAAATATTGATATATTTATGTTAAATAATTGCCGAAATAAACAGTTTTTTGTGTCTCCTGTAAAGTAGGTTAAAAACACATAGCGAAATTTGCACGCGCAGCGACGATAGGTAGGTGTATCTCTGATTTCTAGGTATGTTGCTACTGTAGTTTGTAAAGAGGTGAACTATTTATTTTGAACAAATTTAATCACGTTTATTTTACTTTAATTTTCTCAGGGGATGAAAACTTTCGGGTTAGGGTTCCTAGAAGGCACACTGTATTAGTCCAGAAAACTTTTAGTCATTGAAACTTTAGTTTAACATTTCAGTGTTAGTCAAGTAATAAAAGTTGCAATAATTTATTTAGAGAAATAAAAGATTTATTATTCTAAACAATCTAAACTAAAAAACTACGTTTTTGTGTACCTACGTTTCAAGATTGTAGTTATCAAAAATATATACCACCCAAAATTCGGGGACGAATAATAACAACATTAATTAGTTAAATCCGTCATCATTAATATGTACACGTAAGCGTAAATCGGCACCCATAGAGAAAATAATCTCATCTGAGTTGAAATTGAAACGCATGCTAGACTTGTTCTCACCAACTTAAATGTCCCGAATGCAACATTCCACCTATAAATCAAGACGCTCAATTTTGCTCTCCATTGCAAAACAAACCGCCCGAGGGTTAAAAAGCGGTGTAGTGATCGGTTGCCGGCCAATAATTTATTCACCAATTTAATAAATATTCATTTTGTGCCACCGGCCGTTGACGGGTTACGTGGACGCGATAATTTCGGCCATATTTGCTTTTGGACAATGGTTTGCTCGAGTAAATACAGCGGCTTTGCAGATTTAGAATTCGTTTGCGTGTTTTTCCAATGTTATGATTCGGATTGTTGTTTGTCAAAAATGTAACTTCGGCCTGGTTCAAATTGTGAAATACCTATTTTAGTGTTGACTACGTTCCAAGGCTGTATCGAAAAGAACTTACCTCTTCATTAGTGTGTCCTGACAGTAGCTGCTGGGCTATACACTATACATCAGTTCCTGGTAAAACACACAATTCACTCGTAGAAGACAAACAAACCACTATGTAATTAAAAGATTTGCACAAGATTATTATAATTATATTTTGCTTGTAGTATCAATTCTGTACGAGACAAAAATACCATATTTGACAACATTTTGTGGCATAAAACATTGACACTGACATTGATGCGTTCCGTTCCTTTCGACAATTTTGTCTTTTTTTTTTTGTCTTCTTTGAGATTGCCAGCGTCATGTCGGTGATATACATAGGCAAGAGAGGTAGCAAGGAAAGATAAGGCAAGGTAAGGTAAAAGTAAAAGTTGGTAATCCAGTATGAGAGTATGAATGTATTGATGTATATTGTCTTTTTAGAATAACATTTTTAGAGAAAACTTAGAAAAAAAACAGTTTAAAAAATATACCTTAATGTCTATCTAGCAATCATAATGACAGACATATGACAGATTGTTCTTGTCAATGTGTGTAAAAAACGTTACCAATATTTGAAACAAATCGGATATAATATTGATATTACGATTATACATTGTGTGCAAGTAATATTTTGTTGTGTGTGTACTTTTCGTGGAGTCATTAATTGCTGCCGTTGTGATCATGTGAGTTTCAAAATATTACTTCTCTAAAAATCGATTTGCGAGCTTAGATTCGACAGTTGGAGGCTTAGGACGAGCAGGTTTACAAAAAAAAATGTATGGGGGAGGCTGAGGATTTCGAATTTTCTTAAAACGACACTATTTAGAAGGTTAGTAAAAGTTCAGATTTATTTTTAACTAGTATTATCTCTGTGAAAACCTGGCAGGCAAGTATGATCGCGCGATAAATGATAAAACATCTGGCCGTCCCTATCGCACTTCCAAATATTGCGATAGGGACGGTCTAATGTTTTATCATGTATCGCGCGACCACGATTGCCTGCTTGGTGTCAATTTCTGGGTACTATACCCAGTATCTCTATACTATTTGAGGGCTCACTATGTTCCAATATATGTAGCTTCTGAGCTACGGCGTGATCAGACCAAATAATAAAAACTCACTCCCATACATTGAAACTCAGTAAGTAGTTCGCCCCAGGACGTTTTACTGAGAAGTATGTGTCCCCTATGTGCGTAGCCACGGTGCTGTATTGTGGTGACAAAGACCCCACGCTGTGCTTGTATAGTATTTGTCAACACTTAGTTTACTAGTCCACCTATCCATCTCTGCCCGGAAACATTTGATGAAGGAGTAGGTCAGTTTATTAACTGGGCCCAATTAAGTTTAATTAAGGATGCTGTCAATTTGATGATCAATGATCAGTTAGTATCCGTTAGTAAATCCATGAGGCAACATGATGAAATTGATAAAGTGTTTTGTACTGTAGTCAACTACAATCAATGTTTCTACAATTATGTGAAGTCGTGTTAATTTAGGAGTTGCAAAAAGGCAGGTATATATTGTGATATTCGCTGAGATGCCCCCCCCTCCACCCCCGCACCCGTTTGTGCGTCATAGTGGATGACACAAAATATTCAAATTTCTCACCTAGATGTAGTAATTACGTTCAATGAAAATACACGTTTTCTGTGAATGCTTTACTAATTCTAAAATGGAGTGTGCAATAGTTATTTGTTATACAAGGGGGCAAAGTTGTATTTTAACGCCGAGTGTGGAATTGAAAAACGAGCAAGTGAAAGGATTCTATAGTTGAACCACGAGCGAAGCGAGAGGTTCGAGAATAGAATCCTGAACTTGCGAGTTTTTTAACACACGAGAAGTAAAATACATTTGCACCCGAGTGTAACACAAAACTTTTCCCCTCACTATAGCGAGGAAACTACAAGGCAAAAAAATGCGTTTATCACTGCTTCCAGTAGTTCCACAGGTGGTAAATCATCTTTATTACCAGATTCACCTACTTTTATCAATTTTAAAGCAGTTTATTTGACTTTATTCAAGGTCAAATTACTTTACCCACTAGTGGATAAAATGCGTTTTTACCCGCTGGTATTAAAGGACAAAACACGTGTTTCCGAGCTAGTGAGGGGAAAAAATAATTATCATATCGGCGTATGTCCGTTAATATACTACAGTAGCGATCTTTGGTGGCTGGCATTTAATGACAGTACCTATATCAAACAAATTACGTTAATATATAATTATTCTTACAAATTGTATTTATTGTGCAGACATAAATCCATTGTTCACTAATACAATATACCGCGTACCAGTTTTAATCTGTTTTCTCAGTTATTCGTACCAAATTCACCTTCTGCATGTCAATTGTAACGAGTAAGACAGTTTTTTAATTGAGGCGGTTTTTATATTGAAAGAAATACCTTCGCAATTATCTGTTGTTGAAAGGAAAGCTCAGTTGAGCTCTATAGGACGTTTTATTCGCAAAGACGCGGGCCTTAAGGAACAACTTACATACAAATATAAAGTACGAAAGAGGCAACTCGTCGAACATTCTTTGAAGACCTGCCTTTAGATTCCTAACCTACCATTACTACAGAATTATAATATCGCTAACGCTTCTAGAGCAGATGAAGCGTGTGAAAGAGAACCCATCATGAATCCCAAGACTGCGAAAGAGACAGACCATGCAGGTATTAGAAAACTTGAATATTTTAGAATATGACAGTGGCCGCTATGGGGCCAATGACAATTAACATTTTTGATTTTGACAGCTGCCGCTAGCTAGCAACCTAGGCACGATCTAATAATAAACTTATTAGAAGCTCATTAACCCCCGACGCAAAAACGATGGGGTGTTATAAGTTTGAAGTGTCTCTCTGTCTGTCTGTTTCTGGGTTTGTCTGTCTGTGGCATCGTAGCTCCCGAACGGATGAACTGTTTTAGATTTTTTTAATGCTGAATTAGTCGGGAGTGTTCTTAGACATGATTCATGAAAATCGGTCCACTATGTCGCAGTCAGGGGTTTTTACAAAAAAAATAATTTTGTGGTTACGTTAGGGTTACTATACTTATTTTTGACCCCTTTGATATCCCTTAAACCTTAATCGCAATTATTGGGTCGATGTCACCATATCGAGGGTTTAATTAAGGTTACTTAAGTTTTACTCCAAACTAAACTACTCAAAATGTAATTAACGCTCACGTTGCAAAGTTCACAGGCGCAGTCAAAAGGTTTAGTTATGTTGTGCCGTTTACGTAATCCATCAAGTCATAGAGAAATAATTAAATACACGGTGTAATGTGAGGAAATCGAATAATGTTAACGTATTTATTTTTCTTATCACATTCAACTCCTTGTTTGACCACTACAAGCCGACGTCTTTGTACAAATTCTAAGTATAGTTATTATGTAACTCTGTTTTTATGTAACTTGCCCTTTTATGTACAATAAAGATATTTTATTATTTATTACTAGCTTTTGCCCGCGGCTTCGCTCGCGTTAAATTGGAAAATTGTGGGATTCTCTATACAAACTTCCATCACCCATTTAAGTAAAGTGGGGGGTCAGAAAGAGACAAAAAGTAGCCTATGTCACTCTCCATCCCTTCAACTAAAATCACGTCAATTCGTCGCTCCGTTTTGCCGTGAAAGACGGACAAACAAACAGACACACATACTTTCCCATTTATAATATTAGTATGGATTATTGAACTGAAACTTCCTAATGCGACATCCAACTAACATCTTTTAGCGGTAGTACTCTTTATTATACTGTGGTTTAACGCTCAGTGTTGCCAACTCGATTTTTTAAATACTCCTTCCTATTTTAATTTCCACATTACGAAGTTTCACTTCTTCCGTGCGGAGAGATTCTACGCACTATTTTTTATTTCTTAGTAGATTTTTTTTATAGAAAATGTTTTTTTGATGGTGATTCATAATATAATTATGTATCCTTATTGATGGAATGCTAAAAAAGTGACAAGTAACTCATTGCAAACGATACGAATACTGAAAAGGAGAAAGAATACATGTCATGTCCACTTTGTATTCTAGACTATTTTTTTTATTTTAAATTATAATTCTCTATATCTAAGATCGAATGTTATAGTCGTATTTTTTTATGTAAATTAAAAACGTAAGGTTAACTTTATAGGTTAGTTTTACTTATGTGGTTCCGTAGACATCTTCATAATACCTACAATAATTTTATCCGATCTGAAAAATGTTCCACGTGTAACCTTTACAATTGAATTGTTCTCCCATTTATTCCAACAGTGTCCTTGTCTGTTCTTACCAACGAATACAAGACCACCAATCAGGGCATAACCGGTATATTTGTGACTTCGAAGATAATAAGAAAATAGTCATGTTTGATATTACGTCGGTGGCAAACAGTCACAAGCTCCTGATAGAAAGCAATAATCATAGTAAGTATATAGACTGAAGCAACCGCTCCGCATCCTCGTTGATATCAGTATTCTGGATCTAACACCAGCTCTCAACACTCACAACACAACGCTTACAACAATCAGCTAAATAACACAAAAATAGTTTTTTTGTAAAGTTCTTCCTCATTTGGGTTCTGCTTTTGATTTAGAATGCCATTCTCTGTGATGTGCTCTACCAGACAAAGCGAGGCGAAATTCACAATACCCATACCTGTTTTATGGATTTGAGCTAAGGAGATTACTGAGTTCGGATATAGTTTAAGGAATACCTCGATGCAAACTTAATTACTATGCCCTAAGCGATAAACTCGTCAAGCTGTAGTAATAATATTAAGACATCATTCTGATAACTTACATAGTACAAACGAGGCGACATTCTCTACTCCACTTTAAGTAGCCTCACTTATTTCGCAAAGTGGTTATAGTTCTGGAGGTCTTCTAATACTAGTACCAAGTGCCAATAGGAATACAAGGCTAAGCAAATTTCGTACAGGATTAGCTGGACACACAAACGCTGTATTGACATTTGAAATCTAATTCATCCAACTGACGTTCTGTGCTAAGCATTCCGCGTGGACTTTATTCTAAAAGTCCGCTTTATAGCTGAGAAACAAAGTGTAAAATTAAATGAGGTCTTTGTGGATGTGTTGAGTTAAAGTCTGCATGAATCCGATAATTTCTGTGCTGTGTGCATAGCCGAATGCACGAACGCTCACGGAACGCTCATGAAACGCTCACGATAATATCTCTTTCATAGTTATCTATCTCTATCGCTCTTGCGTGTTGGCGCGAAAGAGCCAGACTACCTTTCTGTGGCGTTTCGATGGTGTTTCGCGTCGCAGATATGCCATTCGGCTACGGGGCCTGGGTGCCAGTAGGTACTTACATTGATTCAGTCAGCCACTTTAATCTGAGTGGCTAGTTTAAGGGTCCCCCCACATCTAGCGTCTCGCGAGCGTCGCGTCGGGCCAACTGTATGGGCAAAGCCTGACGCCGCGTCGACGCGACGTCGACGCGGCGTCTTTTTCCATACAGTTGGCCCGACGCGACGCTCGCGAGACGCTAGATGTGGGGGGACCCTAAACCGCATTTAATATTGCATTCTAAATTGGCAGGTTTATTACGACTCATTACTAAAGCTATTAACTTTAACGCAATCCATACTAATATTATAAATGGGAAAATGTATTTGTCTGTTTGTTTCTCCGTTGTTTACGGTAAAACAGAGCGAGGAATTGACGTGATTTTATTAGCGGAGATAGTTCAAAGGATGAAGATGTTCAAAGGATGACGACCGGTCTGGCTCAGTCGGTAGTGACCCTGCCTGCTAAGCCGCGGTCCTGGGTTCGAATCCCGGTAAGGGCATTTATTTGTGTGATGAGCACAGATATTTGTTCCTGAGTCATGGATGTTTTCTATGTATATAAGTATGTATTTATCTATTTAAGTATGTATATCGTCGCTTAGCACCCACAGTACAAGCTTTGCTTAGTTTGGGGCTAAGTTGATCTGTGTAAGGTGTCCCCAATTAAAAAAAAAAAAAGAATAACATAGGCTACTTTTGTATTTTTCTAACCTCCCACTTCCCTAAAATAGGTAAAGGAAGGGGGTACGTAGCACAATGTCGAAAATCACATGTCCGAAGTACGAAATTCCGAAAGACATGATATCGAAACTCAAAATTGCTAATGTACGAAATTCCTAAAGATGCATGTCCTGTTGTTGTTGTTGTTGTTGTATGTCCTAAGGCACCCCATAGGTGCATAGGGCCTCCACAAGATCCTTCCACGCCTTTCTATCTTGAGCCACCGCCTTGGCCTCGTTCCAGCTCAGTCCATATTCCCTCAGCTCGTTCTCAACGCTCCGCCTCCAGGTGTGTAAAGATGCATGTCCTACTACACTTAATCGACCGATCTCATTTTCGAAATTCAATATTCCTTTTTCCAAAATGCCTTACACCAATACTTCGAAAGTCGATATATCTAGTTCTTGAAATTGCTACTTTCTAAAATCCTAATGATTATTTTTCGAAGAGAATTACATATTCTACTTCATGTTCAGTGTAGGAACTTATAGGGTTTGGTAATAGTTTCCCATAAGACATAACAAGCTTAGAATAAAACTTGAAAATCTTTATAAAGGTGTATTTTTAATATGTTTCAACAGACTTCTTGGACATACGAAGAACATTTTTCGAAATTTCGTAATTAATAAATTTTAAACTTAGATTTTAGACTGCACTGTCGCAATTTGGATTTCTTTTAACCCCTTTTTGCCAAGTGTGGCACTGAAACTTGGTAGTTCATGTGCTCTGCCTACCCCTTTATGGGATACAGGCGTGATTATATGTATGTATGTATGTATGTAAACTTAGATCAACTGGCCAATTAACCATAGGACATGCATCTGTAAGAATTTCGTACAATAGCAATTTTGATTTTCGATATGATGTCTTTCGGAATTTCGTATTTCGGACATTTGATTTTCGACATTGTGCTACGTACCCAAGGAAGGTTGTATATAGCATTCTGCAATTTTCGAATTTAACGCGAAGGTAGCCGTGGGCATAAGCTAGTGATTTGGTATGTTGCTTTTCAGGAAAAGGTTAAAAAAAAAGTGATTAGTAAAATTACTTGTTTCATTTGTTTACTTTAAATAATAATACATAATTATGCTCTATTCACATGTATTAAAAACTGGAACAATATATTTTATCTTAGAACAAATTAAATTATTCTCATTTGAAAATATTTTAATTTGTATTTTTTTTAAGTAGTAACACTACTATTATACTATAAACATTAAATAAATGTCATATACAAAGAAAAAGTGACCAAGGCCTCCAAGTGTTCCGAGCTGGAATCGAACCAGCGTACTCCGTTAACCGGACGGATGCCTGTAAAACCACTGTTCTAAGATTTGCACGGCAGCGCCATCTCTCTTCGCTAGCTCGTAATCACATGTGTTGATTCAGTTAGGAGGTCGAACTAGTTTCGGTTCTACCTCAGAGATGGCGGGGGGCGCCAAGCCTTCGGTAATTGTGTCATATACTTGGAAATTTCGACCCTTGCTTTCGTGATCCGATGGCCGAGTGGTTTTACAGGCATCCGTCCGGTTAACGAAGTACGCTGGTTCGATTCCAGCTCGGAACACTTGGAGGCCTTGGTCACTTTTTCTTTGTATATGACGTTTATTTAATGAATATATTTTATTGTTCAATTTGTAATTTATGATTTAAATTTAGTGAGTTTTCCACTTAGCACGAACAAAAAGCTACACGTCGCTATGTATAAAATGATGACAGTCTGTATCGTCATAGACAATTTATTTCCAGCAGTCACGCGCGCCCATCTTAGCGGTCTCGTATCGTGAATAATTTATTTTTCTATTGCTCATTAATGTTGTTTAAAGTGTAATATCGATAGCTTATTATCAGTGATCGGAACTATGGGAGTACAACTTTAAGAAAACCTTATAGCTAACATAAATTAAAAATAAAACCAGGATTATTTTTTTCAGATCAGTGTTAAATTTGTTTCACCTGAATCCAGGATTTCTAATACATTACTACGAGGATATTAATATATTCATGTCTGTAAGTACTCTAAAATGTCCACTTAGCAAGTTTTGTTAAAGTTTTACTCCCATAGTTGTTCCGATCACTGCTTATTATGCAGTAAACTAAAGTTGTAGTGAGAAGCTGATGAAGAATTTATCTCGAAACGCGTTTATCCTCTTTTTTGTCGTCAACGGCCGGTAGTCCACGTGCCCTTGTAAAATCTAGCTATCAATTTCCAGATGTAGTGCGAAAAGATTTGCCTTCGTATTGTTACGGAAACGTATGAACGTGTCATGCTATTTCAGTCAGTCTCAGTACAAGATGTACTGACATTGACTGAACTAGCATGAAAAATACGAATGTTTCCGAAGGAAACCCTTTTTGCACTACATCTGTACAAGTGCTAACTCACCGTACACTGTCGTACTTACCGTACCAAAATCACTAATTAATATTAGCTCATATCACCCTGACACTGGCGAAATAGTCCCAATAATGGACTGAAGCCCTTTTAAAAAAAAAAACTTAAAACTAGTGGCTCCGTGAGCAGCTGTACAGTAGACCTTCGCATTAAACTAAGTCAAAATAACGCTCGTCGTGTTCCTGAAATCATCTCATCATGTTCAGGATGTTCATGAAGATCCTCGGAAATGGATCGAAACATGTCGAGCGTTATTTAGACTTGATTAAAAACGTTAGTAACCCGCTTAAAATATTGTAAATATGTTTGAGTCTCACGAGAGTTTTATTTATAGCTAAAATAAGCTTAGAAAACGCAGACGTGAAAAAACTTTAGTTCTTCAAGTCATTATCACAGTTATTTCACGGTGGTCTTAAGCGCCATATAAGTCCTTGGTGCTTAAGTCCTTTATGGCATCTTCCGCATTTTAATGAGTTGACAAATAATATTAAATTCAATCATAGAATCTGCTCACGAAATTTCCCGAGAATCCGCTGAGAATTGCGACTTCTAATTACAAGTCGTCATAGCATATTAAATATAATAAATTAAAATAATTTTTAAGAAAAAAAAAAGAAATGTGTAGGTACTTTTTAAAACTGCTTTTAATGCTTTAATTATTAGATGGCAACACAAATGAATATACGTATAACGTTAAGGTTTGAGGAGTTTCCTCAATTCCTCATGAATCCGATTATATTATAAGAAATCGAAGCTTGACAAACTTTGACTTGAAAACTCAATATGCTTAATAAACATAACTAAATAAATGTCACTGTTCTGAACTTAAATGCATGCTTTTCTTACAAAAATACCAAAGTCACTTATGAGTGTGCCGTTCAGATTTGAGGAGTACGGTTCTGACTATCACCAGCAGTTCCACTGCACCAAATATCACTGTTCTGGACATAAGTGCATGCTATTCTTATAAAAATACCAAAGTCACTATAAGCGTGCCGTTCAGATTTGAGGAGTTCGGTTCTGACCATCATCAGCAGTTCCACTGTACCAAATGTCACTGTTCTGGACGAAAGTGCATGCTGTTCTTATAAAAATACCAAAGTCACTATAAACGTGCCGTTCAGATTTGAGGAGTTCGGTTCTAACCATCATCAGCAATTCCACTACACCAAATGTCACTGTTCTGGACGAAAGTGCATGCTGTTCTTATAAAAATACCAAAGTCACTATAAGCGTGCCGTTCAGATTTGAAGAGTTCCATTCTGGCCATCATCAGCAGTTCCACTGCACCAAATGTCACTGTTCCGTACCTAAATGCATGCTGTTCCTTTAAAAACACAAAAATCACCATATGCATGCCTTTCAGATTCGAGGAGTTCCCTCGATTTCTCCAGGATCCCATCATCAGAACTGGGTTCTGAGAAAAATGGGACCAATCTGTATGCATATACATTCAATCAAAAAAAAATTTTTCAAAATCGGTACAGTAACGAAGGAGATATCGAGGAACAAACATTAAAAAAAAAAAACATACAGACGACTTGATAACCGTCCTTCTTGAGAGATATGAGGCGACGGTTAAGAATATTAGGGAACATCTTACATAGATCAACTTAGCCCTACTTACTAAGCAAAGCTTGTGTTATGGGTGCTAGGCGACGATAATTATTCTTACTTACATACTTATATATATAATTATATACATTTTTATATTAAAGGAAAAAATGGAAAAATTTACGCTTCCGGCGGGACTTGAACCCGCATCATTTGCAATCCGTGCAAGGCTCTTAACCAATAATTGAGCTACGGAAGCCACGCCGGACATCGCAAATCTTTCCATGCCTTTCCTTATGTACACACGTCTTGGGGTCCAGTGCCGTTACAAGATGTAATAGTCTGTCGGTAGATGGCGCTAGACGTCACCCCCATTCCTTTAATATAAAAATGTTTAGAATCGTTAGCAGACGTTTCTGCTTGTTAAAAATAAATATAATTATATACACAGAAAACATGACTCTGAAACAAATATTAAATTTGTCCTCATCACACAAATAAATGCCCTTACCGGGATTCAAACCCGGGGCCGCAGCTTAGCAGGCAGGGTTACTACGCGCTAGGCCAGACCGGTCGTCAAACTTACTTAAAGTATTTAGTGAAATTGCTGACAGTAGTACCTATGATATTCTGCGTACAATACTGTCCTTAATAAATTAATTATATGCGTCACGCTCCATAACCAGTATTAATGACAAAATTGAGAGCGATGACTTTTATCATTTCCGGGACAAATATATCATCATTTGAGATTCCGACTTTCTGAGAGACATTAAGAGTATTCATTACATACAAAGATATAGCTGAGAGTCTTGAGATGTTTTACTTTATATTCTAAATTCGAATAATCGCTTAGTTACCATCCGCTGAACATTCTGACGTTTTGCCTCCTATTTCATAAATAAAATTGTACAAGTCATTAGTAAAGTTACTGAAATAGCCACATAGGTACAAGTTAATTCTAGATCAAAATACTGACAAACTGTCCTTCCAAGAAACTACCTATGTAGGTATTCAATTATATAAGTAAATCAGCTTCTGTCAGCAGTAAGCAGAATTTCAGTAGTTAGTCCGGAACGACCAGCTTATATCCCGTTCATATAGTTTAAATATACATGGTGCCAGGGCCGGATTAAGGGTAGAGCGAGTGGAGCGGCCGCTCTAGGCGCCACATGGTAAGGGGGCGCCAAAATCGAGGATGTGGAAAAATCCATACAAAAAAATTATACATTGCGTGGGCGCGCACATATCACAAAATGGCGAGAGGAGTCGGGAATGAATCCACTATTGAAAATCTAGATTTGTAATTCAGATTAAGTGGAAAGTTGCACCACATTGCCAACATATACCAACATTCATAAGGGCGCTGTTACTAGGGCGCCGTAAAAGGAGGATTCTAGCCCTTGACGAACCACATTGTTGTGCGGCGAACGACAAAGTTACATCGCTATCCAAATGCAAAAATATGAGTCTACCCGATAGTCCAAAGCGGAGTTCCTCATAAAGCCAAAGGCGCAAAACGTTTCAGAGAGGCGCAATTTTGTGAGTCACAGCATCAGATGGTAAGCGAACTTCAAAGCACTAAGATCACTTATTGGCAAACTAACGAAATGGGCATCTCGACGGTGACGATCGAGTCCGCAGTTAATCTCTTTATTAACTCTTAGTATTATCAAGGGTATTATAAAAATAATAGTGATGGCGAAATATAAGGCCTAAAAGTCGGGAACATAGGCGCCCTGTGAAGTCAAAATACCCCAAAATATGTCAAAGACCGCAGCTCTGCAGAAAATAAAAGCTGGAAAGTTCGCGGATTCCCCGCTGACGGGTTGAGTCTTAATAAATCGAGTAAAAAAAATCGCGCTCGCTTCGCTCGCGCTTACTATTTATATGTTCTCTTTTGCATAGTTACTTAGGAAAATATCCGAATCTGCTTTCCTGACTTAGCCACTACAGTGCTCCATTTTGTTTGTTATTTTATGTATCTACATAGGTATGATATCCACGTTCAGCCACACGTAACTATACTAGGGTGCCACTACGAAAGTCCAACCATTTGTCCTTTTCGTACTCTGTATCTGTATGATGAAATCCATGGATTCTGTATTACGTTAATCTTCAAATTACGGCATTACTATGAAAAAAATTTCGCGCTCGCTACGCTCGCGATTTATTTTCCTACGTATAGTGAAACCTTACCAAGGGGCGCCGAAACTCAAACTCGCTCTACCCTGATCGAGTTCACGGGCCGGCGCTGCATGGTGCTCTTAAGAGAGATTTTAGCAGAATAATGCCTGATCCCATTTTAAGACTAAAATGTCATATTCACTTTTCTGGATTTTGCCTAGTTTAAGAGTTATTACCGATAAAAAAATATATCTTATTGTTATTCTGTACAAAAGGTTTTTTTAACGACGTTGATGCCGTTATGGAGAATAGTCTCACTATCTTCATTGATAGATGTCAAAAAGTGAGAAGCTTTTAAAAATTAAGTTTTTAGAAAAAAAAAACGTCAAAACTCATTTTAAGTGCGAGTTTTATGAATAAAATTTAATTTGTATGTGAAAATACATTCAAAAATCGTAAAAAAAAAATTGGCAAAACTTTTCACGTTTTTATTATTTTTCTTTCTTTTGGCCTCAGCAACTCGTGCTTAAAATCCCTCGAAATACTCACGAGCACCGTGTGTACAAAATTTCAAAAATCATCTTTATTAAATGTACCTACGAGTAATCGAGTAGGTACGTAAGTATGATTTAAGAGAAATGAGTCAATCATAATATAATTTCTTATTACATTTTTTAAAGCGGAAACTATGCCGAAACTGGCGAATGAATCTGTTTATAAGAACTAATAAATACCTACTAAGTAAGTACCTAGGTACGAGTATGTTCCATTGTGCACATTAGATCAAACACGCTTCAAAAGTTTACTCATAGCCTTATATAACGGAACAATTTTTTGGTGAATTGGTTCGTACTAGGTATATCTTTTTAAACTAATAGTTTTCCTAGCCGCATTTCGATTTAAACTTCTTCACTTTGCTCGGTCTACGGCATCCTTTGATGTGAGATCTTTTTCTTCCATGTCCAAATCAATTCGTTCAACCAAAGCTTCTCAAGTCTACTTTTATGTAGATCTTGGGCCTTAGACAGTGATACTACCTACTAAGAAATGTTAATTGTTTTTATCAAGAAATATAGAAAATAGTCCATATTACATCCAGGTACAATCTATCCTTACGGTCGCCATATAAATTCAAATTAGGTACCAACTCATTCCCCATTCGGCATGAATAAAAACTTTTAAAAGTGCCTTCATGTGCCGCACGTATTCGTAAATTTAAAATTCGATTGCTACGAATACGAGTTACTGTTGCCTAATTTTCACCTGAGTTTAAAAACGACGAATGTCGAGCAGAAATCAAATTAACGGACAATTTAATTTTGAGAATCGAGAGGACGACGGTAACGGAAGTATCGAGCACAAAGGTTGTATTCCTATTTCATAGCGAGCTTGGGCGATATAGTTATGTCGATTGTCAAATATAAAATTTAAATAAACAGAGTGTAAAGCTAATACTGGCGAATTTCTTAACGGTGGTGAGTACAGGCGGGCAATTATGGTCGCGCGATAAATGATAAAATATCAGGCCGTCCCTATCGCACTATTTGTAAGTGCGATAGGGACGGCCCGATGTTTTATCATTTATCGCGCGACCATGATTGCCCTGCAGGACATAATGTAATTTGATAACTTTTACTTAAACTCGCGTTGAACTTTCGTTGACAGTTGTCATTGACTTACATCGCAACTCTGTTTACATTACAGTACATTGCTACTGGTACTGGGATGTTTTTTTAATCAAAAACACTAATTAATTCTAGGCCTGATTTCTTTTATCGCTCGTATTACGTTTACACGCTGTATAATATTACAAATAAGTGCTCAGGAAATGTTTTTTTTATATATATAATGAATGGGCTTACTCTTGACAACAGACTAGCTAAAGTTAAAGACGTGGCCTACGAAGGAGTGAGCTCGCCCAGAAGATGCCTGTTCACCCTTGATTTGAAGGTTGCCGGGATATATGGATCGGAAATGTAGCCGCCGGCAAGGAATTCCACTCCTTGGCAATGCGCATAAGAAAAGGAGCAAAGCGCTTCGTGCGAATTCGCGGAATATCTAGCAAGAAACGATGGAACCGGCCGTGCGTCTAAGAGTCCGTTTCCAATGGTAGAAGGGATGCACGGATGCTAATGTACCTACCTATTTGATTACTCTGTCTATTGGTAACATAAAATCGGGACTTTTTCATGGCTCCAGACAACAATACATTGTGTCTGGTATTGGCCTTTGTTGTGCTATATAGCAGATATGGAGCACCTGCAATAACGTAATAGGCCTATCTGAAGCTACCCATTTTATTTTATTTTATTTTATTTATTAGGAGAACAAACAGAGTTAAATGTACATACTTTTGTATAAAAACTAAATTATATGGTAAACATGCATTTACCTCCACATCAGTTCTCACCGAGACATACATTGATACATTGAGTTTACGTCTAAAATTATACGCATTAACTAATGTTATATTTAAACAATTATGTTATTGTTTGGCAAGTAACAGAATAGTAAACATTATGTGACATACAGCATAATATAGGTATATAACTATACACATAAAGAAAAGGAAAAAGCTAGGGCTTAGGGAATAACATTAATGACTTAAGTAAAAACTTATCTAACTATAGTTATTTCAGGTAATTTTAAGTAAATGAGAACAAACAAAAAACTAACAAAAGTAGTCTGATCATCCTTATCATTCCTCTGGGATTATTTGAAGGATTTGCTTTTTGTACTGAATCTTGGTTGTGTTAAAGATATCGACCGAGACGAGACTCTTATTGTAAGTGTCGCATATGCGACGCAGCGGCGCTCGCACGCCGGCGTTGGTGGCGGTGTTGGGCACGGCGAACAGGGCGGCGGAGCGCGCTCCGCTACGCGGCACGCGAAACCGCAACAGCTGAAGCAGCTCGCTGCTGTTGTACTCACTTCTACATAATATTATAGAGGACTATAGCATCCGACATTATACGATGCGTTGACAATGATGACAGCTTGTAGTGCTTTAACAAGTTTTGGTAAGTCATCTTCTGTCCTGTTACCCTTTTATGCATAATTCTCAGAATTTTTTTTTGTACCATTTCGATGGCGTTCGCATATGTTGCATAAAGAGGATTCCATATAACCGATGCGTACTCTAGATGTGGTCTTACTAACGCTTTATAGAGTAATAGGTACGTATCTGCCTTTTTAAACACTTTAGCCGACCTGATCACAAAACCTAATATCTGATAAGCTTTACGTACAATCTTGTCTATATGAGCGCTAAAGTGTAAATTTTCATCAAACAGCACTCCTAGATCTCTAGCTGAATAAGATAAAGAAAGAAAGAAAGAAATATTTATTAGCGCAAAGGTAAGTACATAGTAAGGACGATCAATATTTACAACACAACAGTTAATTGAGCTAATAGGTCCTCACTCAGCTTGATGTCCCGATGTGAGTCCTAGGACACACAACGTGACGCTGATTTTCAGTGAGGCCTGCTAAAACTAAAACTACAACTAAAACTAAATCTAAAGCTAGACAACACTAACATCCAAGATAACATAGCTAAATCTTTTTGTAATAAATAACTAAGTATTGGTACTTTATATAAATAATGGCAAACTTAACTTTATATATGTAGAACGTACTCTGTGTATTATTTTGTGTGTGTAGGAGTGTGTGTGTATGACGTGTGTGTGCGTTGGCACGGTTGCCTAAGTGCTACGCTTTTTGTTTATCCAGCAGAAATGAATGTACTTTCATTATTTGTGTTTCACCTAATTTGTACTTAAAATTTATTATTCTTTTCTTATTTTTGGTGAAGGTAATTTGCATACATTTATTAGCTGCTAACTGCAATTTATTGTCTTCACAGTATGCATAGAATGTGTCTAGGTCTTCCTGAACTAATTTACTATCACTTTCATTCTCTATTACTCTATAAAGTTTTAGGTCATCTGCAAACAATAAGAAATTACAGTGTTTAAAGCACTTTTTAATATCGTTAATAAATATACTGTATAATAAAGGCTCTAAAATTGAGCCTTGAATTACTCCGGACGTTACATTCGCAAGATTTGATCTAAAGCCATTAATGACTACTACTTGAGTTCTATTTGTCAAATAAGATGCAAACCAACGCAATATATTACCATGGATTCCATTAAATGCTAGTTTCTTAAGAAGATATAGGTGATCTACTTTATCGAACGATTTACAAAAGTCGGTAAAGATAACATCTACTTGTTTTCTGTTGTCCATAGACTTAAACATAAAATCGGTATATTGTAATAAATTCGTAATCGTTGATTTTTTCTTCATAAAACCGTGTTGTTCAGGTAATACACTCGTCTTGATCATAGGATATATGACGTCATGAATCAGCCCTTCATAAATTTTAGGTATAATGGATTGTACTGAGACGGGTCGATAATTAGTGACCTGGCACTTCGGACCTGATTTATGTATCGGTGTCACATAAGCTGTTTTCCAGCGATCAGGAAAGATACTGTACAATTTATTTAAGATACTGAGTTGGAAACTCAGAGAGACCCATAGAGGTCAAGTTACACAAGAAACCAGCGAACAAACGACATAAAATGTTTCACGAATCCTGCAATTCCGACATCGAATGTTCAAATTGTGAAAGAGATAAAAAGACTATTCAAAATTGGTCCGCTAAGCCGGACACCAATTGCGGTTCTTAATGATCCGTGCATGGATACGGATAATCACCATGTATAGTTGATTGATGTTTTTGCACCCTGTATTTGTTTGGAATTATTCGGTTAGCTGAATTTGATGATTGATTTTTTATTCGTTTTTTAGTTTGATAAGCTTTCTTTGGTTAGTCGAAGAAGAGGTTAGTCGTTCTAAAAAAATATTTTATGTATATTCTTAAAAGTTCCAACCAGAATAATATTGCATTCAAAATAGCTACAGTTCTACATAATTGCAGGAACAGCTCGCTCTTAATCATAAACATCGAGTAATAAACCGATTATCGATATTACAAAAGCGGTTTTACGATCTTACAATTTCCGAACTACTCGAATAGTTCGGAAAATACTGGCAAGTTTATTTTACGGCGGTGCTTATTTAGGCTTCTATTTTTAATCTACACTATTTTTGGATTTACTACAAGTTTTCACGTTCAATCCAGCGGTTAAATTGCGAAATAAAATTTTAGGTGACGGAATGAGGTTAAATACACGGATTATTAATGGTTTCAACTGTCAGCAAACTAATTTGTGATTTAGATTTCATTTAATTTGACATAGTGAAGGTACGTAAATACAGTTAGGTATATGATTTTTTTTCAATTTTTGAACGAAAATTTCGTGCAAATAACCTTTTCTTATTTCCAAATATTCATGTTTTATTTTTTAATACATATAGCACCCCTTGAAGTCATAGTACTTACTCAAGAAAAAACGAAAATGTTTCAATAATTCTAAATCAATGTAAAATGAGCATTTTCATCAAAGTAAGCAAAAAAGACGATAATCGTAAATCGTAATTCAATCTGTTTTTTAACCAAACAAGAACCAAAGCAAATAGGGAAATAAAATAAACACAAATCGGGCGTCCAAATATAACCTCGCACCACCAAACGCCGGTAAAAAGTTCGCGTGAATTCGGATCGTAAACCGAAAGTAGCCATGAAGAGCCGATTAAGTCGCGTCTACGATGGTAAGATGCTATCTTTTGATTAAGGCTTGTAATAATAGAGGGCGCTTGTTTATGGAAGTCCTGCTATTACCTCTTCTGGATGCTTTATTTCTGTACGTGATCCCGGCTATTGGTGGATCGGGTGATAGGGGAAATTGAGTGGTATATTCTCACGCCGATGGTAAGGAATTAATTTAGTGCAGTTAGTTGGTACAGATGTAGTAACCTAACCTTACTACTTACTTTTACTTCGTATTTTTCCGAAAACGTTCGTATTTTTTATGCTACTTCAGACGTCCGTACGGCGTCTTGTAGGTAGGTACTGAGACTGACTGAAATAGCATGAGACGATCGAACATTTCCGTAAACATACGAAGGAAAATCTTTTCGCGCTACATCTGTAGGAAAGGACATGATGGTACTACACTAAACAATAAAAATGAGACAAGAGTAAATAATCATATCAGGGTGGCTAGCCGAATGGCACAATCGCTCACGAAACGCTCACGAAACGAAGCGCTAGTAGATATCTATCTCTATCGCGCTTGCGTATTGGCGCGACAGAGCCAGCGGCGTATCGTTTTCGTTTGGCGTCGGAGAAATGCCATTCGGCTACGGGGCCAGGCGGTTTAGCAACTTGCGTTGTCGCACGTGAGTCCACATCAAACGCGACTTCAAGTATGGACTCGCGCGCTAGAGTGCCAATTATTGTGCTAGACCGCCAGATCTTTTATAAGTTTACGTGAACTTACGTAGTTTTTGACAACCCTAAATAGTCGAAAAGAATAGTTCCATGCAATAGAAAGAAACAAGACGACTCGACCTTGAACCGCTGTCAAACTTCGTTTTTGAAAGAAATGTCCTGTCTGTCCATAAGTAGGTACTATTATTTATTCTGTGGGAACATGCGAGGCTACGATCATTCACTACAAAAGTTACTCGTAGGAAACCTTGCCTGTACGTAGTTCATCGTCTATTTCATAGATGGCGTTAGTGGTTGCAACAGTCGTATCCATGTAAAGAGTGTTTGGAAGCGCTCTTGAACGTGTTGAACTTTATTTTCCTATGTCAAAATTTTTATAACTCGATTCCTATAAAATATTATACTGTTAAATCGAAACTGAGAGACTTATTACAACTAATGTTTCAAATAAAAATAAAACAAAAAAAACCGGCCAAGAGCGTGTCGGGCCAAGCTCAGTGTAGGTTCCGTAGTTTTCCGTATTTTTCTCAAAAACTACTGAACCTACCAAGTTCAAAACAAAGTTCTTATAAAGTTCTACTTTTGTGATTTTTTTTCATATTTTTTAAACATATGGTTCAAAAGTTAGAGGGGGGGACGCACTTTTTTTCCTTTAGGAGCGATTATTTCCAAAAATACTAATATTATCAAAAAACAATCTTAGTTAACCCTTATTCATTACCCTAATAAAACATTTTTTTCCATTTTTTATTTTTGTACTTTATTGGTGTGATTGATATACATATTGGTACCAAATTTCAGCTTTCTAGTGCTAACGGTTACTGAGATTATCCGCGGACGGACGGACGGACGGACGGACGGACGGACGGACGGACGGACGGACGGACGGACGGACGGACGGACGGACAGACAGACATGGCGAAACTATAAGGGTTCCTAGTTGACTACGGAACCCTAAAAAGAACAAACAATAGCTAGTAACTCTCGCGTTGACCTCAAAAGGATTTAAAACTTCACAAAACGTTATTATTTTTGGATAATGAATTGTTCTGTGGGCTTTATACTTTTCTTTAATCTCCAAAGAAATAGACAGTTTATTGTTTAAACTGACGCTTTAATTTCTACCACCATTAATCATATAACTTAGTTCGAACCTGATTCGAATCTCCCCGGTAACGTGTGATTTACATACCGTGACATCCTCAACTCATTAAAGTCTGCTCGCCCGCCCAACTCCGGCCCTGGGGAATCATAAACACTACGAAATTGGTAATTACGAGTCACGTGTCATCGGCTAGGGTGGCGGTGTGGGACCTGTGCCTTATAGATTCAAACTGGTGTAAGTATCTTATTTCTGTATGCAAATTGAATCTTATTTAAAGTCACACACAGGTCGAACGCGATTAATTAACATTATTTTTACCTTTTTTCCCAACGTTTCGGCCAGGTTGCACTGGCCGTGGTCGCGGAAGACTGACGATGACGTCCCAGCAAAGTGTCACCGGAGATGTAAACAACACAAAACTACCCGATATTAATTTATATAAATGTTCGGGGTAGACAAATAAATATAATCTACCCGCTTCTAGTTATTGTTTATTTCCCACCGCACGACACACAGCACTCACAACATCCGCGCACTGGTCCGAAGATAGATCTTTTGGTTTGAACATTTGAATCACTGGTCCCCATGTTGGCGATAATCTATACCCGTCTTCCCTGTTAAAGTTTTTAGGATATTTTTTAATTTCGATCGCCTCCCTCACAATCCGGGGATAATAGTGTCGCTCGGTGGAAAGAACTTTGGGTTTGTGTAGCTCAATCCAGTGATTCGTTTCCGCAGTAAGCAAGTGCTCGGCGATTGCAGATTTGTGTATATGGCGATCCGCGACCACGGCCAGTGCAACCTGGCCGAAACGTTGGGAAAAAAGGTAAAAATAATGTTAATTAATCGCGTTCGACCTGTGTGTGACTTTAAATATGTGTACAAAGCGCGAGAACTTAAAGTGTCAAATTGAATCTTATTGAAACATGGTCGTTAGGGCCCTCAAAATGAAAAAGGTAGAGAATATTTATTAAGTTTATTGATAAATAGATTACCTAGTGTAAACTTCAAGTGGCTATCAGGAGTAGAGCTTGGATGCGGCGTGCGGCGGCCCTAAAAGAAAATATCGCCATTTCCGTCCAAATCATCGCTGATGATTTGTGTTTTGATTCGTTCGATTTGACAAATCTGCGAGACACTGTATTTAACGTAAACTGTAGCAATATTAGTTTAAGGCACGAGTCCCACCGCGAGCTAGTAAGCTATAAGCTATCGCCTATAAAAACGAACAAAAGATAAGCACTCCCGTGCAAATAAAAGAGACATAGCGATATTAATAGCTCACCGCTGGGCGAGTAGCTATAAACATCGCCGTGTCTCTTTTATTTACACGGGAGTGATTATCTTTTGTTCGTTTTTGTAGCCGATAGCTAATAGTTTATTAGCTCGCTGTGGGACCAGTGCCTTAGGGCCAGTTGTATCAACCACATTTGTCAGACACCAGACACATCATCGTCACGCAGCAGAGATGCAGCGCAGAGAATTTAACGAACGCATTATCGGTGACAGACAGTTTCATGCAACCGGCCCTAAGTTTTTTTTTTGTTTTTGTTTTAATGAAACTTGGTGTATTTATACCTCATTATATACCGTATATGTTCACATAAGTATAGATTTTAGTAAAAACATGTTTACCTTCCTTATTATTTTATGTTTTCTTTATCTTTTAAAGTAAATGTATGATATGGACATACGGTTATAATTTCTGTAAACCTTTGTAAATACTTGCAAGCGTCAGTAGTCATTACGCCTAACTGAAAATATACCAATTTAAACGTATTGCAAATGCAAAATAATTGGTTCTTACATACATTCTACTCATGTTCAACCACAGATGTCATATATACCATAGATC
This sequence comes from Leguminivora glycinivorella, assembly GCF_023078275.1. Classification (NCBI taxonomy): domain Eukaryota; kingdom Metazoa; phylum Arthropoda; class Insecta; order Lepidoptera; family Tortricidae; genus Leguminivora; species Leguminivora glycinivorella. Next base: position 16,300,796 of record NC_062982.1, read on the forward strand.
AAGCAAACGTATCTACTTAGCGTGTCAAATGAACTCAGTGAAATCCACTGAGTTGTCCGTCTTTAATCGCAGCTTGCAGCTTTCGGGCGTCAATTTTTGTAAGTTTAAGTCAATCAAAACATAAAAAATGCCTCGTTACGTGATATTCAATTGCAACAACACAAAAATTATGAACAATCAAGAGCCTGAGACATATTTAAAATTACAGGCAAGAAACAACTTCAGTACAAAATTTTACACGCTCGGCCCCTATACAAATAGATGAACTTGTTTCTTCTATCTAAATAAAGTTCTGTGTGTTCAACCCATCTGGGGCCCATTTCTCGAAGCTACAAGTTACAATTTACAAGTGGTAGTCAATGTCTAATATGACAAGTTGGAAAGAGACTTCCGCTTGTAACATGTAACTTTCAGTTTTGTAAAATGAACCACAGATGTTACTTTGTAAAAACAAGCGAGCGTATGACATAAGAAAACAAAATGGAAAACACACAGAACAATAATACTCGCGAATGCTTTAAGCTCCTAGCAAGTTTTTTCCATTTTTTATTTCAAGTGTCATCTGCGCTTGTTATGTTCAAAACTTTCAAATGAGTTGGGTTTATAAAAGAGATAAAAGATACTTGATTGTATTTAAAATAGCATATTATTTTTACGTAAACTTGCGATGTGCCTTAGTTATTTTAGAAAATTATTTAGGTAGCAATGGTTTTTTTTTTCGATTTCCATTCATTGTTGTTTGGGTTAACCCTTTCATCTCCATCCCTCAACATTCATCTCTAATATTCTCTGTGATCTTACTAAATCAAAAACAAGCTAAACTTAAACGAGTCCAGACACGTGGCGTGGCTTCTCCACTTTAATCATTTTAACGCGATCAAGCGTCCTCCCAAGGTTCTATCAGTGTTTGAAATTGACTGTTAATCGTTCAAGTTTGACGTTTAGCCAAAGATAGATTAAAATTTATTGATTCCCGAACCCCCTTTTACCCAGAGCGGTGATTTGAGAGGGTTAACACTTGATACGAAGTTTGTTCAGCCGTTAATGGCATAATGAGTTGAAACAAAATTTACTATCAATATTTAGCTCTCGGGAGATCCAGAATCCTGTCAGATACCTAATTATATTTGACACTCCTGATCTGTAATAACGATGAGTGTGTCTTTCTAAAATTACTCTTTGTTTGCAGATATTGCAGACGTCACAAGAATTAGAGGTATTAGGGTGAATTTCTCAGCGTGATTTTTTTGTGGCGGAGCTGATAATCATTGTGTGGGCTTCCGGGTTTTTATTCTTTTTATGAAAACCAATCCTAAAATACTACCTTCGGCAACATTGCAAATTGTTACAAGTGTTATGTATATTTATTTAAAAATAATTTTCCATCGAAATTCTAATTTTGGTGTAGCGTCCAGATGAGAGCCTGTTTTTAGCGGATTATTGCTATGGTAAATCCAGTAAATCCGCAGCTATAAAAAAAACTTGCCATAACTTCATTCTTTATTACATTAAGTATATTTTAAGATGACATAAGTCAATATTATTATACAATTTAACACTTATTACTGAGCACCAAAAGTTGTCCGGGGGAAAGAACCAATTTTGGTGGTAAGTATTAAAATCATTTTTATGGTTTAACGAGACGCAGCAAGACGAACAAACGTGTCGTAACATGACCATTCAGGTTCGTTCCTGCATTTAGACATGACACAAGTGTCATACCTTGCTGGATTGGTCCGCCCCACACAAAAAATATCTAATTTTGGTGGGTCGTAATACTTTTTCCACCAAAATTGCATAAATTTTGGTGGTTAACAAATTGAGGGCAGTACCTAACGTTTTTGTTTCTATTTGAAAAGTATTTATTACATGTTAAAAGTTTATTATTTCAAGTAGAAAATAATAGAAAAATGAATTATGCTAATGCTAATAAATGCTTTATTTTTGATTATATTTTTTATTTTTGTGGGTAGACCAATTTTGGTGGCGACCATGTCATTGAAATCTTAATTTCTCTAAAACTACTTATTATAATGAAAGGTCATTGATACATAACATTGGTAATAATTAGTTATGTAACATCAGTACATAATTTCAACAAAAATTACAAATCTAAAAAAATCCACCAAAATTAGGCCAATTTCTAGTATGTTGAAATTCACCCATTATGACTTTTTTTTCAATTTAGATTTATGGTACGGATTAGAAACGAAAAGAACTCACGCTACCCTTACGGGGTTCGAGTAATAATGCTGCCAAATCGAAGTCAAAGCGTTTGAAACGCTCGGTGAAATGCCCATTCAGTATTGATGAATATTCCACATCTCATAATTACTTTTCAACCTTAATCAAATGATACCGCTGGACAAGACCGTTTCGCGTTTTAATGATCGCAATTTGTGGGAACTTCCCCATTGTTTCTGAAACCGTAAAGGGTCACTCCAAACTTTTATAACAATTATTTATGAACAAAAAACTGGGACAAAGTAAGCCTATTCGATGGCGAAAGGACACCGCTCGAATAATGACGATATTACATCGGAATGCCAAGTAAAATTAGTAATTTCCCTGAATTTGTGGCCCCCTAACGACGATCAGTGGTAACTTAAAGTTTTCAAATTTTAATAAAGTTGTTTCGGTTAATTTATGTCGGTGTCCACATTTCCAGAGCAGGATTAATTAATTCATTACGAAAGTTGAGTAACAAGGTGGGTCGTTCAATTTTAATTGAATGGGTTTTGTCGTAAATATTTATTTATAGCCATCATTACAGCCAAATTATATTTCAGCGAACACGAATCGCAAGTTGCGGTGTTCGTTTCATAATTCTGAGGTAAAATTACGTTCAATGCTGTTAAGATTTCGAGTGGGTCCTAAAGTTATGAGTGGAAAACTTCCAAGGGTTAATTAAGTGAATGGAACGAGGAAGTATTATATTGAAAGGGTTTATTTTCCGGGTTCGAAATAGAGGCTGTAAATGATGATTTTGGTATAAAATTTACAGGTATTTTTCGGAATAAGAGAGCAGAACAAATTGCTCGCTAATGCCCAGAGGTATCGTAAAGATTCGAGCATAGTTTCCTAGGCGGTTTGTTGAAAACATGTTGCTCTCAGGGGTGCACGACCTTTCGAACTCAAGTAGACACTTCAGGCGTGTAATAATAATTATATAGACAAGGGTAGCATAAAAGTGTTCTCTCGTGAAATTATATTTTGCGATATTCTTGGTTCTAACGGGAAGAAACATGTCTTAATAAATTCTTATTTGAAGCTTGAAGTACGAGTACCTGATGTAACATTTACGCCACGTGTAGTTTATAGAGCATGAAGTACCTTTGTAGGTAAGTTTGATGTAATTCCTGTCAACGCATTAGTCGTCGTCAATATTTCCGTTGAGGCGGGAGTTGCCGCTTCGCTGCCGTTAATACTCGTTATTGAAGATAAAACAAAGAAACAAAAATAGTTTAGACCAGTTTGCTGATCAAGCAGTTCAATGTACAGTCGAGTTCATAAAAATATGAGTACATTGCAATAAGATGAAAAAGTGTACACATATTCATGAACTTGACTGTAGTAGCTTAAGCTAATACATCGCCGACGTTTTGGTTAATTTGAGACTTACCGCTTTTTCAGAACATATCCGTAACAAAGGAATAAAGATACACATATAACAAGACAACTTTATTTATGCATAACTAGCATATTGGTCTGCAGCAGGCCACTATTATGCATGATCAAGCAGTTCACTATAATAGCCATCCCTGTCAACGAAGTAGTATACATCGCCGACGTTCTGGTTAGGACGAACGTTGCCGCTGTTAAAGAAAAAAAAAAATACTGCTAACCATTTTTATTTATGCGTAACTAGCACATTGGTCAGCAGGCCACTGATCAAGCAGTTCGATGTAATAGCCATCCCTGTCGACGCAATAGTATACATCGCCGACGTTCTGGTTGGGGCGATAATTGCCGTTGCCCTGGCAGACCTCCGTGACGGTCATGCCGCGTTCGGGGAAATGCATCATTGTGTCACGGGCGCAGTCTGTGAAATTGAAGAAGCATATTTTATTTCTAGTAGTAGATGAAACTTATTTAGCTTAAATACTTTAAATAGTGTCGTTACAGAGTTTGAAGGAACAGAAAAATCATGTTGGAGCAAAATTATTTCCTGAATCATACAAAATGGCCATCATTATTCATGAAACAATCGAATATTTTTTAAATTTGTGTATTTATTGCGTAAATTTGTCGTAAACAGTTAAAGGTTCAAGTACCTTTAAGCCAAGTCCAAATATTACCAGAGAAGCAGAGCAAACAGACATTTTTAAATTTAGTTTGTGAAAATTGTTCAAAATGGTGAAACCAAGTGGTTTAAACTCGTTTGAAGTGAACATACACATTTTCTTCTAGTGAATTCAAAAGAATAAAAATTACTACAACACGTTCTCTGGATTTATGATTCAAGTCTTTCTTACCCGAAACAGTAATTTTGGGCATTTTCACGAGAACAATCCCCAAAAATATTTTTCTAAGGTAGGTAATTTTTATGTTTTTCCTACTAAGAATCACGAGCGCTTTTGATCCAGGACAAAAAACAAGAGACAAAAAAATGGTCCCAAAATTTTCTATTATTTTGCAAACTTTCCACTTTGTAACAGCTGTACAAAATGTTTAAAAAATGGTAACGAAGTGGAAAAAATAAATCAAGGACGCTTTTTTTTACCTAGTAGGATCAAAAAGGCTCGTGATTCTGAGTAGGAAAAACATTAAAAATTTTTGGATAAAAAGGTTTTGTTTCTTTTTCGCGAAAATGCCTTTTTACCACTTTGATATTAAATTCATTCTTAGCTTAATAGCATTGTTTGCAAACGTTTTTGCTTCGTCAAAATTAGAAACATAAGGAAAGAATGCACATCAAACAAATATTTTAATATTTATTCGTAAACTTAGGTACCTATGTATGTATATCCAACAAGAACATTTATATACAAATCCCTGGCACCCCGCATATGGTAATACGTCTCCACGCTGCTACATTAGTTCCGCGTAGAATCTGCACGTATATCATTTCGGCATTACGGTCTATTGAGCGGAGAGAATTCTCCATATAACAAATGAGAAAACGGCTCCTTGTTAGGTGTCTTTGCGTAATCAAAGTGGAACGTAGTCTAGGGAAGTAATCAGGGTAATACATTTTAGAAAATACATTTTTTAGGGTTCCGTAGCCAAAATGGCAAAAACGGAACCCTTATAGTTTCGTCATGTCCGTCTGTCCGTCTGTCCGTCTGTCCGTCTGTCACAGCCGATTTACTCGGAAACTATAAGTACTACAGTGATGAAATTTGATGGGAATATGTGTTGTATGAACCGCTACAAAATTATGACACTAAATAGTAAAAAAAAGAATTGGGGGTGGGGCCCCCCATACATGTAACTGAGGGATGAAAATTTTTTTTTCGATGTACATACCCGTGTGGGGTATCAATGGAAAGGTCTTTTAAAATGATATAAAGTTTTCTAAAAAACATTTTTCTTAAAGTGAACGGTTTTTGAGATATCAGCTCTCAAAGTCGTAAAAAGTATGTCCCCCCCCCTCTATTTTTATAACTACGGGGTATAAAATTCTAAAAAAAATAGAGGTGATGCATGCTAATTAACTCTTTCAACGATTTTTGGTTTGATCAAAGTATCTCTTATAGTTTTTGAGATAGGTTGATTTAACTGTAATTTTGGCAGGTGTATAAATTGACATAATAAGTTTATTATATTTGCTGCTACGGAACCCTTTGTGCGCGAGCCCGACTCGCACTTGGCCGGTTTTCTACGTAGTTTTATCCGGATATTACATAAGTATTGAATTAAATATACATATTGAAGCCATTGTTGCAATTGGGAGTAATCTTTTATGCGGTACTTATAAAGTTATCGTTAACATAAAGCACATATCTCTTCACCAAAATACATGTTGCAAAGTTACGCGTCTTTTTATATACATAATATATAATTATGTAACATCAAAATAGATAACCTATGAGAATATTGATAGATATGTTGGTATTTCTTTAATAATAGAGGAGATTTTATTATTTTTTCCTTCTTTCCTAGATAATAAGAATAAATTCAATGAAATTATTAAACAGGTTACATAGGCACATGAAACCATAATTCAGAAAAAATATATTCCTTTCAAAACGAGAAATCAAGATTTGCTGACTTAATTTCTAATATTAATGACATGTGTTAAAAAAAAGACATTTATATATTAACGACCCTCACGATCGTATCAGCTCGTATTGAAAGGGATATAACTTTGTTTAGATAAAAAGTGAGTGAGAGTTGAGAAAAAGTGAGTTTGTGCTAAGTGGAAAATATACGCCCATTTTATTAAAAACAACATCCGTTATTCAAAGTTCGTGTCCAGTAATACTTTTATTTTTGTGACTTTTTTGTAAGGGACAGCGGGACAATTCTGACTGGAGGGGAAAGTGTTACCAATCCATTTTTTCCATTATTACACGATGTTGAGTTCTACATGTATCCAGTGAAATCGCCTACCATATTATAACCAGTGGACACTCTATTAAGTAATGCAAATATTGTAAAACATGAAAAAAATGGACCAGTTACATTTATCCCTTCCCCCCCTTTATGCTCCGCTGTACCTTAACTATAAAATCATTTTAAAACTTTCAGATCACGATTCAGAAACGCGGTTTTTAAATTTGGTCCACTTTGTTTTAATATGCTTACCAATGGTAAGGTATGCTTATATATATTTGTCACAGTGGAAATAGTATTAGATATTAACATTTATAACATGTATTGGTATTATAACCTTAAGCCAACCGGCTGGTACACCAAAGATATTGTAATTATTTGTACTGAAAATTGCTGTCAAATTTTAGCGTAATTCAATACGAGTATTGCCTACATGTTCATTATAATCAATTGACAAGCTCACAACTTCATACCTTTATCATCACAAAATGTATAATCATGAAATTTTGGAGCTTGATATTTAATATTCAGCCTGATATTTATAGCTTCTAGAGCTACTATTGTTATATTACTTATATTATAATATGGTCACACCGTACTCGTAGTAATTGGTAACTTTATATTGAAGTAGAATGCAACAAGGTAAGGTTAGATATTATTTTGGCATAAGGTACAGCGGGGCAAATCTCGATTGGGAGGCAAATGTAACTGGTCCATTTTTTCCATGTTTTATAATGTTTGCATTATTAAATAGAGTGTCCACCGGTTGTATATGGTAGGCGTGTTCAGTGGATACATGTAGAACTCAACATCATAGTGTAATAATGGAAAAAACAGATTAGTTACAATTGCGCCCCAGACGAGATTTGCCCCACTGCACCTTAAGTTGTTAATAGGTAAGTTTTAACCCATAGTATCAAATTTTAATGCGCTTTGTGACGGGTGTCCCAAAAAGAACGAAAGATTTGAATTTGCCGTCACTTTTGCATCTTAGTGCTGGAAACCCAAAAAAACTAAGTATTTTGACAGCAGCTGCATTTGGCAGCAGTAGTATTCAGGATTTTTAAAATATTGGGTTATACAAAATAACAACGAGTTTTCATTATTAACCATAATTATTTCAAAATTAATGAAAGTTTCTTGGACATAAAAAATATGGTCGGGATATTAGTGTGATTTCGTCAACTGTGAGCAGATTGGTTGTAAAATTCAATGGATCACATACCATGGTATCAGCCAAATACTTTTTCCCCTCACTAGCTCGGAAACACGTGTTTTGTCCTTTAATACCAGCGGGTAAAAACGCATTTTATCCACTAGTGGATAAAGTAATTTGACCTTGAATATAGTCAAATTAACTGCTTTAAAATTGATAAAAGTAGGTGAATCTAGTAATGAAGATGATTTACCACCTGTGGAACTACTGGAAGCAGTGATAAACGCATTTTTTGCGTTGTAGTTTCTTCGCTGTAGTGAGGGGAAAAGTTTTGTGTTACACTCGGGTGCAAATGTATTTTACTTCTCGTGTGTTAAAAAACTCGCAAGTTCAGGATTCTATTCTCGAACCACTCGCTTCGCTCGTGGTTCAACTATAGCATCCTTTCACTTGCTCGTTTTTCAATTCCACACTCGGCGTTAAAATACAACTTTGCCCCCTTGTATAACAAATAACTATAGCAGTCACTCTACAGCTTAGCAAGAAAGAGTATAAATTAAAAAGTATTGCTATCATCATCCTACTTGCGTTATCCATGTGCCACGGCTCATGGGAGCCTGGGGTTTGCTTTGACAACTAATCCCAAGATTTGGTGTAGGCACTAGTTTTACGAAAGCGACTGCCATCTGACCTTCCAACCCGAAAGGTAACTAGGCCTTATTGGAATTAGTCTGGTTTCCTCACGATGTTTTCCTTCACCGAAAAACGACCGGCAAATATCAAATGACATTTTGCACATAAGTTTAGATAAACTCATTGGTACGAGCCGGGTTCGAACCCGCGACCTTCGTATCGAAAGTCGCAGTCGCATGTTCTTACCGCTAGGTCACCTGCGCTTTTTTTAAATTAAAAAGTATTGCTATGTTGCCACTTTTTAATTTCCACTCTTTTTTACCAGACCGTAGACATAAAATTCCACTAGGCCAGGATCCATATAAAAAGGAATACTTACTGCAATTCATTCCAGCCATTTCACTCGACATGACCTGCCAGGCGCCTAGAATTTCTCCCTCCTTATTCGTGCAATAGGCACTGTAATGGAAAGTAGAAATAACAGTGAATTTCGTAGAATTGTTGTACATTTTGGTCTGAGCTAACTGGGGTTTTATAGTGATGGAGTCCAGCTGTAATGGTTTTATAGCAATTGTCGTTAGAAATTAGACAATATAGACGGTGTAGCACGAGGAAATTGAATAATTTTAACAGTGTAGGTATTTTCGAACATTTATTTCAAGTCACATTTAAATACCTGGCGCCTAAAATAACCCTTGCCTTTTTTATTGAAATAGTAAACCGATGTTCATGAAACATGGCTAAGAACACTTCCGACTAACTCAGCTTTCAAACAAAAAAAACTAAATCTAAATTGGTTAATCCGTTCGGGAGCTACGATGCCACAGACAGATAACACCCGTCGTTTTTGCGTCGATGGTTAAAAATAGACAACAAAACGTGATACCTAGTGAAAAATATTTAGGTATTTTAGGTATACCAATAAGAGTTTTGAACGATTCACGGTTATTTTCATTAGACTTATATTGACCGGGATATAGACCAGTTTAAAATATGTATACCAGTTTAAAATATCGTCTATAAATGTGAGTGTGTTTAGTAAAACGTCCTACTTTGTCGGTTACCATTAAGGCGAGATTTACTTGTATCTTTATATGAATAAACTGACAAAGCGGCTTTATAGCAATCGACAAAGTGCGACGTTTTGCCGTGCACACTCACAAATAGAGACCATCACATTTTTTGCGTTGCGTATCACATCAATCCCGTCGCCTTCGTACAGTACACTATCGCACATTTTCAAAAAGACGTCCCTCCTTATCAGTGCCCGAAAAACTTCTTAAAGAAAAGAAATGCAAAGGAACTCACATGCCGTTCTGAATCTGATAAGGCCCGTAGCTTCCGTCGTAATCGCAGAACGTATTGGGGTTCCCCAGGAAACTAGTTCCGTGTTCTGATTGTTCTTGGTGGATCTTGCCTAGCGCGTAGGTAAGACTTTCGCAGCGACGGAGGTACTGTTCTCCTAACATTGCGGCACTGTCTTTGGATCAAATAGTAAATTAATAATGTGTTAAAATAAAAGAAAGTTTAGAATATACGTACTCGTTTTCATCAAGATTTCTTCTACAAAAAAAAATATATTTATTAGATCTCATACGTGGCGTAGTGCATAAAGGAATGTACCTACATTTAACAGACCTACGTTTTTTCTACTCATTCTTAGAATAAACAAACAAATAAGCTATTCTGTCCTCCAGCCGCAAAGCGTCAAATTTCAGGTGCACTAAACGAAGTTTTCGCTTTCCGGCTCCTTCTACCTCGAAGAAAAAAGATTACGCACCTTGGCCAGTAAATTAGAAAGCCTCGGCTGACAATTACGTGTGAAATAAGACATTTCTTACTAGACCTAGGTATGAAATCTAATAACTAACACACGAGCAGACTCCATCCAGGACGCAAAGCTGGGGGCCCGTTTCAAGTGACATGAGTAGATTGTATAGACTTGAATGAATCTGGCAGGCAAGTTTGGTCGCGCGATAAATGATAAAACATTAGGCCGTCCCTATCACACTATTTGGAAGTTCGATAGGGACGGCCTGATATTTTATCATTTATCCCGCATTTGCCTGCCTGGTTTTGACGACAGATTGGTATCTTGGCTGCGCTATGAACTGCATACAAAAATATATAGTGACATTTATATATCTAAGAGTTTTAAATGATTCACGGTTATTTTCATTAGACTTATATTGACCGGGATATACCTCTAGACTGTGATTACCTTTTTTATTTTTGTCAAGCTCCCGATATTTCGACGATCATGATGCATGCAACTGCGTCGAAATATCGGGAGCTCGACAAAAATCAAAAAGGTGATCACGGTCTATATCCTGGTAGGCAATTATGGTCGCGCGATAAATGATAAAACATCTGGCCGTCCCTATCGCACTTACTAATAGTGCGATAGGGACGGCCTGATATTTTATCGTCTATCGCGCGACCATGCTACCCGTGCTGGTCAATATAAGTCTAATTTATATATCTGTCAGGATTACACCTTTATTTCTACTTACAACACGGAAGCGTCTTCATATTTTCCTCAGGCACCGGCGGGACTGTAGGCTGCCCAGTGCGAGGTTCGGCGCACCAGCAGACCCCATCATCACACTGCAATGGGTCATAGTTGCCATTCGCGGTACAGTGAAGAGTCACGTCAGTTCTACCTTTAGCTTCTAGCTCAGCTCTTCTTCTACTGCAAGCTGTGAAAATAATGTTGAACAAGTAAAAGGTTATTATAGTCCTGAATTGACGGTCCGGGATGACGATCGATGGGACCAAGACTGGGAAGCCGAGGTGACGGGAAACCACGAGCCAGATGGTCGGACGATATCAAAAAGACGGCAAGGCCGACCTGGCACAGAACCGCCGCTTACAGAACAGGATGGAAATCCATGAAAGAGGCATATGTTCAGCAGTGGACGCAAATATGCTGAGAAGAAGAAGAAGAAGAAGATAGTCCTGAATTTTTGTGGCAAGTAGTCATAACGTAACTTAATAACAATTCATCATTCATATTCATACCACTTAAGACGCCTAGCTACAACGTACGTACTAGTGCAATTGTACCTATTCATTCTTTATTATTCATAAACTAATGGACTAGGCACCTACATAACTTCAATTTCTTACTTACGTTTGTCAGAAAGGGATAAAATTAACAGAGATTTCATAACCGTTCCAAATTATCCCCTTTTTAACCCCCGACGAAAACACAATGGGGTGTTATAAATTTGACGTGTCTGTTTGTTTGTCTGTCTGTCTCTGTGTGTGTCTGTCTGTGGCATTGTAGCTCCCGAACGGATGAACCGATTTAGATTTAGTTTTTTTGCTTGAAAGCTGAGTTAGTCGGGAGTGTTCTTAGCCATGTTTCATGAAAATCGGTCCACAATGTCGGGGGATTTTTCAAAATTTTAATTTTGTGGTAAGGTTATTTGATTCGGTGTTCATGACCTACGTACAAATCTATAGCTAAGTACCTTCACATTTATATTCCAATGGCTCTATAGGTAAGCAATGTATATCTTCTTGAGTGAGAAAAGTTCAATCTATTTATACTCACCGCAAGTCATTTCATCAGCCTCGCTCCTCCACATCTGTCCAAATATCCTGTTGCCGTCTTCGTCGCTACAGAAACATCTGCGCATCAAGAAAAAATGCAAATTAAACGAAACACAATTTGCCAGCCAAGTGGATTCCGCGGAAATCTCAATACGTATTCCTTGTTGCCTTCGCGATTGCCTTGGAGGCGAGCGCTCCACTGAACTAGAATAGTACGAACGTACAGAAAGACCAGTTCCTACCAAATCGAAGTTTGACAGTAGTTCAGTGTCGAATCATGTTGTCCCTTTCTTTCACGACACTATTCCTTTCGACTATTTAGGGTTGTTGAAAATAAAGTATTTAACTTACCTATCTATGGCAGCGCATATTGTACCGACGACCGAAAAACGACAAGTTGTACCGACCCTACTTGATGCGTAGTTAGCAATGCGAGCCGAACTAAGCCGCAATAGCCCGATCTGGACACCTTTAGAAGGCATAGGTATATAGATAACCGTGTTAGGAATAATGCAGATTCGTAATATTAACCGGCGTGAAGTTAGCAGCCAAAGTTAGCAGCCGCCGATAACCCGACCAAATTAAGAAGTAAAATTTTTTTTTCACAATTTGGTGCATAAAAACTACTAATTTGTTCCAAATAACATTACTTATGAAGTAAATATAAAAGAATACACTCAAAATCAGAAAATCATAACATTTGAGCTCGGCTGCTAACTTTTATTATCAGCGGCCAAACAAGTTATATTAACTCATATAATGTAACCTTAGGACTACCTTAAGGGGAAATAACGTGTAATCCGTAAGAAAGACTATACCTACGACAAAAACAAATCTTAAGTGATACCGATTTTCAAGGTGCCAGAAATTAACATAATCAATAAATACCTAGGATGAAACTTTTCCTCATTAAATCATTATCATCTCCATTTAATACGAATAAATAAACCTTTTCTAAATATAAACCGTATATCCAGTGAGTCACACTATACGACAAAAATAAGCCTAAAATGGTACCTGATTAGTAGTAGACAGAAAAATAAAATGAAAAGAAATAACGAGTTTTTGGAATAAATTCGGCTGCTAAGTGATAGCGTTCAAAGTAAACAAGGTACAGCACTACTAAAAACAGATTCAAATAGCCAGTTAGAAGTCAAATAAAACTTATATTATAATGTTGCGAAACCAATCATACACCTAGACCTAAAAATTAAAAGATTAATGAAATAAATTCGGCCATTGAGTGAAAGCGTAAACTGAATGAGGTAGAGTTTAGGCATAAATGAACTATTCTAGACGCAAATCGTATATCTTATTATTAGGACTATACGACAACAGAAAACCTGAAGTGAGACCAAATTTGAAGTAACCAGAAAATGTACATGAAAGACATGGAATTGAAACTATTCCAAATCCCCATTCAAAAATTACTATCTCCAAGTTAAACGGCAAAAGTGAACTTTTTTAGGCATGAAACATATAGCCTATTAGCCAAGCTACACGCAACTACTAAGCCTGATGTGATACCGAATTTGTAGTAGCCACAAAATGTACATGAAAAACATGGAATTGAATACCATTCCAAATCGCCATTCAAAAATTATTATCTCCAAGCTAAACGGCAACACTGAACTTTTTAAGGCATGAAACATAAAGCCTATTAGCCAACCTAAACGACACTACTAAGCCTGTTGTGATACCGAATTTGTAGTAGCCAGAAAATATACATGAAGGAAATGGAATTGAAACTATTCCAAATCCCCTTTCAAAAATTACTACCTCCAAGTTAAACGGCAAAAAAAGAACATTTTTAGGCATGAAACATATAGCATATTAGCCAAGCTATATAACACTACTAAGTCTGATGTGATACCGAATTTGTAGTAGCCAGAAAATGTACATGAATGAAATGGAATTAAAACTATTCCAAATCCCCATTCAAAAATTATTATCTCTAAGTTAAACGGCAAAAGTGAACGTTTTTAGGCACGTAATATATAGCCTATTAGCCAAGCTACATGACACTATTAAGCCTTACTTGATACCGAATTTGTAGTAGCCAGAAAATGTACTTGAAGGAAATGGAATTGAAGCTATTCCAAATCCCCATTCAAAAATTATTATCTCCAAGTCAAACGGCAAAAATGAACTTTTTCAGGCATGTGACATATAGCCTACTAGCCAAGATACACGACACTACTAAGCCTTACGTGATACCAAATTTGTAGTAGCCAGAAAATGTACTTGAAGGAAATGGAATTGAAACTATTCCAAATCCCCATTCAAAAATTACTACCTCCAAGTTAAACGGCAAAAAAGAACATTTTTAGGCATGAAACATATAGCATATTAGCCAAGCTATATGACACTACTAAGTCAGATGTGATACCCAATTTGTAGTAGCCAGAAAATGTGCATGAAGGAAATGGAATTGAAACAATTCCAAATCCCCATTCAAAAATCATTTTCTCCAAGTTAAACGGCAAAAATGAACTTTTTCAGGCATGTAACATATAGCCTATGAGCCAAGCTACACGACACTACTAAGCTTTACGTGATACCGAATTTGTAGTAGCCAGAAAATGTACTTGAAGGAAATGGAATTGAAACTATTCCAAATCCCCATTCATAAATTATTATCTCCAAGTCAAACGGCAAACATGAACTTTTTCAGGCATGTGACATATAGCCTATTAGCCAAGCTACACGACACTACTAAGCCTTACATGATACCGAATTTGCAGTAGGTAAATGGAATTGACTCTATTCCAAATCCCCATTCAAAAATTATTATCTCCAAGTTAAACGGCAAAACTGAACTTTTTCAGGAATGTAACGTATAGCCTATTAGCCAAGCTACACGACACTACTAAGCCTTACGTGATACCGAATTTGTAGTAGCCAGAATATGTATGTACTTGAAGGAAAAAGAATTGAAACTATTCCAAATCCCCATTCAAAAATTATTATCTCTAAGTTAAACGGCAAAAGTGAACGTTTTTAGGCACGTAATATATAGCCTATTAGCCAAGCTATATAACACTATTAAGCCTTACTTGATACCGAATTTGTAGTAGCCAGAAAATGTACTTGAAAGAAATGGAATTGAAGCTATTCCAAATCCTCATTCAAAAATCATTATCTCCAAGTCAAACGGCAAAAATGAACTTTTTCAGGCATGTGACATATAGCCTATTAGCCAAGCTACACGACACTACTAAGCCTTACGTGATACCGAATTTGTAGTAGCCAGAAAATATACATGAAGGAAATGGAATTGAAACAATTCCTAATCCCCATTCAAAAATTCTTATCGCCAGGTCACACGGCAAAAATAAACTTTTTCAGGCATGTGGCATATAGCCTATTAGCCAAGCTACACGACACTACTAAACCTGACGTGATACTGAATTTGTAGTAGCCAAAAAATGTACATGAAAGAAAATGGAATTGAAACTATTCCAAATCCCCATTTGGAATGAATTCGGCTGCTAAGTGATTGCGTTCAAAGTAAACAAGGTACAGCTGTACTAAAAACAGATTTAAATAGCCAGTTAGAAGCTTAATAAAACTTATAGTATAAAGTTGTGATAACGAATTTGTAGTATCCACAAAATGTACATGAAAAACATGGAATTGAAACCATTCCAAATCGCCATTCAAAAATCTCCAAGATAAACGGCAAAAGTGAACTTTTTTAGGCATGAAACATATAGCCTATTAGACAAGCTATACAACACTGCTAAGTCTATTGTGATACCGAATGTGTAGTAGCCAGAAAATGTACTTAAAAGAAATGGAATTGAAGCTATTCCAAATCCCCATTCAAAAATTATTATCTCCAAGTCAAACGGCAAAAATGAATATTTTCAGGCATGTGACATATAGCCTATTAGCCAAGATATACGACACTACTAAGCGTTACGTGATACCGAATTTGTAGTAACCAGAAAATGTACATGAAGGAAATGGAATTGACTCTATTCCAAATCCCCATTCAAAAATTATTATCTCCAAGTTAAACGGCAAAACTGAACTTTTCCAGGAATGTAACGTATAGCCTATTAGCCAAGCTACACGACACTACTAAGCCTTACGTGATACCGAATTTGTAGTAGCCAGAATATGTACTTGAAGGAAATGGAATTGAAACTATTCCAAATCCCCATTCAAAAATTATTATCTCTAAGTTAAACGGCAAAAGTGAACGTTTTTAGGCACGTAATATATAGCCTATTAGCCAAGCTACATGACACTATTAAGCCTTACTTGATACCGAATTTCTAGTAGCCAGAAAATGTACTTGAAGGAAATGGAATTGAAGCTATTCCAAATCCTTATTCAAAAATCATTATCTCCAAGTCAAACGGCAAAAATGAACATTTTCAGGCATGTGACATATAGCCTATTAGCCAAGCTACACGACACTACTAAGCCTTACGTGATACCGAATTTGTAGTAGCCAGAAAATATACATGAAGGAAATGGAATTGAAACAATTCCTAATCCCCATTCAAAAATTCTTATCGCCAGGTCACACGGCAAAAATAAACTTTTTCAGGCATGTGACATATAGCCTACTAGCCAAGCTACACGACACTACTAAGCCTTACGTGATACCGAATTTGTAGTAGCCAGAAAATGTACTTGAAGGAAATGGAATTGAAACTATTCCAAATCCCCATTCAAAAATTACTACCTCCAAGCTAAACGGCAAAAGAGAACATTTTAAGGCATGAAACATATAGCATATTAGCCAAGCTATATGACACTACTAAGCCTTACGTGATACCGAATTTGTAGTAGCCAGAAAATGTACTTGAAGGAAATGGAATTGAAACTATTCCAAATCCCCATTCAAAAATTACTACCTCCAAGCTAAACGGCAAAAGAGAACATTTTAAGGCATGAAGCATATAGCATATTAGCCAAGCTATATGACACTACTAAGCCTTACGTGATACCGAATTTGTAGTAGCCAGAAAATATACATGAAGGAAATGGAATTGAAACTATTCCAAATCCCCATTCAAAAATTACTACCTCCAAGTTATTTAAACGGCAAAAGTGAACTTTTTTAGGCATGACACCTCTAGCCTATTAGCTAAGCTACAATACAATACTAAGCCTGATGTGATACCGAATTTGTAGTAGCCAGAAAATGTACATGAAGGAAATGTAATTGACTCTATTCCAAATCCCCATTCAAAAATTATTATCTCCAAGTTAAACGGCAAAAATGAACTTTTTCAGGAATGAAACATATAGCCTATTAGCTAAGCTACACGACACTACTAAGCCTTACGTGATACCGAATTTGTAGTAGCCAGAATATGTACTTGAAGGAAATGGAATTGAAACTATTCCAAATCCCCATTTGGAATGAATTCGGCTGCTAAGTGATTGCGTTCAAAGTAAACAAGGTACAGCTGTACTAAAAACAGATTTAAATAGCCAGTTAGAAGCTTAATAAAACTTATAATATAAAGTTGTGATAACGAATTTGTAGTATCCACAAAATGTACATGAAAAACATGGAATTGAAACAATTCCAAATCGCCATTCAAAAATTATTATCTCCAAGATAAACGGCAAAAGTGAACTTTTTTAGGCATGAAACATATAGCCTATTAGCCAAGCTATACGACACTGCTAAGTGTATTGTGATACCGAATGTGTAGTAGCCAGAAAATGTACTTAAAATAAATGGAATTGAAGCTATTCCAAATCCCCATTCAAAAATTATTATCTCCAAGTCAAACGGCAAAAATGAATATTTTCAGGCATGTGACATATAGCCTATTAGCCAAGATACACGACACTACTAAGCCTTACGTGATACCGAATTTGTAGTAACCAGAAAATGTACATGAAGGAAATGGAATTGACTCTATTCCAAATCCCCATTCAAAAATTATTATCTCCAAGTTAAACGGCAAAACTGAACTTTTCCAGGAATGTAACATATAGCCTATTAGCCAAGCTACACGACACTACTAAGCCTTAGGTAATACCGAATTTGTAGTGGCCAGAATATGTACTTGAAGGAAATGGAATTGAAACTATTCCAAATCCCCATTCAAAAATTAATATCTCTAAGTTTGACGGCAAAAGTGAACGTTTTTAGGCACGTAATATATAGCCTATTAGCCAAGCTACATGACACTATTAAGCCTTACTTGATACCGAATTTGTAGTAGCCAGAAAATGTACTTGAAGGAAATGGAATTGAAGCTATTCCAAATCCCCATTCAAAAATTATTATCTCCAAGTCAAACGGCAAAATTGAACTTTTTCAGGCATGTGACATATAGCCTACTAGCCTAGCTACACGAAACTACTAAGCCTTACGTGATACCTAATTTGTAGTAGCCAGAAAATGTACTTGAAGGAAATGGAATTTAAACTATTCCAAATCCCCATTCAAAAATTACTACCTCCAAGTTAAACGGCAAAAGTGAACATTTTTAGGCAAGAAACATATAGCATATTACCCAAGCTATATGATACTACTAAGTCTGATGTGATACCCAATTTGTAGTAGCCAGAAAATGTGCATGAAGGAATTGGAATTGAAACAATTCCAAATCCCCATTCAAAAATTATTTTCTCCAAGTTGAACGGCAAAAATGAACTTTTACAGGCATGTATCATATAGCCTATAAGCCAAGCTACACGACACTACTAAGCCTTACGTGATACCCAATTTGTAGTAGCCAGAAAATGTACTTGAAGGAAATGGAATTGAAACTATTCCAAATCCCCATTCAAAAATCATTATCTCCAAGTCAAACTGCAAAAATGAACTTTTTCAGGCATGTGACATATAGCCTATTAGCCAAGCTATACGACACTACTAAGCCTTACGTGATACCGAATTTGTAGTAGCCAGAAAATATACATGAAGGAAATGGAATTGAAACAATTCCTAATCCCCATTCAAAAATTCTTATCGCCAGGTCACACGGCAAAAATAAACTTTTTCAGGCATGTGACATATAGCCTATTAGCCAAGCTACACGACACTACTAAGCTTTACGTGATACCGAATTTGTAGTAGCCAGAAAATGTACATGAAGGAAATGGAATTGAAACAATTCCTAATCCCCATTCAAAAATATTTATCTCCAAGTCAAACGGAAAAATGAACTTTTTCAGGCATTAGTCATATAGCCTATTAGCCAAGCTACACGACACTACTAAACCTGACGTGATACTGAATTTGTAGTAGCCAGAAAATGTACATGAAAGAAAATGGAATTGAAACTATTCCAAATCCCCATTTGGAATGAATTCGGCTGCTAAGTGATTGCGTTCAAAGTAAACAAGGTACAGCTGTACTAAAAACAGATTTAAATAGCCAGTTAGAAGCTTAATAAAACTTATAGTATAAAGTTGTGATAACGAATTTGTAGTATCCACAAAATGTACATGAAAAACATGGAATTGAAACCATTCCAAATCGCCATTCAAAAATTATTATCTCCAAGATAAACGGCAAAAGTGAACTTTTTTAGGCATGAAACATATAGCCTATTAGCCAAGCTATACGACACTGCTAAGTCTATTGTGATACCGAATGTGTAGTAGCCAGAAAATGTACATGAAGGAAATGAAATTGAAACGATTCCAAATCCCCATTCAAAAATTATTATCTCCAAGTTAAACTGCAAAACTGAACTTTATCAGGCATGAAACATATAGCTTATTAGCCAAGCTATACGACACTACTAAGCCCGTTGTGATACCGAATTTGTAGTAGCCACAAAATGTACATGAAGGAAATGGAATTGAAGCTATTCCAAATCCCCATTCAAAAATTATTATCTCCAAGTTAAACGGCAAAACTGAACTTTTCCAGGAATGTAACGTATAGCCTATTAGCCAAGCTACACGACACTACTAAGCCTTACGTGATACCGAATTTGTAGTAGCCAAAATATGTACTTGAAGGAAATGGAATTGAAACTATTCCAAATCCCCATTCAAAAATTATTATCTCTAAGTTAAACGGCAAAAGTGAACGTTTTTAGGCACGTAATATATAGCCTATTAGCCAAGCTACATGACACTGTTAAGCCTTACTTGATACCGAATTTGTAGTAGCCAGAAAATGTACTTGAAGGAAATGGAATTGAAGCTATTCCAAATCCCCATTCAAAAATTATTATCTCCAAGTCAAACGTCAAAAATGAACTTTTTCAGGCATGTGTCATAGCCTACTAGCCTAGCTACACGACACTACTAAGCCTTACGTGATACCTAATTTGTAGTAGCCAGAAAATGTACTTGAATGAAATGGAATTGAAACTATTCCAAATCCCCATACAAAAATTACTACCTCCAAGTTAAACGGCAAAAGTGAACATTTTTAGGCATGAAACATATAGCATATTAGCCAAGCTATATGACACTACTAAGTCTGATGTGATACCCAATTTGTAGTAGCCAGAAAATGTGCATGAAGGAAATGGAATTGAAACAATTCCAAATCCCCATTCAAAAATTATTTTCTCCAAGTTAAACGGCAAAAATGAACTTTTTCAGGAATGAAACCTCTAGTTTATTAGCAAAGCTACAATACAATACTAAGCCTGATGTGATACCGAATTTGTAGTAGCCAGAAAATGTACTTAAAAGAAATGGAATTGAAGCTATTCCAAATCCCCATTCAAAAATTATTATCTCCAAGTCAAACGGCAAAAATGAATATTTTCAGGCATGTGACATATAGCCTATTAGCCAAGATACACGACACTACTAAGCCTTACGTGATACCGAATTTGTAGTAACCAGAAAATGTACATGAAGGAAATGGAATTGACTCTATTCCAAATCCCCATTCAAAAATTATTATCTCCAAGTTAAACGGCAAAACTGAACTTTTCCAGGAATGTAACGTATAGCCTATTAGCCAAGCTACACGACACTACTAAGCCTTACGTGATACCTAATTTGTAGTAGCCAAAATATGTACTTGAAGGAAATGGAATTGAAACTATTCCAAATCCCCATTCAAAAATTATTATCTCTAAGTTAAACGGCAAAAGTGAACGTTTTTAGGCACGTAATATATAGCCTATTAGCCAAGCTACATGACACTGTTAAGCCTTACTTGATACCGAATTTGTAGTAGCCAGAAAATTTACTTGAAGGAAATGGAATTGAAGCTATTCCAAATCCCCATTCAAAAATTATTATCTCCAAGTCAAACGGCAAAAATGAACTTTTTCAGGCATGTGACATATAGCCTACTAGCCAAGCTATACGACACTACTAAACCTTACGTGATACCTAATTTGTAGTAGCCAGAAAATGTACTTGAAGGAAATGGAATTGAAACTATTCCAAATCCCCATTCAAAAATTACTTCCTCCAAGTTAAACGGCAAAAGTGAACATTTTTAGGCATGAAACATATAGCATATTAGCCAAGCTATATGATACTACTAAGTCTGATGTGATACCCAATTTGTAGTAGCCAGAAAATGTGCATGAAGGAAATGGAATTGAAACAATTCCAAATCCCCATTCAAAAATTATTTTCTCCAAGTTAAACGGCAAAAATGAACTTTTACAGGCATGTAACATATAGCCTATGAGCCAAGCTACACGACACTACTAAGCCTTACGTGATACCCAATTTGTAGTAGCCAGAAAATGTACTTGAAGGAAATGGAATTGAAACTATTCCAAATCCCCATTCAAAAATTACTACCTCCAAGTTAAACGGCAAAAGTGAACATTTTTAGGCATGATACATATAGCATATTAGCCAAGCTATATGACACTACTAAGTCTGATGTGATACCCAATTTGTAGTAGCCAGAAAATGTGCATGAAGGAAATGGAATTGAAACAATTCCAAATCCCCATTCAAAAATTATTTTCTCCAAGTTAAACGGCAAAAATGAACTTTTACAGGCATGTAACATATAGCCTATGAGCCAAGCTACACGACACCATTAAGCCTTACGTGATACCCAATTTGTAGTAGCCAGAAAATGTACTTGAAGGAAATGGAATTGAAACTATTCCTAATCCCCATTCAAAAATTCTTATCGCCAGGTCACACGGCAAAAATAAACTTTTTCAGGCATGTGACATATAGCCTATTAGCCAAGCTACACGACACTACTAAGCTTTACGTGATACCGAATTTGTAGTAGCCAGAAAATGTACATGAAGGAAATGGAATTGAAACAATTCCTAATCCCCATTCAAAAATTATTATCTCCAAGTCAAACGGAAAAATGAACTTTTTCAGGCATTAGTCATATAGCCTATTAGCCAAGCTACACGACACTACTAAACCTGACGTGATACTGAATTTGTAGTAGCCAGAAAATATACATGAAAGAAAATGGAATTGAAACTATTCCAAATCCCCATTTGGAATGAATTCGGCTGCTAAGTGATTGCGTTCAAAGTAAACAAGGTACAGCTGTAATAAAAGCAGATTTAAATAGCCAGTTAGAAGCTTAATAAAACTTATAGTATAAAGTTGTGATAACGACTTTGTAGTATCCACAAAATGTACATGAAAAACATGGAATTGAAACCATTCCAAATCGCCATTCAAAAATTATTATCTCCAAGATAAACGGCATAAGTGAACTTTTTTAGGTACGAAACATATAGCCTATTAGCCAAACTATATGACACTGTTAAGCCTTACTTGATACCGAATTTGTAGTAGCCAGAAAATGTACTTGAAGGAAATGGAATTGAAGCTATTTCAAATCCCCATTCAAAAATTATTATCTCCAAGTCAAACGTCAAAAATGAACTTTTTCAGGCATGTGACATATAGCCTACTAGCCAAGCTACACGACACTACTAAGCCTTACGTGATACCTAATTTGTAGTAGCCAGAAAATGTACTTGAAGGAAATGGAATTGAAACTATTCCAAATCCCCATTCAAAAATTACTACCTCCAAGTTAAACGGCAAAAGTGAACATTTTTAGGCATGAAACATATAGCATATTAGCCAAGCTATATGACACTACTACGTTTGATGTGATACCCAATTTGTAGTAGCCAGAAAATGTGCATGAAGTAAATGGAATTGAAACAATTCCAAATCCCCATTCAAAAATTATTTTCTCCAAGTTAAACGGCAAAAATGAACTTTTTCAGGAATGAAACCTCTAGCTTATTAGCTAAGCTACAATACAGTACTAAGCCTGATGTGATACCGAATTTGTAGTAGCCAGAAAATGTACTTAAAAGAAATGGAATTGAAGCAATTCCAAATCTTCATTCAAAAATTATTATCTCCAAGTCAAACGGCAAAAATGAATATTTTCAGGCATGTGACATATAGCCTATTAGCCAAGATACACGACACTACTAAGCCTTACGTGATACCGAATTTGTAGTAACCAGAAAATGTACATGAAGGAAATGGAATTGACTCTATTCCAAATCCCCATTCAAAAATTAATATCTCCAAGTTAAACGGCAAAACTGAACTTTTCCAGGAATGTAACGTATAGCCTATTAGCCAAGCTACACGACACTACTAAGCCTTACGTGATACCGAATTTGTAGTAACCAGAAAATGTACATGAAGGAAATGTAATTGACTCTATTCCAAATCCCCATTCAAAAATTATTATCTCCAAGTCAAACGTCAAAAATGAACTTTTTTAGGCATGTGACATATAGCCTACTAGCCAAGCTACACGACACTACTAAGCCTTACGTGATACCTAATTTGTAGTAGCCAGAAAATGTACTTAAAATAAATGGAATTGAAGCTATTCCAAATCTTCATTCAAAAATTATTATCTCCAAGTCAAACGGCAAAAATGAATATTTTCAGGCATGTGACATAAAGCCTATTAGCCAAGATACACGACACTACTAAGCCTTACGTGATACCGAATTTGTAGTAACCAGAAAATGTACATGAAGGAAATGGAATTGACTCTATTCCAAATCCCCATTCAAAAATTATTATCTCCAAGTTCAACGGCAAAACTGAACATTTCCAGGAATGTAACGTATAGCCTATTAGCCAAGCTA
This sequence comes from Leguminivora glycinivorella, assembly GCF_023078275.1. Classification (NCBI taxonomy): domain Eukaryota; kingdom Metazoa; phylum Arthropoda; class Insecta; order Lepidoptera; family Tortricidae; genus Leguminivora; species Leguminivora glycinivorella. The sequence continues at coordinate 16,324,673 of NC_062982.1, forward strand.
CACGACACTACTAAGCCTTTCGTGATACCGAATTTGTAGTAGCCAGAAAATGTACATGAAGGAAATGGTATTGAAACAATTTCTAATCCCCATTCAAAAATTATTATCTCCAAGTCAAACGGAAAAATGAACTTTTTCAGGCATTAGTCATATAGCCTATTAGCCAAGCTACACGACACTACTAAACCTGTCGTGATACTGAATTTGTAGTAGCCAGAAAATATACATGAAAGAAAATGGAATTGAAACTATTCCAAATCCCCATTTGGAATGAATTCGGCTGCTTAGTGATTGCGTTCAAAGTAAACAAGGTACAGCTGTACTAAAAGCAGATTTAAATAGCCAGTTAGAAGCTTAATAAAACTTATAGTATAAAGTTGTGATAACGACTTTGTAGTATCCACAAAATGTACATGAAAAACATGGAATTGAAACCATTCCAAATCGCCATTCAAAAATTATTATCTCCAAGATAAACGGCAAAAGTGAACTTTTTTAGGTACGAAATATATAGCCTATTAGCCAAGCTATATGACACTACTAAGTCTGATGTGATACCCAATTTGTAGTAGCCAGAAAATGTGAATGAAGGAAATGGAATTGAAACAATTCCAAATCCCCATTCAAAAATTATTTTCTCCAAGTTAAACGGCAAAAATGAACTTTTACAGGCATGTATCATATAGCCTATGAGCCAAGCTTGGCGACACTACTAAGCCTTACGTGATACCCAATTTGTAGTAGCCAGAAAATGTACTTGATGGAAATGGAATTGAAACTATTCCAAATCCCCATTCAAAAATTATTATCTCTAAGTTAAACGGCAAAAGTGAACGTTTTTAGGCACGTAATATATAGCCTATTAGTAAAGCTACATGACACTGTTAAGCCTTACTTGATACCGAATTTGTAGTAGCCAGAAAATGTACTTGAAGGAAATGGAATTGAAGCTATTTCAAATCCCCATTCAAAAATTATTATCTCCAAGTCAAACGTCAAAAATGAACTTTTTTAGGCATGTGACATAGAACCTACTAGCCAAGCTACACGACACTACTAAGCCTTACGTGATACCTAATTTGTAGTAGCCAGAAAATGTACTTGAAGGAAATGGAATTGAAACTATTCCAAATCCCCATTCAAAAATTACTACCTCCAAGTTAAACGGCAAAAGTGAACATTTTTAGGCATGAAACATATAGCATATTAGCCAAGCTATATGACACTACTACGTTTGATGTGATACCCAATTTGTAGTAGCCAGAAAATGTGCATGAAGTAAATGGAATTGAAACAATTCCAAATCCCCATTCAAAAATTATTTTCTCCAAGTTAAACGGCAAAAATGAACTTTTTCAGGAATGAAACCTCTAGCTTATTAGCTAAGCTACAATACAATACTAAGCCTGATGTGATACCGAATTTGTAGTAGCCAGAAAATGTACTTAAAAGAAATGGAATTGAAGCAATTCCAAATCTTCATTCAAAAATTATTATCTCCAAGTCAAACGGCAAAAATGAATATTTTCAGGCATGTGACATATAGCCTATTAGCCAAGATACACGACACTACTAAGCCTTACGTGATACCGAATTTGTAGTAACCAGAAAATGTACATGAAGGAAATGGAATTGACTCTATTCCAAATCCCCATTCAAAAATTATTATCTCCAAGTCAAACGTCAAAAATGAACTTTTTTAGGCATGTCACATATAGCCTACTAGCCAAGCTACACGACACTACTAAGCCTTACGTGATACCTATTTGTAGTAGCCAGAAAATGTACTTAAAATAAATGGAATTGAAGCTATTCCAAATCTTCATTCAAAAATTATTATCTCCAAGTCAAACGGCAAAAATGAATATTTTCAGGCATGTGACATATAGCCTATTAGCCAAGATACACGACACTACTAAGCCTTACGTGATACCGAATTTGTAGTAACCAGAAAATGTACATGAAGGAAATGGAATTGACTCTATTCCAAATCCCCATTCAAAAATTATTATCTCCAAGTTCAACGGCAAAACTGAACTTTTCCAGGAATGTAACGTATAGCCTATTAGCCAAGCTACACAACACTACTAAGCCTTTCGTGATACCGAATTTGTAGTAACCAGAAAATGTACATGAAGGAAATGGAATTGACTCTATTCCAAATCCCCATTCAAAAATTATTATCTCCAAGTCAAACGTCAAAAATGAACAAGTTTAGGCATGAAATATATAGCATATTAGCCAAGCTATATGACACTACTAAGTCTGATGTGATACCCAATTTTTAGTAGCCAGAAAATGTGCATGAAGGAAATGGAATTGAAACAATTCCAAATCCCCATTCAAAAATTATTTTCTCCAAGTTAAACGGCAAAAATGAACTTTTTCAGGCATAAATCATATAGCCTATGAGCAAAGCTACACGACACTACTAAGCCTTACGTGATACCCAATTTGTAGTAGCCAGAAAATGTACTTGAAGGTAATGGAATTGAAACTATTCCAAATCCCCATTCAAAAATCATTATCTCGAAGTCAAACGGCAAAAATGAACTTTTTCAGGCATGTGACATATAGCCTATTAGCCAAGCTACACGATACTACTAAGCCTTACGTGATACCGAATTTGTAGTAGCCAGAAAATATACATGAAGGAAATGGAATTGAAACAATTCCTAATCCCCATTCAAAAATTCTTATCGCCAGGTCACACGGCAAAAATAAACTTTTTCAGGCATGTGACATATAGCCTATTAGCCAAAGTACACGACACTACTAAGCCTTACGTGATACCGAATTTGTAGTAGCCAGAAAATGTACATGAAGGAAATGGAATTGAAACAATTCCTAATCCCCATTCAAAAATTATTATCTCCAAGTCAAACGGAAAAATGAACTTTTTCAGGCATTAGTCATATAGCCTATTAGCCAAGCTACACGACACTACTAAACCTGACGTGATACTGAATTTGTAGTTGCCAGAAAATGTACATGAAAGAAAATGGAATTGAAACTATTCCAAATCCCCATTTGGAATGAATTCGGCTGCTAAGTGATTGCGTTCAAAGTAAAGAAGGTACAGCTGTACTAAAAATAGATTTAAATAGCCAGTTAGAAGCTTAATAAAACTTATAGTTTAAAGTTGTGATAACGAATTTGTAGTATCCACAAAATGTACATGAAAAATATGGAATTGAAACCATTCCAAATCGCCATTCAAAAATTATTATCTCCAAGATAAACGGCAAAAGTGAACTTTTTAGGCATGAAACATATAGCCTATTAGCCAAGCTATACGACACTGCTAAGCCTATTGTGATACCGAATTTGTAGTAGCCAGAAAATGTACTTGAAGGAAATGGAATTGAAGCTATTCCAAATCCCCATTCAAAAATTATTATCTCCAAGTTAAACGGCAAAAATGAACTTTTTCAGGCATGCAACATATAGGCTATTAGCCAAGCTACACGACACTTCTAAGCCTTACGTGATACCGAATTTGTAGTAGCCAGAAAATGTACATAAATAAAATGGTATTGAAACTATTCCAAATCCCCATTCAAATATTACTACCTCCAAGTTAAACGGCAAAAGTGAACTTTCTCAGGCATGTCACATATGGCCTATTAGCCAAGCTACACGACACTTTTAAGCTTAACGTGATACCGAATTTGTAGTAGCCAGAAAATGTACATGAATGAAAGTGAAGAGGCTTAGTATTGTTTTGTAGCTTAGCTAATACGCTAGAGGTTTCATTCCTAAAATAGTTCACTTTTGCCGTTTAACTTGGAGAAAATAATTTTTGAATGGGGATTTGGAATTGTTTCAATTCCATTTCCTTCATGCACATTTTCTGGCTACTACAAATTGGGTATCACATCAGACTTAGTAGTGTCATATAGCTTGGCTAATATGCTATATGTTTCATGCCTAAAAATGTTCACTTTTGCCGTTTAACTTGGAAGTAGTAATTTTTGAATGGGGATTTGGAATAGTTTCAATTCAATTTCCTTCAAGTACATTTTCTGGCTACTACAAATTCGGTGTCACAATAGGCTTAGCAGTGTCGTATAGCTTGGCTAATAGGCTATATGTTTCATGCCTAAAAAGTTCACTTTTGCCGTTTAGCTTGGAGATAATAATTTTTGAATGGCGATTTGGAATGGTTTCAATTCCATGATTTTCATGTACATTTTGTGGCTACTAAAAATTCGTTATTACAACTTTACACTATAATTTTTATTAAGCTTTTAACTGGCTATTTAAATCTGTTTTTAGTACAGCTGTACCTTGTTTACTTTGAACGCAATCACTTAGCAGCCGAATTCATTCCAAATAGGGATTTGGAATAGTTTCAATTCCATTTTCTTTCATGTACATTTTCTGGCTACTACAAATTCAGTATCACGTCAGGTTTAGTAGTGTCGTGTAGCTTGGCTTATAGGCTATATGACTAATGCCTGAAAAAGTTCATTTTTGCCGTTTGACTTGGAGATAATAATTTTTGAATGGGGATTAGGAATTGTTTCAATTCCATTTCCTTCATGTACATTTTCTGGCTACTACAAATTAGGTATCACGTAAGGCTTAGTAGAGTCGTGTAGCTTGGCTAATAGGCTATATGTTACATGCCTGAAAAAGTTTATTTTTGCCGTGTGACCTGGCGATAAGAATTTTTGAATGGGGATTAGGAATTGTTTCAATTCCATTTCCTTCATGTATATTTTCTGGCTACTACAAATTCGGTATCACGTAAGGCTTCGTAGTGTCGTGTAGCTTGGCTAATAGGCTATATGTCACATGCCTGAAAAAGTTCATTTTTGCCGTTTGACTTGGAGATAATGATTTTTGAATGGGGATTTGGAATAGTTTCAATTCCATTTCCTTCAAGTACATTTTCTGGCTACTACAAATTCGGTATCACGTCAGACTTAGTAGTGTCATATAGCTTGGCTAATATGCTATATGTTTCATGCCTAAAAATGTTCACTTTTGCCGTTTAACTTGGAGGTAGTAATTTTTGAATGGGGATTTGGAATAGTTTCAATTCCATTTCCTTCAAGTACATTTTCTGGCTACTACAAATTAGGTATCACGTAAGGCTTAGTAGTTTCGTGTAGCTTGGCTAGTAGGCTATATGTCACATGCCTGAAAAAGTTCATTTTTGCCGTTTGACTTGGAGATAATAATTTTTGAATGAGGATTTGGAATAGCTTCAATTCCATTTCCTTCAAGTACATTTTCTGGCTACTTCAAATTCGGTATCAAGTAAGGCTTAACAGTGTCATGTAGCTTGGCTAATAGGCTATATATTACGTGCCTAAAAACGTTCACTTTTGCCGTTTAACTTAGAGATAATAATTTTTGAATGGGGATTTGGAATAGTTTCAATTCCATTTCCTTCAAGTACATACATATTCTGGCTACTACAAATTCGGTATCACGTAAGGCTTAGTGGGTAATTCTCAAAATAGTGGCATCGTACCCTGCCATCACGTTTTTGAATAGAAAGTATGCGAAATATATAATTTTCACATATAATTAAAATTTTCATATGTAGGCATTAACGTGACACATCGAGGCCAAAACATATTTTTTCTGTAAATATAATACTTTTGTAAAAAAAAATAAATAAGACCGTTTTCTACTGTACCCTGCCTTGTCACAACGCGACACTGCTCAAGTTTTTGCTCTATAGATTATTGAATTGCAGTTGTATGATATTAAAATATCGTTTTTTGTAGAGAATAGACTACTATATTCTTAAATATACGTTGCACGGGATGTTTCGATTACTTTTGAACACAAATTTTCACGTTCAAAGTTTGTCCAGCGATATTTTCTCTATATCCTGTGCGTCCGTGGTATTGCACCTCACTCACACACAGAAAGTCTTATTGAGACCCTAATATACGTAAAACACGTAGCCAGTATGGTTCTAGCCGCTAGTGTAAAGGTTTGTGTGTGAGGTGCTGCGGTCTTGTGGTTAGAAGTTTTCAAAGTGCGACGTTCGCAGTTTGTAACAGGTATGTCCACTTTATTCTGGCATGATTATTTTAAAATATTAATACGGCAGTTTTTTACTAATAACATTTTAATGTTGTATTGAAGTATAACTATTTATATTAAAATTATGACAGTTGTATTATCAACAGTTTCGGAGTTAATATAGAATAGAATAGAATAGAATAGAAATCGTTTATTCGTGGTAAATTACAATAGGTATTAAAAATACAAACATTTAATTATTAAAACATAATATAAAAATTATCGTTTACCACGAAATGGTCCCGCCTCAGCATAATGCTAACCATACAGTCAGCGCTGGTCTTCCGGCGACACCATTTGTGGGCCACGGACGCAAACGTGCAACACGGCCTTAATATAACTTGAACGCGCCCATTTGTCATTCTTGGGTCGACGCCATCTTGTTGCGCCTGCGCGCTGCACGATGGGTTAGGTGTCATGATGACATTCATATGACATTTGAGAACTGAGAAAACGAAAACCATGTTGCACGTTTCACGATTGATATAAAATTACAATTCTACATTTCAAACAGTTCAATCTGCTAAAAAAGTAATAACTACATGGAACAAGCATAACGTTAACTCGTTACACGGAAAAATAAGTGCAATAATACATTGATTAAGTTCTTTGTTACAAAAGCGTTTACGTTGCCGAAGCGTGTGTGCTCCGAAGTGCCAAGAAACAATATGCATACAGTTATCACCTATATAAGTGACGATTGGGTTACAACAATTATACCCACAAGTTACGATGCGGCAATAAATTGCGAAAACGCGGACACGAGATCAACAAGTGCGCTTTGGCTGTGTCTGTAAAGAAAGGACATAAAACAGGTATGCCTTTTACTACCTAATTAACTAATTAATTGGCTTGCTCATTTGTACAAATTGTAGCAAGCACTTAACACAGTATATCTAGTTAATCGGATTTTCACTACACCCTGTGTTCTTTATCCTGCCATCACTCTGCAGGGTAAAGTGACTGTTGACAGGATAAAGAAACACAAGTAAAAAAAGCTATTTTGACATGGTTTTTACTAACTTGCAATGTATGTATGTATGTATGTTTGTATGTATGTTGAGGTCAAATCTTGCAACCCAATTTGAAGCAGAAATGTTCAACCGACTGAGCTGAAATTTTGTATACACGCTGCGGATGACCTTCGCATATAAGCGCCGATATGGGGCATTGGGTCCTTCGATATTGGGCAATAGTCTACTCAGCGCCGAAGCAGTTCCGACGAGGCTAGGAACCAATTTGATAAAATGTTCCTCGGAGTACCAATTTTGGTTTGAATTTAAGCCCAAGTACTTAATTTGGGGCGTAAGAGGGACCGCCTCACCGTCAGCAGGCAACATCCCTATCGCTCTTGCATATAGGCACGACAGAACCAGATTGCATTTCGATTGTCAACGATTATCATTTTGGCTAGGTCGGCAGCAATCACTTTCATCGGGCAGAAGCCAACCTTTCCCTCGAAAACCACGTCATCGGTCGTGGCAAGTAACACCGCAAGCCCAAACAAATTAATGCGCCCAACTGTGAGCTCAGTTGCCACTGTGGCTCTCCTTATTATCCTGGTACTTTCTTCCCCTCACGGCTACTATTTACAAATACAAATACAAAATCATTTATTCAGCAAATAGGCCACGGGGGCACTTTTACATGTCAACATTACAGAGTATTCATTAAAGTTAAACAAATGAAATTAATAGAAATATTAACTAAAAATATTAATCATAAGCAAAGTAGCTATACACTGATATAGAATTAGAGATGTATAAAGTCTCTAAATGTCATATTATTACTAACTATAATCAATACATAAAGAAAGTGCAAACAGATACAAAGATAAAAGAAATCTATAATACTTCAATAGTTGTAAAAGACTGAATATTACAAGTAAAAATATTATACTTAATCAAATAATCCATGGAGATGTATAGCGTCTCCAAGAGTCAAATTTTATAAAATTAAAATATTTAAAAGTAAAAACCTTTGTCAAATAATACAAAAAAAAAATACAGAAAATGAACAGCTAAATTACACATTTCAAGAGATGTACAAGTCTCTAGTTGTCAATCATTAAAGAACAAATCAAGTTTACAAATAAGGGCCAATCAAGGTTACAAATTAAGTTTAAAAATATAATCAAAATCTCAGAGATGTATAAGGTCTCTAAGTGTCCAAAAAACTAACATTAACTTAATCAAACGACAACAAGGTCATTAAAGTAAGGAATCTATTTTAAAATAAAATATAATCAAAATCTCAGAGATGTATAAAGTCTCTAAGTGTCCAAAAGCTAAAATTAACTAAATTAAACGACAACGTGATGGTCTCTAGTGTCATCCTTAAGACATTACTTACTTAAGTTTAATTCTTACAAGAACCGAATGTGTCTCACAATCCGCTCAAAAGTAAAGTTAAATAATCTAACAAAACATGTGGCCCAGGTAAGCTTGAACAGACCAGTCTCCACAAACAGCACCCGTTCACGAGTATGACGCGTATCTCAGCCATCGCCTCCCTCAACCTCCATTCGGGAAGGTGGCGACCCGATCAACACGCCACCGTAAGCAAAGACTTTTAAGCGAGCATGACATGTTCAAGCTAACAGCAAATTGACAAAAGAAAAATCGACACAGTGAGACACGACATTAAGCTTGTAGGTGACATTAAAGAGGGCAACAATGCCTAGTATAGCTATACATAACTAATTACATGCTCAACGTGACTTAGAGATGTAAAGGTCTCTAAGGGTCAGTGTACTATCATACTTTAAATAAATTTTATATAACTACGCTATATAATGAAAACAAAAATCTTAGAGGTGTATAAGGTCTCTAAGCGTCCTACTAACATAACTAATGATACAATACAATCACATGAGAAAAATTATGCTGTGTCATTTTTACTGGATACTAGTACGGTTGTATTACAAACTTCTGCTACCATAATCAAGCTACTGGCTTAAAGGCATTTTTATCATCTATAAAATCATTTACCGTATAGTAAGCTTTACCTAGCAAACAGCGCTTAACATGTGACTTAAATTTGCCGAGTGGCAAGTTCACTACATCAATGGGGATTTTGTTATAAAAACGTGTACAGTTCCCAACGAAAGACGTACTAACCTTACGGAGACGGTGGAAGGGCACGGCAAGTTTATTGTGTCATCGGCATAACAAATGGTGATCATGCGGAGAAGTTGGTCTACTCTTATAGCCAAGTCAAAGCCAATGCTCCAGAGCAGGCACCCAGTACCGACCCCTGTGGAAAACTGTGGGTAGGTTATGATTATTATGAATATGCATGTGGGTAAGAAGAAGAATAAAGAAGTCAGTCTTGATTTGAGCACGTAGCCTCATGGACCAGTCCCTATACGTTTACATGGCGCAGCCGGTAGGAACACCACACTCCATTCGTCTTTTTAGGCATCTTCCTCCTGATTCATTGAGCACTTCTCTATCTGCGAGGTAATGCCCTATGGTGAATGATGATCTTCAAATATAAAGGTGCATCGTGGAAGCAATGCGCCTATTTTATTACCACATAAGGAAGAGAGCCGAAGTAATTGACAATGTCAAGAGATACTGCGATGGCTCCCTACCTTTTCTCTGCTACCAGACCGCTGTATTTATGCAGCGCATCAATTGCGTCTATCGCTCCTCCCAGAACCCGATCTCTGATGTTTGGGCACGTGTCTTCCAAAATGCGTGCACAGCAGTAGATGAGACTTACGATGATGCGCTCAACATCGTGCCAGTTTCATCTAGGAGGGCAATGGGACGGTATCCTAAGGGACAGTCAGCTGGACTACCCTTTTTCGAAAGGCACAGTCTGCCCACCTTACAACGAGAATTTATACCCTCTCGGAGGCAGTCGTCAATGTGGCCACGTAATCTACTTCCAAGATGTTTAAAGAGCCAAGGCACGCCGTCCCGTCCGGCCCTAGAGTGGCCCTCATTTTAAATACTGACCTCATTATCTTGACATCTGTTACCAAGGAGACATCAAGGAGACGAACCAACTCTTCCACTGGGGAAGCCATTTCAGGAATTACACGCACAAGTACAACTCACATTGTGAATCATGATATGTGCTTTGTTGTTTTACAAGACTGTGATTATAGGTACTTATTTATTTATTCTTTATTGCACATAAAAAAGTACAATATGGTGTACATAATCCCTTAAGGCATTCTCTACCAGTCAAACACTGGGTCAAAAAGAAACATTTGGTACGAGCAGGCATCGTGACAGAAAACAATAATCAGATATCACTTACTGTACTTCAACTGTTTTGAATAAAAAATAATGGATATTGTTTAAAAAAATACTTTTTTGCTTTTGTTTCTACTTAAAGAAAAAATTTGATCCTAACAAAATCATAATAGTCGATATACGTTGAATTATTAGTGGTAAACTTGTTTTTTTTATTCAAACTCTCTTTATCCTGCCACGTTTTCCCTGCTACCCTGTCTATTCACTTTCTCCTGTATGTCTAAAATTTCAACTCGCCATAAGTTCTACGTTTTTACGACTATTTCGTTTCCTCCCGCAAATTCCGTATCATTGATACACTCAAAAACATATTTAAATCCAAAAAGGTACAAAAAACCATTTTCATTTTTTTCCATTCACTTTACCCTGACGGTGCCACTTTTTTGAGAACGAACCTAGTAGAGTCGTGTAGCTTGGCTAATAGGCTATATGTTACATGCCTGAAAAATTTTATTTTTGCCGTGTGACCTGGCGATAAGAATTTTTGAATGGGGATTAGGAATTGTTTCAATTACATTTCCTTCATGTATATTTTCTGGCTACTACAAATTCGGTATCACGTAAGGCTTAGTAGTGTCGTGTAGCTTGGCTAATAGGCTATAATTATGCCACATGCCTGAAAAAGTTCATTTTTGCTGTTTGACTTGGAGATAATAATTTTTGAATAGGGATTTAGAATTGTTTCAATTCCATTTCCTTCATGCACATTTTCTGGCTACTACAAATTGGGTATCACATCAGACATAGTAATGTCATATAGCTTGGCTAATATGCTATATGTTTCATGTCTAAAAATGTTCACTTTTGCCGTTTAACTTGGAGGTAGTAATTTTTGAATGGGGATTTGGAATAGCTTCAATTCCATTTCCTTCAAGTACATTTTCTGGCTACTACAAATTCGATATCACATCAGGCTTAGTATTGTATTGTAGCTTAGCTAATAGGCTAGAGGTTTCATTCCTAAAATAGTTCACTTTTGCCGTTTAACTTGGAGGTAGTAATTTTTGAATGGGGATTTGGAATAGCTTCAGTTCCATTTCCTTCATGTACATTTTATGGCTACTACAAATTCGGTATCACAACGGGCTTAGTAGTTGCGTATAGCTTGGTTAATATGCTATATGCTTCATGCCTGAAAAAGTTCAGTTTTGCCGTTTAACTTGGAGATAATAATTTTTGAATGGGGATTTGGAATCGTTTCAATTTCATTTCCTTCATGTACATTTTCTGGCTACTAAAAATTCGGTATCACAATAGGCTTAGCAGTGTCGTATAGCTTGGCTAATAGGCTATATGTTTCATGCCTATAAAAGTTCACTTTTGCCGTTTAGCTTGGAGATAATAATTTTTGAATGGCGATTTGGAATGGTTTCAATTCCATGTTTTTCATGTACATTTTGTGGCTACTACAAATTCGTTATCACAACTTTATACTATAAGTTTTATTAAGCTTCTAACTGGCTATTTAAATCTGTTTTTAGTACAGCTGTACCTTGTTTACTTTGAACGCAATCACTTAGCAGCCGAATTCATTCCAAATGGGGATTTGGAATAGTTTCAATTCCATTTTCTTTCATGTACATTTTCTGGCTACTACAAATTCAGTATCAAGTCAGATTTAGTAGTGTCGTGTAGCTTGGCTAATAGGCTATATGACTAATGCCTGAAAAAGTTCATTTTTGCCGTTTGACTTGGAGATAATAATTTTTGAATGGGGATTAGGAATTGTTTCAATTCCATTTCCTTCATGTACATTTTCTGGCTATTACAAATTCGGTATCACGTAAGGCTTAGTAGTGTCGTGTAGCTTGGCTAGTAGGCTATACGTTACATGCCTGAAAAAGTTTATTTTTGCCGTGTGACCTGGCGATAAGAATTTTTGAATGGGGATTAGGAATTGTTTCAATTCCATTTCCTTCATGTATATTTTCTGGCTACTGCAAATTCGGTATCACGTAAGGCTTGGTAGTGTCGTGTAGCTTGGCTAATAGGCTATATGTCACATGCCTGAAAAAGTTCATTTTTGCCGTTTGACTTGGAGATAATGATTTTTGAATGGGGATTTGGAATAGTTTCAATTCCATTTCCTTCAAGTACATTTTCTGGCTACTACAAATTCGGTATCACATCAGGCTTAGTATTGTATTGTAGCTTAGCTAATAGGCTAGAGGTTTCATTCCTAAAATAGTTCACTTTTGCCGTTTAACTTGGAGGTAGTAATTTTTGAATGGGGATTTGGAATAGCTTCAATTCCATTTCCTTCATGTACATTTTATGGCTACTACAAATTCGGTATCACAACGGGCTTAGTAGTATTGTATAACTTGCCTAATAGGCTATATGTTTCATGCCTGAAAAAGTTCAGTTTTGCCGTTTAACTTGGAGATAATAATTTTTGAATGGGGATCTGGAATCGTTTCAATTTCATTTCCTTCATGTACATTTTCTGGCTACTACAAATTCGGTATCACGTAACGCTTAGTAGTGTCGTGTAGCTTGGCTAATAGGCTATATGTTACATGCCTGAAAAGTTTATTTTTGCCGTGTGACCTGGCGATAAGGATTTTTGAATGGGGATTAGGAATTGTTTCAATTCCATTTCCTTCATGTATATTTTCTGGCTACTACAAATTCGGTATCACGTAAGGCTTAATAGTGTCGTGTAGCTTGGCTAATAGGCTATATGTCACATGCCTGAAAAAGTTCATTTTTGCCGTTTGACTTGGAGATAATGATTTTTGAATGGGGATTTGGAATAGTTTCAATTCCATTTCCTTCATGCACATTTTCTGGCTACTACAAATTGGGTATCACATCAGAGTTAGTAGTGTCGTATAGCTTGGCTAATATGCTATATATTTTATGCCTAAAAATGTTCACTTTTGCCGTTTAACTTGGAGGTAGTAATTTTTGAATGGGGATTTGGAATAGTTTCAATTCCATTTCCTTCAAGTACATATTCTGGCTACTACAAATTCGGTATCACGTAAGGCTTAGTAGTGTCGTGTAGCTTGGCTAATAGGCTATACGTTACATTCCTGAAAAAGTTCAGTTTTGCCGTTTAACTTGGAGATAATAATTTTTGAATGGGGATTTGGAATAGAGTCAATTCCATTTCCTTCATGTACATTTTCTGGCTACTACAAATTCGGTATCACGTAAGGCTTAGTAGTGTCGTGTATCTTGGCTAATAGGCTATATGTCGCATGCCTGAAAATATTCATTTTTGCCGTTTGACTTGGAGATAATAATTTTTGAATGGGGATTTGGAATAGTTTCAATTCCATTTCCTTCAAGTACATTTTCTGGCTACTACAAATTCGGTATCACATCAGGCTTAGTATTGTATTGTAGCTTAGCTAATAGGCTAGAGGTTTCATTCCTAAAATAGTTCACTTTTGCCGTTTAACTTGGAGGTAGTAATTTTTGAATGGGGATTTGGAATAGCTTCAATTCCATTTCCTTCATGTACATTTTATGGCTACTACAAATTCGGTATCACAACGGGCTTAGTAGTGTCGTATAACTTGGCTAATAGGCTATATGTTTCATGCCTGAAAAAGTTCAGTTTTGCCGTTTAACTTGGAGATAATAATTTTGAATGGGGATCTGGAATCGTTTCAATTTCATTTCCTTCATGTACATTTTCTGGCTACTACAAATTCGGTATCACGTAACGCTTAGTAGTGTCGTGTAGCTTGGCTAATAGGCTATATGTTACATGCCAGAAAAAGTTCATTTTTGCCGTTTGACTTGGAGATAATGATTTTTGAATGGGGATTTGGAATAGTTTCAATTCCATTTCCTTTAAGTACATTTTCTGGCTACTACAAATTCGGTATCACGTAAGGCTTAGTAGTGTCGTGTAGCTTGGCTCATAGGCTATATGTTACATGCCTGAAAAAGTTCATTTTTGCCGTTTAACTTGGAGAAAATAATTTTTGAATGGGGATTTGGAATTGTTTCAATTCCATTTCCTTCATGCACATTTTCTGAATACTACAAATTGGGTATCACATCAGACTTAGTAGTGTCATATAGCTTGGCTAATATGCTTTATGTTTTATGCCTAAAAATGTTCACTTTTTCCGTTTAACTTGGAGGTAGTAATTTTTGAATGGGGATTTGGAATAATTTCAATTCCATTTCCTTCAAGTACATATTCTGGCTACTACAAATTCGGTATCACGTAAGGCTTAGTAGTGTCGTGTAGCTTGTCTAATAGGCTATACGTTACATTCCTGAAAAAGTTCAGTTTTGCCGTTTAACTTGGAGAAAATAATTTTTGAATTGGGATTTGTAATAGAGTCAATTCCATTTCCTTCATGTACATTTTCTGGCTACTACAAATTCGGTATCACGTAAAGCTTAGTAGTGTCGTGTATCTTGACTAATAGGCTATATGTCACATGCCTGAAAATATTCATTTTTGCCGTTTGACTTGGAGATAATAATTTTTGAATGGGGATTTGGAATAGCTTTAATTCCATTTCTTTTAAGTACATTTTCTGGCTACTACAAATTCGGTATCACATCAGGCTTAGTATTTTATTGTAGCTTAGCTAATAGGCTAGAGGTTTCATTTCTAAAAAGTTCACTTTTGCCGTTTGACTTGGAGATAATGATTTTTGAATGGGGATTTGGAATAGTTTCAATTCCATTTCCTTTAAGTACATTTTCTGGCTACTGCAAATTCTGTATCACGTAAGGCTTGGTAGTGTCGTGTAGCTTGGCTAATAGGCTATATGTCACATGCCTGAAAAAGTTCATTCTTGCCGTTTGACTTGGAGATAATGATTTTTGAATGGGGATTTGGAATAGTTTCAATTCCATTTCCTTCAAGTACATTTTCTGGCTACTACAAATTCGGTATCACATCAGGCTTAGTATTGTATTGTAGCTTAGCTAAAAGGCTAGAGGTTTCATTCCTAAAATAGTTCACTTTTGCCGTTTAACTTGGAGGTAGTAATTTTTGAATGGGGATTTGGAATAGCTTCAATTCCATTTCCTTCATGTACATTTTATGGCTACTACAAATTCGGTATCACAACGGGCTTAGTAGTGTCGTATAACTTGGCTAATAGGCTATATGTTTCATGCCTGAAAAAGTTCAGTTTTGCCGTTTAACTTGGAGATAATAATTTTTGAATGGGGATCTGGAATCGTTTCAATTTCATTTCCTTCATGTACATTTTCTGGCTACTACAAATTCGGTATCACGTAACGCTTAGTAGTGTCGTGTAGCTTGGCTAATAGGCTATATGTTACATGCCAGAAAAAGTTTATTTTTGCCGTGTGACCTGGCGATAAGGATTTTTGAATGGGAATTAGGAATTGTTTCAATTCCATTTCCTTCATGTATATTTTCTGGCTACTACAAATTCGGTATCACGTAAGACTTAATAGTGTCGTGTAGCTTGGCTAATAGGCTATATGTCACATGCCTGAAAAAGTTCATTTTTGCCGTTTGACTTGGAGATAATGATTTTTGAATGGGGATTTGGAATAGTTTCAATTCCATTTCCTTCATGCACATTTTCTGGCTACTACAAATTGGGTATCACATCAGACTTAGTAGTGTCATATAGCTTGGCTAATATGCTATATATTTTATGCCTAAAAATGTTCACTTTTGCCGTTTAACTTGGAGGTAGTAATTTTTGAATGGGGATTTGGAATAGTTTCAATTCCATTTCCTTCAAGTACATATTCTGGCTACTACAAATTCGGTATCACGTAAGGCTTAGTAGTGTCGTGTAGCTTGGCTAATAGGCTATACGTTACATTCCTGAAAAAGTTCAGTTTTGCCGTTTAACTTGGAGAAAATAATTTTTGAATGGGGATTTGGAATTGTTTCAATTCCATTTCCTTCATGCACATTTTCTGAATACTACAAATTGGGTATCACATCAGACTTAGTAGTGTCATATAGCTTGGCTAATATGCTTTATGTTTTATGCCTAAAAATGTTCACTTTTTCCGTTTAACTTGGAGGTAGTAATTTTTGAATGGGGATTTGGAATAATTTCAATTCCATTTCCTTCAAGTACATATTCTGGCTACAACAAATTCGGTATCACGTAAGGCTTAGTAGTGTCGTGTAGCTTGTCTAATAGGCTATACGTTACATTCCTGAAAAAGTTCAGTTTTGCCGTTTAACTTGGAGAAAATAATTTTTGAATTGGGATTTGTAATAGAGTCAATTCCATTTCCTTCATGTACATTTTCTGGCTACTACAAATTCGGTATCACGTAAGGCTTAGTAGTGTCGTGTATCTTGACTAATAGGCTATATGTCACATGCCTGAAAATATTCATTTTTGCCGTTTGACTTGGAGATAATAATTTTTGAATGGGGATTTGGAATAGCTTTAATTCCATTTCTTTTAAGTACATTTTCTGGCTACTACAAATTCGGTATCACATCAGGCTTAGTATTTTATTGTAGCTTAGCTAATAGGCTAGAGGTTTCATTTCTAAAAAAGTTCACTTTTGCCGTTTGACTTGGAGATAATGATTTTTGAATGGGGATTTGGAATAGTTTCAATTCCATTTCCTTTAAGTACATTTTCTGGCTACTGCAAATTCTGTATCACGTAAGGCTTGGTAGTGTCGTGTAGCTTGGCTAATAGGCTATATGTCACATGCCTGAAAAAGTTCATTCTTGCCGTTTGACTTGGAGATAATGATTTTTGAATGGGGATTTGGAATAGTTTCAATTCCATTTCCTTCAAGTACATTTTCTGGCTACTACAAATTCGGTATCACATCAGGCTTAGTATTGTATTGTAGCTTAGCTAATAGGCTAGAGGTTTCATTCCTAAAATAGTTCACTTTTGCCGTTTAACTTGGAGGTAGTAATTTTTGAATGGGGATTTGGAATAGCTTCAATTCCATTTCCTTCATGTACATTTTATGGCTACTACAAATTCGGTATCACAACGGGCTTAGTAGTGTCGTATAACTTGGCTAATAGGCTATATGTTTCATGCCTGAAAAAGTTCAGTTTTGCCGTTTAACTTGGAGATAATAATTTTTGAATGGGGATCTGGAATCGTTTCAATTTCATTTCCTTCATGTACATTTTCTGGCTACTACAAATTCGGTATCACGTAAAGCTTAGTAGTGTCGTGTAGCTTGGCTAATAGGCTATATGTTACATGCCAGAAAAAGTTTATTTTTGCCGTGTGACCTGGCGATAAGGATTTTTGAATGGGAATTAGAATTGTTTCAATTCCATTTCCTTCATGTATATTTTCTGGCTACTACAAATTCGGTATCACGTAAGACTTAATAGTGTCGTGTAGCTTGGCTAATAGGCTATATGTCACATGCCTGAAAAAGTTCATTTTTGCCGTTTGACTTGGAGATAATGATTTTTGAATGGGGATTTGGAATAGTTTCAATTCCATTTCCTTCATGCACATTTTCTGGCTACTACAAATTGGGTATCACATCAGACTTAGTAGTGTCATATAGCTTGGCTAATATGCTATATATTTTATGCCTAAAAATGTTCACTTTTGCCGTTTAACTTGGAGGTAGTAATTTTTGAATGGGGATTTGGAATAGTTTCAATTCCATTTCCTTCAAGTACATATTCTGGCTACTACAAATTCGGTATCACGTAAGGCTTAGTAGTGTCGTGTAGCTTGGCTAATAGGCTATACGTTACATTCCTGAAAAAGTTCAGTTTTGCCGTTTAACTTGGAGATAATAATTTTTGAATGGGGATTTGGAATAGAGTCAATTCCATTTCCTTCATGTACATTTTCTGGCTACTACAAATTCGGTATCACGTAAGGCTTAGTAGTGTCGTGTATCTTGGCTAATAGGCTATATGTCGCATGCCTGAAAATATTCATTTTTGCCGTTTGACTTGGAGATAATAATTTTTGAATGGGATTTGGAATAGCTTTAATTCCATTTCTTTTAAGTACATTTTCTGGCTACTACAAATTCGGTATCACATCAAGCTTAGTACTGTATTGTAGCTTAGGTAATACGCTAGAGGTTTCATTCCTAAAAAAAGTTCACTTTTGCCGTTTAACGTAGAGATAATAATTTTTGAATGGGGATTAGGAATTGTTTCAATTCCATTTCCTTCATGTACATTTTCTGGCTACTACAAATTCGGTATCACGTAAGGCTTAGTAGTCTCGTGTAGATTGGCTAATAGGCTATATGTTACATGCCTGAAAAAGTTTATTTTTGCCGTGTGACCTGGCGATAAGAATTTTTGAATGGGGATTAGGAATTGTTTCAATTCCATTTCCTTCATGTATATTTTCTGGCTACTACAAATTCGGTATCACGTAAGGCTTAATAGTGTCGTGTAGCTTGGCTAATAGGCTATATGTCACATGCCTGAAAAAGTTCATTTTTGCCGTTTGACTTGGAGATAATGATTTTTGAATGGGGATTTGGAATAGTTTCAATTCCATTTCTTTTAAGTACATTTTCTGGCTACTACAAATTCGGTATCACGTAAGGCTTAGTAGTGTCGTGTAGCTTGGCTCATAGGCTATATGCTACATGCCTGAAAAAGTTCATTTTTGCCGTTTAACTTGGAGAAAATAATTTTTGAATGGGGATTTGGAATTGTTTCAATTCCATTTCCTTCATGCACATTTTCTGGCTACTACAAATTGGGTATCACATCAGACTTAGTAGTGTCATATAGCTTGGCTAATATGCTATATGTTTTATGCCTAAAAATGTTCACTTTTTCCGTTTAACTTGGAGGTAGTAATTTTTGAATGGGGATTTGGAATAGTTTCAATTCCATTTCCTTCAAGTACATATTCTGGCTACTACAAATTCGGTATCACGTAAGGCTTAGTAGTGTCGTGTAGCTTGGCTAATAGGCTATACGTTACATTCCTGAAAAAGTTCAGTTTTGCCGTTTAACTTGGAGATAATAATTTTTGAATGGGGATTTGTAATAGAGTCAATTCCATTTCTTTCATGTACATTTTCTGGCTACTACAAATTCGGTATCACGTAAGGCTTAGTAGAGTCGTGTATCTTGGCTAATAGGCTATATGTCACATGCCTTAAAATATTCATTTTTGCCGTTTGACTTGGAGATAATAATTTTTGAATGGGGATTTGGAATAGCTTTAATTCCATTTCTTTTAAGTACATTTTCTGGCTACTACAAATTCGGTATCACATCAGGCTTAGTATTTTATTGTAGCTTAGCTAATAGGCTAGAGGTTTCATTTCTAAAAAAGTTCACTTTTGCCGTTTGACTTGGAGATAATGATTTTTGAATGGGGATTTGGAATAGTTTCAATTCCATTTCCTTTAAGTACATTTTCTGGCTACTACAAATTCGGTATCACGTAAGGCTTAGTAGTATCGTGTAGCTTGGCTCATAGGCTATATGTCACATGCCTGAAAAAGTTCATTTTTGCCGTTTAACTTGGAGAAAATAATTTTTGAATGGGGATTTGGAATTGTTTCAATTCCATTTCCTTCAAGCACATTTTCTGGCTACTACAAATTGGGTATCACATCAGACTTAGTAGTGTCATATAGCTTGGCTAATATGCTATATGTTTCATGCCTAAAAATGTTCACTTTTGCCGTTTAACTTGGAGGTAGTAATTTTTGAATGGGGATTTGGAATAGTTTCAATTCCATTTCCTTCAAGTACATATTCTGGCTACTACAAATTCGGTATCACGTAAGGCTTAATAGTGTCGTGTAGCTTGGCTAATAGGCTATATGTCACATGCCTGAAAAAGTTCATTTTTGCCGTTTGACTTGGAGATAATGATTTTTGAATGGGGATTTGGATTAGTTTCAATTCCATTTCCTTTAAGTACATTTTCTGGCTACTACAAATTCGGTATCACGTAAGGCTTAGTAGTGTCGTGTAGCTTGGCTCATAGGCTATATGTTACATGCCTGAAAAAGTTCATTTTTGCCGTTTAACTTGGAGATAATAATTTTTGAATGGGATTTGGAATAGAGTCAATTCCATTTCCTTCATGTACATTTTCTGGCTACTACAAATTCGGTATCACGTAAGGCTTAGTAGTGTTGTGTATCTTGGCTAATAGGCTATATGTCGCATGCCTGAAAATATTCATTTTTGCCGTTTGACTTGGAGATAATAATTTTGGGATTTGGAATAGCTTTAATTCCATTTCTTTTAAGTACATTTTCTGGCTACTACAAATTCGGTATCACATCAGGCTTCGTACTGTATTGTAGCTTAGCTAATAGGCTAGAGGTTTCATTCCTAAAATAGTTCACTTTTGCCGTTTAACTTGGAGGTAGTAATTTTTGAATGGGGATTTGGAATAGTTTCAATTCCATTTCCTTTTAAATACATTTTCTGGCTACTACAAATTCGGTATCACGTAAGGCTTAGTAGTGTCGTGTAGCTTGGCTCATAGGCTATATGTTACATGCCTGAAAAGTTCATTTTTGCCGTTTAACTTGGAGAAAAATAATTTTTGAATGGGGATTTGGAATTGTTTCAATTCAATTTCCTTCATGCACATTTTCTGGCTACTACAAATTAGGTATCACATCAGACTTAGTAGTGTCATATAGCTTGGCTAATATGCTTTATGTTTTATGCCTAAAAATGTTCACTTTTTCCGTTTAACTTGGAGGTAGTAATTTTTGAATGGGGATTTGGAATAATTTCAATTCCCATTTCCTTCAAGTACATATTCTGGCTACTACAAATTAGGTATCACGTAAGGCTTAGTAGTGTCGTGTAGCTTGTCTAATAGGCTATACGTTACATTCCTGAAAAAGTTCAGTTTTGCCGTTTAACTTGGAGAAAATAATTTTTGAATTGGGATTTGTAATAGAGTCAATTCCATTTCCTTCATGTACATTTTCACAAGCTTACTACAAATTCGGTATCACGTAAGGCTTAGTAGTGTCGTGTATCTTGGCTAATAGGCTATATGTCACATGCCTGAAAATATTCATTTTTGCCGTTTGACTTGGAGATAATAATTTTTGAATGGGGATTTGGAATAGCTTTAATTCCATTTCTTTTGAAGTACATTTTCTGGCTACTACAAATTCGGTATCACATCAGGCTTAGTATTTTATTGTAGCTTAGCTAATAGGCTAGAGGTTTCATTACTAAAAAAGTTCACTTTTGCCGTTTGACTTGAGAGATAATGATTTTTGAATGGGGATTTGGAATAGTTTCAATTCCATTTCCTTTAAGTACATTTTCTGGCTACTACAAATTCGGTATCACGTAAGGCTTAGTAGTGTCGTGTAGCTTGGCTCATAGGCTATATGTCACATGCCTGAAAAGTTCATTTTTGCCGTTTAACTTGGACAAAATAATTTTTGAATGGGGATTTGGAATAGCTTCGATTCCATTTCCTTCAAGTACATATTCTGGCTACTAAAATTCGGTATCACATCAGGCTTAATATTGTATTGTAGCTTAGCTAATAGGCTAGAGGTTTCCATTCCCTAAAATAGTTCACTTTTGCCGTTTAACTTGGAGGTAGTAATTTTTTTGAATGAAGTTTGGAATAGCTTCAATTCCATTTCCTTCATGTACATTTTATGGCTACTACAAATTCGGTATCACAACGGGCTTAGTAGTATCGTATAACTTGGCCTAATAGGCTATATGTTTCATGCCTGAAAAAGTTCAGTTTTGCCGTTTAACTTGGAGATAATAATTTTGAATGGGGATCTGGAATCGTTTCAATTTCATTTCCTTCATGTACATTTCTGGCTACTACAAATTCGGTATCACGTAACGCTTAGTAGTGTCGTGTAGCTTGGCTAATAGGCTATATGTTACATGCCAGAAAAAGTT